>NC_092092.1:11058117-11378831 GCF_045679555.1 Salvelinus alpinus
ACCTTTGAATGTGTATGTATCATTTTGTATAATATGCTTGGATTCTGTGCTTTCCATCTTGTAGAGTCACTGTGACTTCAGTTTCGAAAGGAGCTGATGGTTTACCTGCTTTGTTTTGTCCTTATTCAATAAAGGAACATAATGTTACACATTGTGTTTTTATATTCATATGGAATGTGTATTTGTTTATATGACAGAGTACTAGGGCCACACTGAAGAAAAAGGATAAAGTCATAAATTTATGAGGCTGGTTCTTTCTGCAGAAAAGCTACATATTGTTTTTACAGTTTTGATACTTATGACAATGTGATACTTAATATTCTGGCACATCAGCATGTCTTTGTTTATGAAACCATACTGAAGTACAATTTCACGAAATGCCCCACATCTGTCATTTTAACAACTGTCCTCCTTTAAAACAACTGGTTACAATATTATGACTTGTGTTTTTTTCCCCTCTGTGGCCCTAATATTCTATCATTTTATATATAGCCTTATAGTCTATGGGAAACTGTAAATTATCTAATGATAGCAACATCATCTAAAAATCATTTTTTATCCAAAATCATTGAAATTAATGATCACAAACGTTTAAATAATAACAGTGGGTCTAGTTATATGTGATAACAATGTATAGTGAGCAGTGAAATAACTATTGGTTTCCATTTGTGGTGACTGCTGACTGACATTAGGGATGAGATTAAATAGATCCTGGAATTTAGCCTGGTCTGGAGCAGGCTAGCTCCACAGAATAAATCTCCATGGTAATTTATACCATAACATATCCTCCTGCCCCCTATCCATCTTTAGTGCAACCGGATTACGGATCAATTGAGCCAGGATCACCAAGATATCCTGGCTTAATCCCTTATCCTAGTTTTGTGCAACAGGCCCCTGGTGTACCAAAATGCAAAACACTGTCATTGTGATTGAGCCTAAGCAGCTAACTTCTGCCGAGTTCACATACAAGACGGAACTAGGAATCTCTGAAATGTTCAAATTGCTAACTGGTTGTAGATATATACATGCTGCGTTCAACGAATCCAACCTCGGAAGTTTTTGAGTTACCTAGTTCCGAATAGCATATGAACGCGGAATTCGAAGCTGTGTGCTGATGTCTGTAACGCTTCCTCAGAAGTACGTCATCAATGACGTCCGATGCTTCGTTTGATCACATGCTTTTTCAAATCGTGTGTTGCAAAATGCGAGATCCCACTGAATTAGCCTTGGTTCTGGTCTTTTCTTTGATTCCAAGCAGCTTTCAAACACTAACTTCTACTGAACGTCATACTTACAAATATATATAGCTAGGATTTTGTACAGTTTCACTTGACCGGTAGTTTAGCAGGTAGAGTAGAGAACTATGGAACATTCAGGGCTATGAGGTCGAATTCCGTTGAAGGCACAATGTTTTGAAAATTGTTTTATGTGAAACCACACTTTCTGCACTGTTGTCAAATCATTTGTTTCATTTAGTTTAACATGTAAAATAATGCCCGTTTTTGAAAAATAGTAAACATGAAGGCAAAAAATGGAAGCATGATGTGAACCTTATTCTCCAACTGTTTATAGGCTACTGAACTTAACGATTTACTGCTGCGCCACAGAGTTTTGATGAAAACAGTGGGGAAATAAACATCTATCTGATGTTCACACACTGCTATTTATTGCTGACCAGCAGATGTCACTAATGCGTATTGCGAACAGATAATGAAGCTCCGAGTAATGAACTGTTTTTCAGCACAATTTGGGGAAACTACGGAGCCTTCGGAAAGCCTCGGTTTCCCATCACTAGTAATTATTATTATTTATTTTGAAATGTTAGTATTACCTCTGTTTGGTAAAGCCAACCTGTCCTGTTCTCTACTCACCACCAACGTGAACTGGCTCCTACTTGAGCTCACCGGTGAAGACCACAGCTTTACGCTTCGATCACACCACAGCATCATTGTACATTAATTTCCAATAGAACACTGGATTTGCCTTGCAGCAGAGGCAGTTGCAGTACGTTCTGTGTGATGCATATGTTGGATTTATCGAACGTATGCGTCAAACTGTATGCGTAGACGACTTGACAGAAATGGTAGCAGAACGTGAATGTTGAATTTTTGTTACACACATACAGTACCCAGATGATGCTGCGTAACATTTTGCGTGTTGATGCTGTCGGTGTGATCGAGGCGTTAGGCACGTCTCTCGTTATTAGGTTTCTCCCGTTTCTCTGAGGTGTTGTCCTTGTTTATAGGAAATGTTCATGTTTATGCTAATAATGTTTGTTTTTTTCATGAACGTGTTAACTATTGACCACTGATGTTCATTGGGTAATTGCAAAAACTTTAAAGTGTGTTATCATTGTTCTGTGAGAATTTACCTATGTAAAGGTATAAATGATTTATCCCTGGTAATGGGGTTATTATTTAGGATTCCCTAATCCTCATGCAGGGCTGTTTGTCTAGGTAACATGCTGTTATTATAGCTCTGCCATACTCAGATGTTTATGGGCATTTTGCCCTGTGTTTGAAGTGATTTGTCTTTGTACTCGAGTCGGGTTATTATATTATTGGCAGAGCAAGTTTATTATTTTGCAACCAGGTTTGAAGGCCCAATGCAGCCATTTTTATCTCAATATCAAATAGTTTCTGGGTAACAGTTAAGTAACTTACTGTGATAGTTTTCCATTAAAATGGTCAAAAAGAAACCAAAAATAGTATTTTACCAACAAATGACACATTTTTCTCAAGTAAGACATTTGCTAGGACTGTCTAGGAGTGGTCTGAGTGGGGAGGGGAAGGGCGCAAAAGCAATGCATTAACCACAGAGTGGATCAATCCATGAATGGAGGAGACTAATGGGAGGGATATTTACAATACAGTGCATTCAGAAAGTATTCAGACCCTTTCCCTTTTTCCACATTTTGTTATATTACAGCCTCATTCTAAAATGTAAATGTCTAAAATGTAAATTCATTTATTTCCTCATCATTCTACACCCAATACCCCATAATGACGAAGCGAAAATAGGTATTTACATAAGTATTCAGACCCTTTGCTATGAGACTCGAAATTGAGTTCAGGTGCATCCTGTTTCCATTGATCATCCTTGAGATGTTTCTAAAACTTGATTGGAGTCACCTAAATTGAATTGACAGGACATGATTTGGAAAGGCACAATCCCGCAGTTGACAGTGCATGTCAGAGCAAAACCCAAGCCATGAGGTCGAAGGAATTGTCTGTAGAGCTCTGAGACAGGATTGTGTCGAGGCACAGATCTGGGGAAGGGTACCAAAAACATTCTGCAGCATTGAAGGACCCCAAGAACGCAGTGGCCTCCATCATTCTTAAATGGAAGAAGTTTGGAACCACCAAGACTCTACCTAGAGCTGGCCACCCAGCCAAACTGAGCAATCAGGGGAGAAGGGCCTTGGTCAGGGAGGTGACCAAGAACCCGATGGTCACTCTGACAGAGCTCCAGAGTTCCTCTGTGGAGATGGGAGAACCTTCCAGAAGGACAACCATCTCTGCAGCACTCTACCAATCAGGCCTTTATGGTAGAGTGGCCAGACCAAAGCGACTCCTCAGTAAAAGGCACATGACTCTCAGACCATGAGAAACAAGATTCTCTGGTCTGATGAAACCAAGAGTCAACTCTTTGGACTGAATGCCAAGCGTCACGTCTGGAGGAAACCTTGCACCATCCCTACAGTGAAGCATGGTGGTGGCAGCATCATGCTGTGTGGATGTTTTTCAGCAGCAAGGACAGGGAGACTAGTCAGGATTGAGGGAAAGATGAATGGAGCAAAGAACAGAGAGATCCTTGATTAAAACCTGCTCCAGAGCGCTCAGGACGCAGGAGTGGCTTCGGGACAAGTCTCTGAATGTGCATGAGTGGCCCAGCCAGAACCCGGACTTGAACCTGATTTAAATCTCTGGAGAGGCCTGAAAATAGCTGTGCAGCGACGCTCCCTATCCAACCTGACAGAGCTTGAAAGGATCTGCAGAGAAGAATGGGAGGAACTCTCCAAATACAGGTGTGCCAAACTTGTAGCGTCATACCCAAGAACACTCGAGGCTGTAATCGCTGCCAAAGGTACTTCAACAAAGTACTGAGTAAAGGGTCTGAATACTTATGTGAATGTAATATTTCTGTTTTTTTCCCCTAATACATTTGCCAAAATGTTTTTTAAAAACTGTTTTTGCTTTGTCATTATGGGATTTTGCGTGTAGATTGATGAGGGGGAAAAAACAATTTAATCCATTTTAGAATAAGGCTGTAACATAACAAAATGTGGAAAAAGTCAAGGGATCTGAATACTTTCCGAATGCACTGTAACCTGAAAACGATCTGTTATTGGCAAAGAGGTTCAGAAATCTTATTGTTATCGGTCGATTCACTTATACCACCTGATGATGTCACCAGGCAAGCCAAAACTCCACCCATGCAAAACCTGCTGTTTAGAAGGTCATGTGTAGATTGTATTTCTAACCAGCAACTATCAAAAATAACAGTGATCACATTTTTACTACACTTTTACAGTGTTCATTTTATCAGCTGTTGTACACATATGAAACAAAACACAGCCTTTAAGTATTTGTTGAAGTTTGTATATCTTTGTAGATACAACTCTGGAGCCAGTCTTCTCCATCACCTGCACTATAAATAAATACCAACTATTTCAGTATTTGATCTACTGACGTCTCAACTGTTACTGCTTCACATTGACTTAATAGTCGGCTGGGTTCTCGATCCATTTTTCATCAAAACAGTGTTCTAATCACCAGTGGTGGAAAAAGTACCCAATTGTCATACTTAAGTAAAGATAACTTAATAGAAAATGACAAAAGTGAAAGTCACCCAGTAAAATTCTACTTGAGTAAATGTCTAAAAGTATTTGGTTTAAAATATACTTAAGTATCAAATGTAAATGTAATTACTAAAATATACTTAAGTATCAAAAGTAAAAGTATAAATAATTTCAAATTCTTTATATTAAGCAAACCAGACGGCACCAACATTCCAACATCATTTACAAATGAAGCATCTGTGTTTAGTGAGTCCGCCAGATCAGAGGCTGAAAGGATGACCAGGGATGTTCTGTTGATAAGTGCATGAATTGGACCATTGTCCGTCCTGTCCTGCTAAGCATTCCAAATGGTACAAGTACTTTTGGGTGTCAGGGAAAATGTATGGAGTAAAAAGTACAATATTTTCTTAAGGAATGTAGTGAAGTAAAAGTAGTCAAAAATATAAATAATAAAGTAAGTACAGTTACCCCCCAAAAAAACAACTCAAGTAGTACTTTAAAGTATTTTTTCTTAAGTACTTTACACCAATGTTAATCACTGCAGTGACCTCATATCTTTTTTTTATATTTCTTATTTTTTTTATCCCCCTTTCTCCCCAATTTTCGTGGTATCCAATCGCTAGTAATTACTATCTTGTCTCATCGCTACAACTCCCGTACGGGCTCGGGAGAGACGAAGGTCGAAAGCCACGCGTCCTCCGAAGCACAACCCAACCAAGCCGCACTGCTTCTTAACACAGCGCGCCTGGCTGTGTCGGAGGAAACACCGTGCACCTGGCCCCCTTGGTTAGAGCGCACTGCGCCCGGCCCGCCACAGGAGTCGCTGGAGCGCGATGAGACAAGGATATCCCTACCGGCCAAACCCTCCCTAACCCGGACGACGCTAGCCCAATTGTGCGTCGCCCCACGGACCTCCCGGTCGCGGCCGGCTGCGACAGAGCCTGGGCGCGAACCCAGAGACTCTGGTGGCGCAGCTAGCACTGCGATGCAGTGCCCTAGACCACTGCGCCACCCGGGAGGCCAGTGACCTCATATCTTTGAATCTACATGAAAGGAACTCTTAAAATGTATCCGCAACAACTGATTACCCTTTATACACAATATGTGACACCCACCTGAGAAGGACATGTTGAAACCTTCATAGGACATGGAGAAGTCGGAGACAAAGCGGAGCTGGGCGCTAAAGTTTCCAAACAGGCCGGCCTTGATGGAGGGGGGCAGGACGGAGCCAGTGAGCCGGGCCACGGGTTCCGTGAAGCTGCCGTCCTCTGTGATGAGCAGGTAATCATGGGAGTCCTCCAGGTGGAACGTATGGAAGAGCAGCTGCACTCCTGGAGAGATTCAGATAAGATTAGGCCTCCCTAAGTCACACATCAAAAACCCTGTCTCCACGTCACACCAGCCCTAAGTGAGGGCTGGGGCTTAATGTTAATGAGAATATAGAGACTCATCATTCAAATGAGGTGCTGTAGGGCCAGTCACAGCGGATTTTACTCACTCAGTTGCTGCAACAAATTATTGGTTGGTACTTACATTAGACAGCTATTCATGAGGCTTACCTTTGCCATGAGACACCTCTATTGTCCATGTGCAGTTCAAGGAGTTTGGGTAGAAATCAGGAAACCCAGGGGAGAGTATGGTTCCTTTTTTACCAAAGATATAACCACCACACAACGCTAAGGGAAACAAAATGAAACATCATGAATGAAGCATCGTTTTTTAAACTCCCATATTTTGAGAACTTTGAACATTTCCATTATTAAAGGGAAACTCCGCTACTTTTCAATCTCATATTCATTATCTTGACTTCCGGCGCCGAAAAGAGATGGCCGCCTCGCTTCGCGTTCCTTGGAAAATATGCAGTATTTTGTTTTTTTATGTGTTATTTCTTACATCGGTACCCCAGGTAATCTTAGGTTTCATTACATACAGTCGGGAGGAACTACTGAATATACGATTAACGTCAACTCATCATCGTTCCTACCAGGAATATGACTTTCCCGCAACGGATCCAGTGTTTTGCCTTCCACCCAATACAATGGATCTGATCCCAGCCGGCGACCCTGTGCGACGCCGTAAAAGGGGCAAACGAGGCGGTCTCGTGGTCAGGCTTCGGAGACGGGCACATCGCGCTCCACTCCCTAGCATACTACTCGCCAATGTCCAGTCTCTTGACAATAAGGTTGATGAAATCCGAGCACGGGTAGCATTCCAGAGAGACATCAGGGATTGCAACGTGCTCTGCTTCACGGAAACATGGCTATCTCAAGAGACGCTAACGGAGTCGGTGCAGCCAGCTGGTTTCTTCATGCATCGCGCCGACAGAAACAAACATCTTTCTGGTAAGAAGAGGGGCGGGGGGGTATGCCTTATGATTAACGAGACGTGGTGTGATCATCATAACAACACACAGGAACTCAAGTCATTCTGTTCACCTGATCTAGAACTCCTCACAATCAAATGTCGACCGCATTATCTACCAAGGGAATTCTCTTCAATCATAATCACAGCCGTATATATTCCCCCCCAAGCAGACACATCGATGGCCCTGAACAAACTTTATCTGACTCTTTGTAAACTGGAAACCACACACCCTGAGGCTGCATTCATCGTAGCTGGGGATTTTAACAAGGCTAATCTAAAAACAAAACTCCCTAAATTCTATCAGCATATCGATTGTGCTACCAGGGCTGGAAAAACCCTAGATCATTGTTATACTAATTTCCGCGACGCATATAAGGCCCTCCCCCGCCCCCCTTTCGGAAAAGCTGACCACGACTCCATTTTGTTGATTCCAGCCTACAAACAGAAACTAAAACAACAAGCTCCCGCGCTCAGGTCTGTTCAACGCTGGTCCGACCAATCTGAATCCACGCTTCAAGACTGCTTCGATCACGCGGATTGGAATATGTTCCGCATTGCGTCCAACAACAATATTGACGAATATGCTGATTCGGTGAGCGAGTTCATTAGGAAGTGCATTGACGATGTCGTACCCACAGCAACGATTAAAACATTCCCAAACCAGAAACCGTGGATTGACGGCAGCATTCGCGTGAAACTGAAAGTGCGAACCACTGCTTTTAACCAGGGCAAGGTGACCGGAAGCATGACCGAATACAAACAGTGTAGCTATTCTCTCCGCAAGGCAATCAAACAGGCTAAGTCCCAGTACAGAGACAAAATCGAGTCGCAATTCAACAGCTCAGACACAAGAGGTATGTGGCAGGGTCTACAGTCAATCACGGATTACAAAAAGAAAACCAGCCCCGTCGCGGACCAGGATGTCTTGCTCCCAGACAGGCTAAACAACTTTTTTGCCCGCTTTGAGGACAATACAGTGCCACTGACACGGCCCCCTACCAAAACCTGCGGCCTCTCCTTCACTGCAGCCGAGGTGAGTAAAACATTTAAACGTGTTAACCCTCGCAAGGCTGCAGGCCCAGACGGCATTCCCAGCCGCGTCCTCAGAGCATGCGCAGACCAGCTGGCTGGTGTGTTTACGGACATATTCAATCAATCCTTATCCCAGTCTGCTGTTCCCACATGCTTCAAGAGGGCCACCATTGTTCCTGTTCCCAAGAAAGCTAAGGTAACTGAGCTAAACGACTACCGCCCCGTAGCACTCACTTCCGTCATCATGAAGTGCTTTGAGAGACTAGTCAAGGACCATATCACCTCCACCCTACCGGACACCCTAGACCCACTCCAATTTGCTTACCGACCCAATAGGTCCACAGACGACGCAATCGCAACCACACTGCACACTGCCCTAACCCATCTGGACAAGAGGAATACCCATGTGAGAATGCTGTTCATCGATTACAGCTCAGCATTTAACACCATAGTACCCTCCAAACTCGTCATCAAGCTCGAGACCCTGGGTCTCGACCCCGCCCTGTGCAACTGGGTCCTGGACTTCCTGACGGGCCGCCCCCAGGTGGTGAGGGTAGGTAACAACATCTCCACCCCGCTGATCCTCAACACTGGGGCCCCACAAGGGTGCGTTCTGAGCCCTCTCCTGTACTCCCTGTTCACCCACGACTGCGTGGCCATGCACGCCTCCAACTCAATCATCAAGTTTGCGGATGACACTACAGTGGTAGGCTTGATTACCAACAACGACGAGACGGCCTACAGGGAGGAGGTGAGGGCCCTCGGAGTGTGGTGTCAGGAAAATAACCTCACACTCAACGTCAACAAAACAAAGGAGATGATTGTGGACTTCAGGAAACAGCAGAGGGAGCACCCCCCTATCCACATCGACGGGTCAGTAGTGGAGAAGGTGGAAAGTTTTAAGTTCCTCGGTGTACACATCACGGACAAACTGAATTGGTCCACCCACACAGACAGCGTTGTGAAGAAGGCGCAGCAGCGCCTCTTCAACCTCAGGAGGCTGAAGAAATTCGGCTTGTCACCAAAAGCACTCACAAACTTCTACAGATGCACAATCGAGAGCATCCTGTCGGGCTGTATCACCGCCTGGTACGGCAACTGCTCCGCCCACAACCGTAAGGCTCTCCAGAGGGTAGTGAGGTCTGCAGAACGCATCACCGGGGGCAAACTACCTTCCCTCCAGGACACCTACACCACCCGATGTCACAGGAAGGCCATAAAGATCATCAAGGACAACAACCACCCAAGCCACTGCCTGTTCACCCCGCTATCATCCAGAAGGCGAGGTCAGTACAGGTGCATCAAAGCAGGGACCGAGAGACAGAAGCTGTTTTTCAGAGAGACTGAAAAACAGCTTCTATCTCAAGGCCATCAGACTGTTAAACAGCCACTAACATTTAGCGGCCGCTGCCAACATACTGACTCAACTCCAGCCACTTTAAAAATGGGAATTGATGGAAATTATGTAAAAATGTACCACTAGCCACTTTAAACAATGCCACTTAATATAATGTTTACATACCCTACATTACCCATCTCATATGTATATACTGTACTCTATATCATCTACTGCATCTTGCCATCTTTATGTAATACATGTACCACTAGCCACTTTAAACTATGCTACTTTATGTTTACATACCCTACAGTACTCATCTCATATGTATATACCGTACTCTATACCATCTACTGCATCTTGCCATGCCGTTCTGTACCACCACTCATTCATATATCTTTATGTACATATTCTTTATCCCTTTACACTTGTGTGTGTGTATAAGGTAGTAGTTGTGGAATTGTTAGGTTAGATTACTTGTTGGTTATTACTGCATTGTCGGAACTAGAAGCACAAGCATTTCGCTACACTCGCATTAACATCTGCTAACCATGTGTATGTGACTAATAAAATTTGATTTGATTTGATTTGATTTTATCTCCAACACCAAACCAGTGTCTACATACAGTGGGGAGAACAAGTATTTGATACACTGCCGATTTTGCAGGTTTTCCTACTTACAAAGCATGTAGAGGTCTGTAATTTTTATCATAGGTACACTTCAACTGTGAGAGACGGAATCTAAAACAAAAATCCAGAAAATCACATTGTGTGATTTTTAAATAATTAATTTGCATTTTATTGCATGACATAAGTATTTGATACATCAGAAAAGCAGAACTTAATATTTGGTACAGAAACCTTTGTTTGCAATTACAGAGCTCATACGTTTCCTGTAGTTCTTGACCATGTTTGCACACACTGCAGCAGGGATTTTGGCCCACTCCTCCATACAGACCTTCCCCAGATCCTTCAGGTTTCGGGGCTGTCGCTGGGCAATACGGACTTTCAGCTCCCTCCAAAGATTTTCTATTGGGTTCAGGTCTGGAGACTGGCTAGACCACTCCAGGACCTTGAGATGCTTCTTACGGAGCCACTCCTTAGTTGCCCTGGCTGTGTGTTTCGTTTCGTTGTCATGCTGGAAGACCCAGCCACGACCCATCTTCAATGCTCTTACTAAGGGAAGGAGGTTGTTGGCCAAGATCTTGCGATACATGGCCCCATCCATCCTCCCCTCAATACGGTGCATTCGTCCTGACCCCTTTTCAGAAAAGCATCCCCAAAGAATGATGTTTCCACCTCCATGCTTCACGGTTGGGATGGGTTCTTGGGGTTGTACTCATCATCCTTCTTCCTCCAAACACGGCGAGTGGAGTTTAGACCAAAAAGCTCTATTTTTGTCTCATCAGACCACACGACCTTCTCCTATTCCTCCTCTGGATCATCCAGATGGTCATTGGCAAACTTCAGACGGGCCTGGACATGCGCTGGCTTGAGCAGGGGGACCTTGCATGCGCTGCAGGATTTTAATCCATGATGGCGTAGTGTGTTACTAATGGTTTTCTTTGAGACTGTGGTCCCAGCTCTCTTCAGGTCATTGACCAGGTCCTGCCGTGTAGTTCTGGGCTGATCCCTCACCTTCCTCATGATCATTGATGCCCCACGAGGTGAGATCTTGCATGGAGCCCCAGACCGAGGGTGATTGACCGTCATCTTGAACTTCTTCCATTTTCTAATAATTGCACCAACAGTTGTTGCCTTCTCACCAAGCTGCTTGCCTATTGTCCTGTAGCCCATCCCAGCCTTGTAGAGGTCTACAATTTAACCCTGATGTCCTTACACAGCTCTCTGGTCTTGGCCATTGTGGAGAGGTTGGAGTCTGCTTGATTGAGTGTGTGGACAGGTGTCTTTTAAACAGGTAACGAGTTCAAACAAGTGCAGTTAATACAGGTAATGAGTGGAGAACAGGAGGGCTTCTTAAAGAAAAACTAACAGGTCTGTGAGAGCCGGAATTCTTACTGGTTGGTAGATGATCAAATACTTATGTCATGCAATAAAATGGAAATTAATTACTTAAAAATCATACAATGTGATTTTCTGGATTTTTGTTTTAGATTCCGTCTCTCACAGTTGAAGTGTACCTATGATAAAAATTACAGACCTCTACATGCTTTGTAAGTAGGAAAACCTGCAAAATCGGCAGTGTATCAAATACTTGTTCTCCCCACTGTATGTCTACATAGGGCGTTTCTATGATCTGTGGTTAAAAAGGTCCTAAAAAATGCTTCTCTGTGATATCATAGGGTAGGATAAAGATTTTTTTAAATGTTGGTTTTCAAATCTGCAACGTGTTTCTAGCCAGAGGGTGGGTATTTTCTTGCTCGCCATGTCACCGCGAATCTCATAATGTTTGAAAATCACTGTTTTTAAAATGTTTAAACCTTTTATGATGTCATTGGGCATAATGTTTTAACGTTTTTTTTTCTCACAAAATGTAGAAATGTGGCGTTTTCACATACACTACCATTCAAAAGTTTGGGGTCACTTAGAAATGTCCTTGTTTTTGAAAGAAAAGCAAAACACCAGTCTCAACGTCAACAGTGAAGATGCGACTCCGGGATGCTGGCCTTCTAGGCAGAGTTCCTCTGTCCATTGTCTGTGTTCTTTTGCCCATCTTAATCTTGTATTTTTATTGGCCAGTCTGAGATATGGCTGTTCATTTGCAACTCTGCCTAGAATGCCAGCATCCCGGAGTCGCCTCTTCACTGTTGACATTGAGACTGGTGTTTTGCGTGTACTATTTAATGAAGCTGCCATTTGAGGACTTGTGAGGCGTCTGTTTCTCAAACTAGACACTCTAATGTACTTGTCCTCTTGCTCAGTTGTGCACCGGGGCCTCCCACTCCTCTTTCTATTCTGGTTAGAGCCAGTTTGCGCTGTTCTGTGAAAGGATTAGTACACAGCATTGTACGAGATCTTCAGTTTCTTTGCAATTTCTCGCATGGAATAGCCTTAATTTCTCAGAAAAAGAACAGACTGATGAGTTTCAGAAGAACGTTCTTTATTTCTGGCCATTTGTAATCGAACCCACAAACGCTGATGCTTCAGATACTCAACTAGTCTAAAGAAGGCCAGTTTTATTGCTTCTTTAATCAGAACAACAGTTTTCAGCTGTGCTAACATAATTGCAAAAGGGTTTTATAATGATAAATTAGCCTTTTAAAACGATAAACTTGGATTAGCTAACACAACGTGCCATTTGAAGACAGAAGTGATGGTTGCTAATAATGGGCCTCTGTACGCCTATGTAGACATTCAATAAAAAATCAGCCGTTTCCAGCTACAATAGTCATTTACAACATTTAACAATGTCTACACTGTATTTCTGATCAATTTGATGTTATTTTAATGGGCAAAAAAATGTGCTTTTCTTTAAAAAACAAGGACATTTCTAAGTGACCCCAAACTTTTGAACGGTAGTGTATGTAGACACTAGTTTGTTGCGAAGATAACGAAAATTGTCGGAGTTGCCCTTTAATGATTAATTAATGCAATTTCTTGCATAACAATCAGGGGTTTTGAAAAATTAATAACAGCATTTAAATAAATAAAGATGCAAAAGATTATGAGCTTGTATCATTAGATTTTTGATTACTATGCCAATATCATTGAAAATTGCTCAAAGAAATTGCAACATAAAAAAAAAGAGTCCGGGTGGGTTTGATACCCGAATCTAGGTCAGAGACTGCAAAAAATATCCCTGGGTGTAAGAGCATCTCTTTTGGACTTAGTAAATGTTCTAAACAAACTTTTAGTCTCTCCTCCATGTTATTTGTAGAGACAAACCTGATGACAGTGTGAAACACAGACATAGACACATCATGTTCCCAGATGAAAAGCCTCAGAGTTTACCCAGCTAGGGCTGAGTAAGATGAAGACGTGGGATACTGTATGCTGATAGTGAGTCTGTCTGGGAAGATCAAAAGGGAACTTAATAACCAAGGCAGAATTCTGACAGGAAAGACCCTGTCAGTGGAGACAGTCAGGCAGAGTCGTCTAAACAACAACTTGTCACTGCCTTAATTACAAGATGAATAAAAAGAAAAAATGAGTAAAAGGAATGCCTTAAAGGAAATATGCTAATCTACTATGACTTCTGTGTATGTATCACAGGATAATTGTATTTACCGTGTTTGTGAAGCATGACATTTGTAGCATGAATGTGTATGTGAATAGACAGAGGTCCACAACCTCTAGCCTGTGAGGTTGAGTCACTCAGCATTTTTAATTGGTGTGAGTATCAGTTAAATGCTGTGAAAATAGCTGAAAAAAGGCATTCCCAAGATAGCACAGGTTCCCATGAACAAATGTATGGAGTTGGCAATTGCAATTATACCCGATTCCGTAGGCTATGGAGATGCTGGTGATTAAATGGGGCTCATGTTGTGTGTTATCATACTCGCCCAAGGCTACCACTGAAAGTTAATCAGCGAGGATGGCTCTTTTGAGTGTGAGACAAATAAAAATGCCATAATTGCATGATATCCCAACATGCATCTATATATGTACTGAGGTCTGATTCATCCCGTTGGAAGGAAGAGGGGAAGATATATTTTTTGTACTTGATACTTCTGGTATAGTTATCACAAAAGGACATGGACAAGACAAAATGTGGGCGCGAACAATCCATATAGTACCGTCATTGTCATAAATAAAAGAATCATAAAGCTGGCCCCACTCTTAAAAGATTAACTCCTGCTTCCTCCATAAACGCAGCAGTGGGCGGGGAGGAGGCAGGTGCTCAGGGTGAAGGACTAGTGGACCATTTCTACAGGAAGTGAAGCGTGCATTCCTGCTGTAACTTCTAAGTAGGAGGGTTCTAAGAATGACACTACAACAACAAACCAATGATGGATGATCAATGTTATGTTCTGTGATTATTCTGTGTTCTGTGATTCATTATTTCTCACCATTCGCAAAAAGGATTGTGCTCTAATTCTCATTCTAATCTATTCCTCAAAATCCCATTTAAAAATCAGATAGCATCTTTGCCTAGAACAGGACCTGTCTATTGCATATGCCTACATCCCCCTTGTGAAATGATAGAGTGAGTAAGAGGGACAAAACGGCAGAAAACGTTTTACATATCTGAATGAGATGCGGAAATGCCACCACTGTCAATCATGAAGGTCAAGTTCAGAAGGAAACAGAATAGAAGACTAGAATAGAAAACAGAATAGAAGACACAACTTATGAACTAGTAGTCCGGAGGGTGATATTGGACGACCAAACCTGATGGTCAAACGCTCGACTCCATTTACTGGAAGAAAAAAAATGCTGTACAATGTTATTTTTATCCCAAGTAGCGGGAAACAAATTAGATAAACGGTTGGAATTATGTCTTCCTGCTGAATCTCCAACCTGCCTACCGACTCTCTGACTCTCTGTTGTCTGCCGCTCAAAGTTATCTTAAGTGTGCATATTCCAGTTACCTTTCCTCTCATCAGGAATCAATGAACTCCGCTCCTTAGGGTTGTCAAAGAGGCGTACCCTTTCCACCAGATAAGACAGAGAGATTGGTTAGCAGTGCGCTGTGTCGCCCACATCTCTCTCTGTGAATCGGATGGGGAGTGTGAGGAGAAGAGGTGATGGCTGAGTAAGTGCTGCAATGCATGTCAGTGCACCTGACAGGAACAGGGAAAAGGAGAGGAAGGAAGGGTTGGAGGGTGCTAAATCGGGGTACACTACCATCACAGCTGGGCAGTGCGTGGTTCCACTGATGGTTCCTCTCGCACACAATGGGTTTCTCGTCGCTCAGCGTGTAGCCTTGATCACAGCTGAATGTCACCCTGGTCCCAATGGCAAAATTGTTCCCAAACCGCTTTCCATTGACTGGGATCCCGGGATCTAAGCAGGAATCTGTTTCCATCATAACGCCTGTGGGGATAGAATGAACGATTTAATTCCACCTTCATGCCTTAAATTCAATAGAAGATGGTGTCGGAATCGCTCTTTACTGTATAAATCATGAGGGGGAGCCAAAAGGAGCTCTCTCCTTTTACCTTGCGTTCTATTTCATCCCATGGGGGAGGGTTGTCCTCATAAGAAATATTGTAATAATAATCAAATATATATTTTATTAAGGAGTTTTTCCCAATACAATAAATCAAATATGTTTACAAAACACCATAGATTTCATTAACATTTTCCAGCCATTTGTCTGGAAGTCATGTCTCATCCACCTAATGTCAGACGGTATTGTACTATGTAACTACAATAATGTAATTATAGGGAACATTTAGGGAATTAATTAGTGAGTATACAGTTGAAGTCGGAAGTTTACATACACCTTAAACAAATACATTTAAACTCAGTTTTTCACAATTCCTGACATTTATTAATCCTAGTAAAAATTCCCTGTCTTAGGTCAGTTAGGATCACCACTTCATTTTAAGAATGTGAAATGTCAGAATAATAGTAGAGAGAATTATTTATTTCAGCTTTTATTTCTTTCATCACATTCCCAGTGGGTCAGAAGTTTACATACACTCAATTATTATTTGGTAGCATTGCCTTTAAATTGTTTAATTGGGTCAAATGTTTCTGGTAGCCTTTTCACAAGCTTCCCACAGTAAGTTGGGTGAATTTTACCCCATTCCTCTTGACAGAGCTGGTGTAACTGAGTCAGGTTTGTAGGCCTCCTTGCTCGCACACGCTTTTTCAGTTCTGCCCTCAAATTTTCTACAGGATTGAGGTCAGGGCTTTGTGATGGCCACTCCAATACCTTGACTTTGTTGTCCTTAAGCCATTTTGCCACAACTTTGGAAGTATGCTTGGGATCATTGTCCATTTGGAAGACCCATTTGCAACCAAGCTTTAACTTCCTGACTGATGTCTTGAGATGATGATTCAATATATGCACATAATTTTCCTTCCTTGTGATGCCATCTATTTTGTGAAGTGCACCAGTCCCTCCTGCAGCAAAGCACCCCCACAACATGATGCTGCCACCCCCGTACTTCACGGTTGGGATGGTGTTCTTCGGCTTGCAAGCCTCCCCTTTTTTCCTCCAAACATAACGATGGTCATTACGGCCAAACAGTTCTATTTTTTTTGTCTTCAGACCAGAGGACATTTCTCCAAAAAGTACGATCTTTGTCCCCATGTGCAGTTGGAAACCGTAGTCTGGCTTTTTTATGGCGGTTTTGGAGCAGTGGCTTCTTCCTTGCTGAGCGACCTTTCAGGTTATGTCGATATAGGACTCGTTTTACTGTGGATATAGAGACTTTTGTACCTGTTTCCTCCAGCATCTTCACAAGGTCCTTTGCTGTTGTTCTCGGATTGATTTGCACTTTTCGCACAAAAGTACGTTCATCTCTAGGAGAGAGAACGCGTCTCCTTCCTGAGCGATATGACGGCTGCGTGGTCCCATGGTGTTTATACTTGCGTACTATTGTTTGTACAGATGAACGTGGTACCTTCAGGCGTTTGGAATTGCTCCCAAGGATGAACCAGACTTGTGGACGTCCACATTTTTTTTCTGAGGTCTTGGCTGATTTCTTTTGATTTTCCCATGATGTTAAGCAAAGAGGCACTGAGTTTGAAGCTAGGCCTTGTAATACATCCACAGGTACACTTCCAATTGACTCAAATTATGTCAATTATCCTATCAGAAGCTTCCATGACATCATTTTCTGGAATTTTCCAAGCTGTTTAAATGCACAGTCAAGGCACAGAAACTTCTGACCTACTGGAATTGTGATACAGTGAATTATAAGTGAAATAATCTGTCTGTAAAAAATTGTTGGAAAAATGACTTGTGTCATGCACAAAGTAGATGTTCTAACCGACTTGCCAAAACTATAGTTTGTTAACAAGAAATTTGTGGAGTGGTTGAAAAACAAGTTTGAATGACTCCAACCTAAGTGTATGTAAACTTCTGACTTCAACTGTATAGTATGGAAGAAGAAAATAGAGAACATGTTCTCTATCAGAGTACACTGATGGATGACAGTTGCACATACAAGTGATAAATCCCGTGTTTGGAGGATATATTGGCACGGGTGTTATCACTTTTATACAATAGGTTACCAACATATTCAAATAATGATTGACATATTTTTATTAAAAAACGTTATTTTGATTAATTTATTCATACTATTTCATCCTTCCATGAGATATAGTCCCAACACAAATCTAAGCTTGCTACCCAAGCCGTTCTATCGGTTCGGTTGCCAGAGACGCGACCCAGACGTTAAGTCCTTTTGTTCTGTATCTATGGACGCGACCTAGTTGTTTGTTCTAAATGTTCCATTGCCATACTGGCTGGCAACATTCTCTTCCCTTGCTTGCTAGCTAGCAAGGGAAAATGATATGTGTCCAGAAAAATGATGCCAACTGATTCATGATTTCGACTGGCTGAGAAAAACTGTCTGCCTGTCTGTCTCGTCTCGACTCCCGACACGTTCATTACTATGGGACAGCTGGAGATCGAACTTCAATGTTGCAAATGTCGGAGAGACAGACAGCAAGATGTATACAAATCTCCACTCTTAAACTAAATGTTTGTCTAAAGAAATGGGAGACAATGTCTTGGTGCTTTTTATAGTGGAGATCAAATGTATAAATTGTCTGGCTGGGTTGATGAGACAGTGGATTGCCCAGTCAGATGGAATAGAGTAAATAGGCATTTCAACATCATAGATTTAGCCGGTGGTAATTTGTGGAATAGACACTGGCTGGAATGTGATTTTAACCAATCAGCATCCAGGATTAAATCAACCCGTTGTATAATGTTATTTACGAAATCATTCTCTCTAAGGGTGCATTCGTAAATTCGCCCTGGCTAACTACTCCAATTCCAGAGGGAAAAATAACTGATGGATTTACGAACGCTTAACACCGGTTGTATTTGGCTGGTGTCAGTAAACGTTTGCAAAAAATCTTAAATTATTGCCAGCAGCACAGTTACAGTCACCAACGCTCTAGTTAACATGAAAACAGCCTAACCAGCTCTGCTAGGGCGAGTAAAATGGTCAGAGTGAGGTGTTCTCTTATTTGTGGCTGCAACATTAGCCAGTTAGCTTGGGTGCTTGACTGCCATTGTGAGGTCAGAACGCTCGGATCAACCCTACTCCTCGGGCCAGAGCGTCCAGTGTGAACTCTGAACGCTATGAGAGCCAAACACTCTGAATTTAAGAACGGACAATCTGACAATGCTCTGAATTTACGAACGCCCAGAGGGCACTCTGAGCGAACTCTGGCACTCCAGATTGAATTTACGAACGCACCCTAAAGCATTCATTTAAACAGCCTTTGTGACATAACTTCCTAAGATATTTTGGCATTTGGAGAAAGAATTAGACTAGCTATTTTACAATGCTATCAATCTATCAATTATTGATAGATTACTTAATAATCTTATTGCAAACCACTGCCTATTGCTATTATTAGTGATATAATGAGTTAAATTAGGTTTCCCTACGCAATCACCAATTCTTTGGTATTTAAGTCGCAGTCCTGTTCAGGCAACAACCCCAATGAAGACAAGTTATCCAAATGAAGTGTAAATCTAATTTCACAGCTCCTACACTACTTCAATATGATCACAACACCCACACACAAGCAGAGTTAATATTGACATCAGCAGCACACGTATTAAAGTGATATTGCACCACGCAGTTGTAGCCATGAAACAATGTGTGGATTGACAACACAATGTCCTCTGCTTTTCAAAGGTAGTCCTGTGGATACATTTCAAAATGAAAACGGTAGAACTCACTGTCGTAGCGGATCTGGAAGCCCACACTGGAGCGACTGTTGTCTGTGGTGAATAGCAGGTACATGTAATTGCTGGTGCTAATGAGAAAATGGGGCGCTTGAGTGCCATGATACTCTCCGATTAAAGGAGAGGAGTTGGAGGGGCCATCCCGAATCTCCAGTGTGTCATAATTAACCTCGGTCTGGAATCTACATGGAAACAGACAGAAAGAAAAGAGAAGTGAATTAGAAGCTACTATTCCATCCAAGCATTTTTCTGTAGCCTATCATGGCAGATTATCTCAAATGGAATGATTGAAATAGCTTCATCAGGGATAAGATACATTTGAAACAAAATAGAAACCTGTCAAAGGATATCTTGATGGCGTGATCTTTGCTGGCTTCAATGACCCATTCACAGTTTAAAGAGTCTTTGTAGTATCCTGGCCAGCCAGGGGACAGCAGAGCTCCGGTTGGAGCTGTTAAATGTCCTCCACAAGGTGCTAGAGGGGAACATATTTTAGTGGCAATGTTCTGACATAGAGAGCTTACACATCTATATGCAACAGCATGCAGAATGTAACCGTATAGACTGTCAAGGGGAAACTTTACTAGTTATTGTAGCACATTTTCAGCGGCTCTACAATGTTACACCAATAGACAATAATAAAGCAGACCCCCACATGACATGCCCAGTGCCCACCCACTCCAACTCAAGGGGAGTCAGGATGACATTGGCAAACTGTATGGATTATTGTTCAACATTATACAGTACCTTCACACCGAGGAACTGCTGCATTCCACACTACGTTTCCATCCTGAATGATGCAGGTTATGGACTCAGACCCATGGGTTTTGATGAATCCTTCATCACACGTGAAAAGAACGGAGCTCCCCAACAAGAAGTGTTCGCCATACCGCTGGCCATTGACAGGGATGCCGGGGTCGTGGCATTCATTCTGACCAAACGCTAGCGAGGAAAATAAAACTGGTTTCAGTGTTTTTCAGTGTTGTTGTTTTTTAATCAATAAGAAGACATCAAACTGGATTCTGTGTCAAATTTAACTCATTTGTCTTATCCCAGAGAACACGATGAGAACCTGGTTAATTATTTAGTCACTGAGAATAGAGGCTAATCAGCCAACAAAATGAACACAGCACAGTGGTGAAGACTGACGCCATGGAGGCAACACTTATTTCCCTGGCTCATTGTTATTACACTCCTGCTCGCTGACAGTAACTCCCCACACCAGATTGGGAGACATGTCCCTCTCCTCCTGACACAGTGACACGCCAGTTCTACGGCGCTGCTATTGAGATGCCACACCACCGGCTCCCCCGCCATCCCCATCACATGGCTGACACCTCCCCGCCAAGAGAAAAAAAAAACATCCCTGTCTTAGTCACTGACAGGAGGGTCCAGCGGATTCTGATGCGGAATAAGAACGGTAACAACATCCTCCTCCATTTCATTAACCTTCCCCACCGCTGCAGCCTGCCTCTGTTCCTCTGTGGAGGAGAGACATGTCACTGCGTTGTCTCCCAGGCCCGGGGAGTGCAACGAGACAATGTTTCCTAGAGATAGCAAACAGGCACTGGGGACAGCAATATTCAGACCTAATTTCAGCTCAGTGTGGTACAGGCATAATTCCATTAACATTGGGCACACCCGGATCAGTTCAACATTTTTGTGCTATAGTGTGTCTATGTTGAGGCAGAGGACCTGAACAGACCTCTACCATTGCTGTTTTCTTTTCCATGATACTGTCTCTAAAATATCAGCAAAAATAGAAAATATGTGTTTTTAAATGTTTACCTTCAAGGTTTGGAATTGCCTTGCAGTATTATTGTTTTTCTTATCTTGTGTTTACATATAAAAAATGTTTTTGGCCCACTGGTAGACACATTTGCATAACAATATGCATTAAAATGTTAATATTGTAAATTATTAAAATGGCAAACATTCCCAAGCCCCTTTTAAATGGTGTAGTATTGAGAGAAAAGGGCAAATTATTTATTTCATTTGTCATAATGTCATCTGTTGAATAAAAAAACAAAGTAAACCCACTGGTCACAGACGTCAATTCAACGTCTATTCCACGTTGGTTCAACGTAATTTCATTGAAATGACGTGGAAACAATGTTGATTTAACCAGTGTGTGCCCAGTGGGAAATAATTTAGTAAAAGTGATGCACTACTTATATCTTTAGAGCAGTTAATCAAATGTAATAGAATTAGTAATAATTCAAATGAGATGTTCCTGGTTTAAATTATGGGTAAAAGATACAATGGTATACACATCTATGGCCATACAAATTGTTAAATAGAACAGTACCACAGTTCTAGCTAATGGATCTCCATTCTCAAATAGGGATACTCTAATTGAAGATTGTTAATAATGTTGATTCGTTACCACCCTTGTGAGAATATACCTGACTAAGCGTTTGATTGCATACATCTGAAGCACTATAGAGACAGCTTGACTCAGTAGTTGTGCCACAGGCAGTTCTGAATTGCATATCAGAAGATATTGTGAGGGTATTCAAAATATTGCAAAATCTCATATCTTTAAAAGGAAGGGGCCATTTACTTGTGTAAGTGATGTTAAATCCTTTCCCAGTGTTGGAGTGGTCGGACTGGAACTCCAGGCGCATGATGTGCCCATTGCTGGCGATCTGAGAGGGTACGTCCTTCCCAGAGAACGTGCCGAACGTGGTGGGCTCCGACATCCCGTCATCTTTCACAATGAGGTAGTCAAACTGGGGCTCTACCTCAAAGTCGCTGAAAATTAGATGAATCCTGCTCCCTGACTCTGCGATAATGAGCCACACACAATTCATGTTGTTCCCATACTCCTCGGGGTAGTTTGGGGAGAGGATTATTCCTGATGGGGTTGTGAAATTGAAGAAGCAGGAGACTGTAAAAATAGATAGGGGCACACACACACACAGATCTGCCATCATGCTTTGACGCATCACACAGGGAGCGAAAATAGCTCTTTTATAAGACATCACTGAAGACATTTTGTTTGAAATGGGATGGATACACGCTTTCCTTTGAATGCTTCAGGTGACACATATTCTATTCACTGTACTAGGTGGAAGAATATAACCCAGTGTCATGACAGTAGAGAGGATATTTTACATTTTAGTCATTTAGCAGACGCTCTTATCCAGAGCGACTTACAGTAGTGAGTGCATACAACCAAGACCTGATTGCCCTTGGCTGATTAGCTGCTTAACCCTTGTTGGATGGCTTAGAGGTGTCAGCCTGCGAGGTGTCAGCCTTACCTAGAGGTGTCAGCCTTACTTTACATCTGAAAAGTCTCCATTCTCAAAAAAGAACTCTTAAGGCCTCTGTATTGAAACTGTAATGAATAAGGTCAGTGTCTAAATGATGATAGTAATTATTGAATTGTATGACTTTCCAAAATAGACAGCGGGGAGTGTTGACCAAGCGACAACAAAACCTGAGAGATGATGACAGCTTTACATGGGTCAGTGGGGATAACCATATCACCTTCCTTCCCTACCTGGCTGGTTCCCTCGGACTGTTGGAACAGTGTACAGATTGATCAATCTCAATGACAGCGCTGTTAATTAAAGTCATGCATTTTTAAATGGCATCTTACACACGCAGCTGGGTTTGTTTCCAGACCACTGGTTGTTTTGCTGGCATGATATCGTTCTCTCGCCGACCAACTCGAAGGCCGCCTGACACTCGAAAGTCAGCATGTCGCCGTGTAAAAAACGCTCCCCTGTTCTTCTGCCGTAGGTCGGAATGCCAGGATCGCCACACCCTCCTTTGTCGATTTCTGTAAAAAAAATATACAACTGTTACAACGTTCAAGTTCATTCAGTGGTTTCAATTCCCAAGGATATCAGGCTAGATGCTCTTCGGGTTGAATGTCCTAAAACTGACATCCACTGAGCAATCATCAGATCCTGAAAACATAACATGACAGCTTTCCTCTAACTCAACATTCTTTACACAAGTAAAACATTCTGAGAACCATGGATGGCTCACCTGATACAAGCTATCCCTGGTATAATCCAAGAGAAAACAAGACAGTCGAGAGTTGTTTATTTCCTCTACATTTTCAGGTGGAGGCAGCATTTTCTAGCTGGAGTAAAATGACAGTGACAAATGAATGACGTTCTGGAAGAGTTGATTTTTGTGTTAACAACAAGCGTGTCAGCTCAGCTGCTGCCGCTCCACTGGCCCATCTGAGCAATAATCTACAGGGGATGGGTTTTATTCCAGCAGCACATTCAACAACCTTTGTGAGGTGTTAAGTGCCGGTTAAATACCTTTGGATCTGCCAAGAGCAATTAGTTGAAGGATCTATGCGGAAGCTCCATAATCAGTAAGGGCATATCAGCCCAATCGCAACCGTGATAGAGATGTAAACGGTCTTACTAAGGCTATGCCATTCTCTTAAATACTAATATGTAAATATGCCTCAAGTGGCTGGCCATCACTGAATCTACTGTCCAATAACC
Organism: Salvelinus alpinus; assembly: GCF_045679555.1. Taxonomy (NCBI): domain Eukaryota; kingdom Metazoa; phylum Chordata; class Actinopteri; order Salmoniformes; family Salmonidae; genus Salvelinus; species Salvelinus alpinus. The sequence goes on from NC_092092.1 coordinate 11,081,913, forward strand.
TACATTATGAGGAGCTGGAAGTCAAATCAGCAGTCCAGAACATGTTTACCATTTCAATGCATATTGTGGGTGAAATTACAAACATTGTTGAAAGAGTAAGCAGGACATAACATTAAAATATGTGTCTTTGAGGTACACAGTGGTCTGTTTCAGATTTAATTCAAATATTTCAGAGTAGTCATAAACAAGTCAAAGCATCATATCAATGTCCACAGATAACAGAGAAATGTTTAATTTATGTTTATGATGTCTTGGTTTAACAGTTTTCTGGGAGAAAGAAAAATAAAATAAATATAATTATATATACAGTTGTAGTCGGAAGTTTACATACACTTAGGTTGGAGTCATTAAAACTCGTTTTTCAACCACTCCACAAATGTCTTGTTAACAAACTATAGTTTTGGCAAGTCAGGTAGGAAATCTACTTTGTGCATGACACAAGTAATTTTTCCAACAATTGTTTACAGACAGATTATTTAACTTATAAATCACTGTATCACAATTCCAGTGGGTCAGAAGTTTACTGTGCCTTTAAACAGCTTGGAAAATTCCAGAAAATGACGTCATGGCTTTAGAAGCTTCTGATAGGATAATTGACATAATTTGAGTCAATTGGAAGTTTATCTGTGGATGTATTTCAAGGCCTACCTTCAAACTCAGTGCCTCTTTGAAAGACATCATGGGAAAATCAAAATAAATCAAGACCCCAGAAAGAAATTGTAGACCTCCACAAGTCTGGTTCATCCTTGGGAGAAATTTCCAAATGCCTGAAGGTACCACGTTCATCTGTACAAACAATAGTACGCAAGTATAAACACCATGGGACCACGCAGTCGTCATACCGCTCAGGAAGGAGACGCGTTCTGTCTCCTAGAGATGAATGTACTTTGGTGCGAAAAGTGCAAATCCATTCCAGAACAGCAAAGGACCCTGTGAAGATGCTGGAGGAAACAGGTACAAAAGTATCTATATCCACAGTAAAACGAGTCCTATATCGACATAACCTGAAAGGTCGCTCAGCAAGGAAGAAGCCACTGCTCCAAAACTGCCATAAAAAAGCCAGACTACGGTTTGCAACTGCACATGGGGACGAAGATCATACTTTTTGGAGAAATGTCCTCTGGTCTGATGAAACAAAAATAGAACTGTTTGGCCAGAATGACCATCGTTATGTTTGGAGGAAAAAAGGGGAGGCTTACAAGCCGAAGAACACCATCCCAACCGTGAAGCACGGGGATGGCAGCATTTTGTTGTGGGGGTGCTTTGCTGCAGGAGGGACTGATGCACTTCACAAAATAGATGGCATCATGGGGCAGGAAAATTAATTGAAGCAACATCTTAATACATCAGTCAGGAAGTTAAAGCTTGGTCGCAAATGGATCTTCCAAATGGACAATGACCACAAGCATACTTCCAAAGTTGTGGCAAAATGGCTTAAGGACAACAAAGTCAAGGTATTGGAGTGGCCATCACAAAGCCCTGACCTCAATTCTGTAGAAAATGTGTGGGCAGAACTGAAAAAGTGTGTGCGAGCAAGGAGGCATACAAACCTGACTCAGTTACACCAGCTCTGTCAAGAGGAATGGGCCAAAATTCACCCAACGTATTGTGGGAAGCGTGTGGAAGGCTGGCTACCCGAAACGTTTGAACCAAGTTAAACAATTTAAAGGCAATGCTACCAAATGCTAATTGAGTGTATGTAAACTTCTGACCTACTGGGAATGTAATGAAAGAAAAAAAACTGGAAAAAAATCATTCTCTCTACTATTATTCTGACATTTCACATTCTTAAAATAAAGTGGTGACTGACCTAAGACAGGGAATTTTTACTAGGGTTAAATGCTAGGAATTGTGAAACACCTTAGACAAATATATTTAAACTCAGTTTATGTAAACTTCCGACTTCAACTGTAAATATAGCACCAGTCAAAAGTTTGGATACACCTACTCATTCAAGGGTTTTTCTTTATTTACTGTTTTCTACATTGTAGAATAATAGTGAAGACATGAAAACTATGAAATAACACATATGGAATCATGTCGTAACAAAAAACGGTTAAACAAATCAAAATATATTTGAGATTTGAGATTCTTCAAAGTAGCCACCCTTTGCCTTGATGACAGCTTTGCACACTCTTGGCATTCTCTCGACCAGCTTCATGAAGAATGCTTTTCCAACAGTCTTGAAGGAGTTACCACATATGCTGATCACTTGTTGGCTGCTTTTCCTTCACGCTACGGTCCAACTCATCCCAAACCATCTCCTTTGGGTTGAGGTCGGGTGATTGTGGAGACCAGGTCATCTGCTGCAGCACTCCATCACTCTCCTTCTTGGTCAAATAGCAATTACATAACCAGGAGGTGTGTTTTGGGTCATTGTCCTGTTGAAAAACAAATGATAGTCCCACTAAGTGCAAACCAGATGGAATGGTGTTTTGCTGCAGAATGCTGTGGTAGCCATGCTGGTTAAGTGTGCCTTGAATTCTAAATAAATCACAGACTGTGTCACCAGCAAAGCACTCCCACACCATCACACGTCCTCCTCCATGCTTCACGGTGGGAATACACATTCGGATATCATCTGTTCACCCAGCCTGCATCTCACAAAGACAAGGCAGTTGGAACCAAAAATAAAAAAATTGGACTCATCAGACCAAAGGACAGATTTCCACCGGTCTAATGTCCATTGTTCGTGTTTTATGGCCCAAACAAGTCTCTTCTTCCTATTGGTGTCCTTAAGTAGTGGTTTCTTAGCAGTAATTCAACCATGAAGGCCTGATTCACTCAGCCTCCTCTGAACAGTTAATGTTGAGATGTGTCTGTTACTTTATTTGGGGTGCAATCTGAGGTGCAGTTAATGCTAATGAAATATCCTCTGCAGAAGAGGTTAACTCTTGGTCTTCCTTTCCTGTGGCGGTCCTCATGAGAGCCAGTTTCATCATAGCGCTTGATGGTTTTTGTGACTATACTTGAAGAAACTTTAGAAGTTCTTGAAATGATCCGCATTGACTGACCTTCATGTCTTAAAGTAATGATGGACTGTTGTTTCTCTTTGCTTATTTGAGCTGTTCTTGCCATAATATGGACTTCACTCAGCTCCTTGTGAGACATCCCTCAAAATCAATGTTCTCACAGTGAGCCTACCTTAGCCAGTCGTATGAGAGAAAATCTGAATCATCACAGAATAAATAACAAATAGGCCCATAGAATGTGCTACAGGAAGGAATTAAGTAAGTAAAATACAAGTTAGGGGCAACATATCCACTAGAAGCCTTTGCCTAAAGGAAATGCGCACCTGCTTCCAAAGTTACTTTTATGGTATTATGCAATGATTCTTATCCTTAAACCGTAACGTTCATTATATTTACTGATTTATACAGTATGTGCCTATAGTCTTCAGAATATATATTTTTATGAAGTCCCCATTGGGATACCATGATTCTGTTCCATCAAACTGATATATGTTGTTTCATTATTACACAAGCATTTACTTATGTACAGTAGTGCTTATACAGTATGTATGGGTTATAAATGTTTCTATAGGTATCACTTTGTTTTGCCAACATTTATCAGACAGATGCATAATACAGGTGAACAAGCCTGACTTAATTCTCCCCCAGATTGTATATACAGTAGACATGGACACCTACTGTATGCAGACCCCTGACATTAAGTCCTACCACTAGTGGTTCTGCTGTCAACTGTGACACCCGGACTGTAGGCACAGGTTTGAAGTTGGGTTTATACAAAGTTAATGGAGGTTGTGTTATTGTGCAGGGTTCTGCATTGTGTTAAGTTGCCGATTGTGTCAACTGTCTGTATGACCTTATAAGGTAAGGGTTGACACTTGAGGATGTAATAGTAATCTCTAAATGGAAAGTGGATGGTGGTGACAATGGACTTTCCATACAGTGTTTCCAAACTAAAATGTAAACTAATAACTTTCAAAAGTTCACAGAGGGTCGTGGCCCATGGATAAACTCTACAGTTTAGAAAAAAAGATAGACTCCAATAAACTACTAACTAGCCTATAGCATAGCTGTTTTATGGGTTGTAATATCGTTTACAAGCTAATTGCCCTGCTTAATCAATATTGGTGTCCTGATGTTTCTGGGCTGGTTCTATCTGTAAAAAGGTATCTGTGAATTTATATTCAGTAGCATTCATTTTTGTTTCACAGAGTAAACATTGATTCATTATTAAAGCAATACAAACACGGTCTCCCAGTCAGAACAATAATTTGTCTAACTGTGGCAATAAATCGGCATACCAGGTTTGATTGAACAGGGGCCTAAATACAATTTACTTCCACCTAGCAGTTGAGTGGAATGGAAAATGACTTCCAAAGCAAACAGTGTCCCTACAGTATTTATCAGCAATGCAAATCTCTTCTCTCTCACAGCATGACACTACTTTAATGTAGGTTTGTTGACTGTGCCCAGTCAACACATTACTTATTAGTGCAAGTTCAGTGCTATTCATCAGTTGGAAGGAATTAGTCCCACCATCTGATACTGGGAATGAATTACAGTTCATGCTGGTGGAGGGAAATTCTGGACATTAGTGTTTATTGAAACAGATGTTTTGATACATTTATAGATGGGGCTGTAAAACTCCAGTAACTTTCCCAAGATTCCTGAAATTACAACGGAATAAGCAGGAAATGTGGGAAATCTCCAAACAGGATTTTTGGAAAACCAAGGAATTTGGGGAAAGTTACTGGAATTTTGCAACCCTATTTATAGAACTTTGCTTTGCTGTTGCATTTCATTTGGATAACTAACATGTTTGTGTCGATCACATGCGGACCCATTTAATCTTTTGCTGAATCTGCAGAATTGATGACTTGGCTGGAATACGATTTTAACCAATCAGCATTCAGGATTAGACCCACCCGTTGTATAATGAGCATCATTCTACGGGGTGTAGAGAAACGCACACATACTGTAGTATGTGGAAATGGTAGGCTGACCAACACATGTTACATATCAAATTTTACTTATGCTGACAAGTACCACCAACTATGAGAACTCAAATAAGCATGGCCTCAACATGAAATGGTAGATGTACAGGGTTTAAATCCGGACCAAATCCATTATTTGGCAGACCATTGCATATGTTCTCAAAGAAGATAGGAAGTGTACCTTCATATGTGGCCTTGAATCCTTGGGACCCGATGGTGTCATCAGACTGGAGATGGAGCCACATCTGGTTGCTCATACTGACTATCAGGTCAGGAACACTAGACCCTGTCAGCCTAAAACACATCACATGGAACTCAATGACTCATTAACTTATTGTCTCTTACTCACATCAGTAGCTTCATTTATTGTTTTCATGCTCCAAAAACTATGGTCATTATTTTCAAGTAAACGGGTAAATGTCTATTAATTACATGACAATTATGTTCAATGTATTATCAAAATAACTGCCCCAATGTATTGTCCTATTTCGTCTGTGTAGACTACAGCATAATTTGGTGCAACTTAAAATCATACAGTGAATGCTGGAGGGAAAGGTTTGAGCGAAAAAATTGAGGGAAAGTTTCGAGATAGTAAATGATAAATTCAGGGAATCTGCAGAATACTCACACATAGAGCACTCTCCTGGCATCGCCAATCTTCCCTCCATCCCCCACTGTTAGCGTGTCATATCCTCTCTCAAGATCAAACTCCTCAAAGGCAAGCTTGATAACCTGCTCAAAACCGGATATATGTTCCACATTGGTTCAAGGACAGCCATGATAACATGGCCATAAACCATTTTGCAATTGAACTATTTACCCAATGCTTATTTTGTTACTCTTCTATTCATTCTGATACAAAGTGCTTTGTTTTCTTAGAAATGGTATCAATTAAAATAATTAAATCATAGCAAATTCCCTTTAAAGTGGTTGGGATGTAGCCCTTTCCTGCAGTCAACTGACCTAGTGGCCTCATGGGTGGAATGTTATTCATATTTTTCAGAATTTCATAATGGATAAACATTATAGAAAAATAAAAAAAAACTGCCGAAAATCTGGTGTTTTTTTGTGAAACGGTTCTGTTATATTTCAGTCTTCTGTGATGTACAGTATATAAAGTGTAATATTAGGATGTAAACTCAAAATGTAATACATTTCAATACATTACATTACTGTATATCTGACATGGTACAGGTGTCTTCTTTTTTTAAAGCCCAAGACCATGTGTGTGAGGTGTATACTTTTGTTTCAAAGTAGATTTCTTTAAGACTACCAAGAAAGACTCTGTGTGACCCTGATTTAGCCCACTGCAGTAGTTAAATAAATATTTCAGGATTGGTGGGGTTTTGCATGAAAATCTAATCAAATGTGAATAGTGTAATGCGCTATGATTGAATTCTAACCATAGATCCCATGAAATAATATTGAGTCTTTTATCATGTATTGTAGAAAAACATCATAGTACTCTGGTATGCACCATAGCAAACATGGCTTATTCATATTAGAGCAGCAAAATACATCAACATTGCAGCTACTGCAGCTCTATACTTTCAAACACTTGTTGTGTGTGTGTTCTGTGGTAAACAGAATAATTAGCATTGCATAGCATTTGCAAAAAAAAGCACTGCTGTCACAGCTACCAGGGAGACTAAAATAATGAAACCATGAAATACATTTGCAAATCATTTCGTGGTGGCAGTGCAATGATGAACTGGAAAAGAGCAGTTCAAGTATTTGCAATGCCTGGGCACGAACAAAGGCTTGAGAAAAAAAAGATGGCTCCACTTTTGATGCCGGCACAGGAAGAAAAGCAGTTAAAAGAAAATTGGATTTGAGCAGAGATTGCTTGAAGGGAAGAAATAAAGCTTAATTAGGACAAGCCCATTATCAACATCCTCAAATTCTCTCAATTGCACCATTAAATAACCATTATTCCCATCCATATTTTTTTCTCCTGAGACTCAAAGAGCAAATGTATTACCTGTGTAGGTTGGGCTATCCTCACTGAAATATGTAGTACCAAGCCAAGGGGCCCAAAGTGAATGATCAATGTGAAAGCCTAAACCCTTGAGTACGAGTTCACTGATAGCCAGTTTGCTTTTCAAGAGCCACTTATAACTCACCCTGTCATGTAAACTCAACTATTCTGATATAAAACATTGCATGGATTGATAATAATAATAGCTCATGTAAAGATCTAACACACATTTTACCTCAATGATCAATGACTGCTAACCAATAATTAATAGTCATTTTAATGGAACTTAACAATACAATAATAGATTTGTAGATTTGATAAACGTGGGTTTAATTAGACTGCGAAACCCTCTGTTTGTAATTCAATCTTCATGCATTGCACTTCAAAGCGCACAAAAACTGAAAATTGTGGCTTTGTGGCAATCCAATGTCCATGAGATGTCAATCTTCATTGACCTTTGACATCTCCGCTCCAGCATGTACCATCTGAGAGAAATCGCATTAAAGGAAAATTCCTTTTAAAATGCATCATACGGGGATGTCTCTTGAAAACTTGAGCGCTGACAAACAAAACATTTTGGGACTACGTCAGCAATGTACTAACAAAACAAAAGATTGTTTTTGGGTGGAGTTTTCCTTTAAAGAAAACCAATATCTGCTCAAATTGAATTCCGACCTATGCTTTAATAACAATGAAAAACAGACACTGTACAAATACATACAGCAATGCGATGAAGTCATGGTGACTGGAACAAGCCAATGTTCAAGCAGATAGACAGACAGGGCTAGGAATAAATTAGCAATTACACACTGACCTGCCATTTACAACACTAATAGAATATGGAGAGCAATATCCATCTCCATGGCGACTCCCTTTTGGCAGCCAGTAATGATTTAAAAACGCACCTATCCGACAGCCTCATTGGAGTGGTTAAATAATCATAGAAGGACATGTCTTGACCTCTAAAATGGGAAATATTTTGAATGACAGAGCAAGATTCCTAAATGTCCACACAATAGGAATGGGTAACATGATTTGTCAGCATAAATATGAACAGAAAGTATTGATGCTCAATTTGCTTGTAAGGTAATCAATCTACCCGTAATGAATTACAGAGTTCAAGATGCAAAAAGGATTAAGGAGATGTTTAAAATGGTAAACACAAAATTGTATCAGTCCAGATAGAGTATGCTAGAGCTATAGAGTACAATAAAGTCAACTGATTATAAAGAGATAATAAATTAAGGGAGATTATAATTTCTTAGAACAAATACCAATGCGGAGGATTCATTTTATTCAATTAAATGTCAAGCTGTGCCATAACCGTACATACATCCTAAAACAGGTGACTGTTGGCACCCTTTACTAGTCTTCTCTTTATGTCTCTGGGATAACATACTGTCAACAGAGGTAAACATATGTTGTTGTTTTTTACGCAACTGTGATTCTGCTAAGCACCTCTGAAGTTTTTGGACAAGCAATCTGTGTGGAATGTCAAACTTTGTAGTAAGCAGTTTGAGGCAATCTTAAATGAGACGTCTACAATACCACCCTCTCAAATTACCCTGTCAAAAACAGAAAGGGTTTTTACAGAAGACTTAGCAAGAGGAGAAACAGCACTTGTGGTCTATATCAACACAATTGCAAGCTGACAGCGCACCTTGGTGATTGTTCCTTCACCTGGCTTATATACAATATTTTAGGGCACTATTGATTCCTTTGTTTTATACAAAACCGGAAGGCTGGTTCAATGGTTCTGTTTTGTCTTCATTTGTTGAAAAAACATCCATTTGACCTTCTATAGGTTGTTGATGTTTTGTAACTCATCCAAAATAATCACTGTCTGATTGGAACACCTGTCCCTATACAATTTGCCCATCGTTTCGTCTCCACTCAATGATACTGTTTTGTCAAAAGCATCACACTATTTGTTTATGAATACTGTCTACCAGTTACATACACAAGCACAAACACATCGGGGGTATATACAGTGCCTTGGCAAAGGATTCAGACCCCTTCACTTTTTCCACATTTTGTTATGTTACAGCCTTATTCTAAATTTAAAAAAGGTCCTCACTAATGTGAGGACCTTTTTTAATACACAATTCCCATAATGACAAAGCAAAAACAGTTTTTTTTAAATGTTTGTAAATCTAAAAAACAGAAATACCGTATTTACATAAGTATTCAGACCCTTTGCTATGAGACTCGAAATTGAGCTCAGGTGCATCCTGTTTCCGTTCATCATCCTTGAGATGTGTCTACAACTTGTTTGGAGTCCACCTGTGGAAAATTCAATTGATTGTACATGATTTGGAAGGACACACACTTGTCTATATAAGGTCCCACAGTTGACGGTTCATGTCAGAGCAAAAACCAAGCCATGAGGTAGAAGGAATTGTCCGTAGGGCTCAGAGACAGGATTGTGTCGAGGCACAGATCTGGGGAAGGCTACCAAAACATTTCTGCAGCATTGAAAGACCAAAGGAACACAGTGGCCTCCATCATCCTTAAATGGAAGAAATTTGGAACCACCAAGACTCTTCCTAGAGCTGCCCACGCCGGCCAAACTGAGAAATCGGGGGAGAATGGCCTTGGTCAGGGAGGTGACCAAGAACCCGATGGTCACCCTGATAGAGCTCCAGAGTTCCTTTGTGGAGATGGGAGAACCTTCCAGAAGGACAACCATATCTTCAGCACTCCACCAATCAGGCATTTATGGTAGAGTGGACAGACGGAAGCCACTCCTCAGTAAAAGGCACATGACAGCACGCTTGGAGTTTGCCAATGAAACCAAGATTGAACGCTTTGGCCTAAATGCCAAGCGTCACGTTTGGAGGAAAGCAGGCACCGCTCATTACCTGGGCAACACCATCCTTACGGTGAAGAATGGTGGTGGCTGCATCATGCTGTGGGGATGTTTTTCAGCGGCAGAGACTGGGACGGAAAGATGAACGGAGCAAAGTACAGAGAGATCCTTGATGAAAACCTGCTCCAGAGCGCTCAGGAAATCAGACTCGGGTTGAAAGTTCACCTTCCAACAGGACAATGACCCTAAGCACACAGCCAAGACAACGCAGGAGTAGCTTCGGGACAAGTCTCTGAATGTCCTTGAGTGGCCCAGCCAGAGCCCGGACTAGTACCCGATCGAACATCTCTGGAGAGACATGAAAATAGCTGTACAGCGATGCTCCCCATCCAACCTGACAGAGCTTGAGAGGTTCTGCAGAGAAGAATGGGAGGAACTCCCCAAATACAGGTGTGCCAAGCTTGTAGGTTTATACCCAAGAAGACTCGAGAGTGTAATCGCTGCCAAGGGTGCTTCAACAAAGTACTGAGTAAAGAGTCTGAATATTTATGTAAATGTTATATTTACGTTTTTTTTAAACCTGTTTTGCTTTGTCATTGTGTGTAGATTTATGAGGAAAATAACTAATATCTAATCAATTTTAGAATAAGGCTCTAACAAAATGTTCAAAAAGTTCAGGGGTCTGAATACTTTCCGAATGCATGTATATTAATGTGCCTCGTGGGGCATCAATGATCATGAGGAAGGTGAGGGATCAGCCCAGAACTACACGGCAGGACCTGGTCAATGACCTGAAGAGAGCTGGGACCACAGTCTCAAAGAAAACCATTAGTAACACACTACGCCGTCATGGATTAAAATCCTGCAGCGCACGCAAGGTCCCCCTGCTCAAGCCAGCGCATGTCCAGGCCCGTCTGAAGTTTGCCAATGACCATCTGGATGATCCAGAGTAGGAATGGGAGAAGGTCATGTGGTCTGATGAGACAAAAATAGAGCTTTTTGGTCTAAACTCCACTTGCCGTGTTTGGAGGAAGAAGAAGGATGAGTACAACCCCAAGAACACCATCCCAACCGTGAAGCATGGAGGTGGAAACATCATTCTTTGGGGATGCTTTTCTGCAAAGGGGACAGGACGACTGCACCGTATTGAGGGGAGGATGGATGGGGCCATGTATCGGCTATTTCAGTCACAACAGTTGCTGACAGGTGTATAAAATTGAGCACACCACCATGCAATCGCCAGAGACAAATATTGGCAGTAGAATGGTCTTACTGAAGAGCTCAGCTGCGAAGTGGTTGGCCAAACATGTTCACAGAACGGGAACACCGAGTGCTGAAGCGCGCAGCGCGTAAAAATTGTCTGTCCTTGGTTGCAACACTCACTACCGAGTTCCAAACTGCCTCTGGAAGCAATGTCAGCACAATAACTGTTTGTCAGTGGGCTTCATGAAATGGGTTTACATGGCCGAGCAGCTGTACACAAGCCTAAGATCACCATGTGCAATGCGCAATGCCAAGCGTCGGCTGGAGTGGTGTAAAGCTCACCGCCATAGGACTCTGGAGCAGTGGAAACGCATTCTCTGGAGTGATAAATCACACTTCACCATCTGGCAGTCCGATGGACAAATCTGGGTTTGACACATGCAAGGAGAACGCTACCTGCCCCAATACAGAGTGCCAACTGTAAAGTTTGGTGGAGGAGGTCTGAGGCTGTTTTTCATTGTTCGGGCTAGGCTCCTTGAAGTGAAGGGAAATCTTAATGCTACAGCCTACAATGACATTCTAGACGATTCTGTGCTTCCAACTTTGGAGAAGACACTTTCCTGTTTCAGAAAGACAATGCCCCTGTGCACAAAGTGAGGTCCATACAGAAATAGTTTGTCGAGATGGGTGTGGAAGAACTTGACTGGCCTGCACAGAGCCCTGACCTCAACCCCATAGAACACCTTTGGGATGAATTGGAATGCCGACTGCGAGCCTGGCCTTAGCGCACAACATCAGTGCCCAACCTCACTAATGCTCTTGTGGCTGAATGGAAGCAAGTCCCCGCAGCGATGTACTGATTTGATTATTGTCATATTCCTATGAGGGTATGCCAGGTGATGCTGAAATACACAGCTCAGGTTAGAGCATAACAAAAGTCAAATTGTGAGTCAAAACATTCATTCAAATTATAGTGTCCACTGAATGTGCATTTAAGGTGCATTTTCCAAAATTCAATATTCCCTGACAGGTGCTATGTCAGTGACTCTTCAAAAAAAAACTCTCTGGTGTGTTTCAATAAGTATAAACAAGATAGTGAAAAAGAAGAGCAACTGTCAGCTCACTATCCCAAGACACTCTAGGATCTCTGCAATTTTCGAGTCTCTTTTTCAATGTTTTAAAACCCAAGTCAAAACCCATGTTTTCCACCAAGATAAAGGCTCATATGTTTCAATGATGACATGCCACAAATACGAGAAGGAAATAATGAACAGTTGACTTCTGCAGCAAGTAATAATTACAGGTAAAAACATAATTCAGAACAGTAATTGAATTACAAGACATGGACTACTTTTGGATAATTCTACAGTTTAGAATTTGCTAAACTAATTGAGAATAGGTTTAAGGAAAGGAACAAACATATCAATTTGCACGGCAGACAGATAGGAAAATTTGACAGAACTCTGGCCTTCGGGAGACGATTTAAAGGTTGAACTCACTTAATGAATCCAACGTGAATCTCTAATGAACATGTACAGTAGTAGGTGCAAGATACCTCCATTGTTATCAGGTTCTTGCTGAATTGGGCAAGCTGAATACCTGGGTGACATGTCAAACTTTTAACAGCATTCTCAAACTACTTTGTAAAGTAATTTCTAGCTTGACTTAATTCACCCGAGTGCTGATCTGTGGCTGCACCAAGAAGGTGAAGTTCCATTAATTATGTTCATAGGGAGTTTTGGTTTTGGGTGGACAGTGTTAACGGCAGCATAACAAATACTGGTGGTCACATGCAGAAATTCATATTCATCAGAGATGCAGCAATTTACAGCCAAGTGACTAATTATTCATTTATAATCCTTTTGAAGCGTTCCATTTCCTTTAAGGCACTCCTTCTTGAACTATCCATAATTTACAGCAGAAGATATTAATTACTGTTTGTTTTAGCTTTAGTTCTCTGACCCCTACGTGGCACGAGGGATATAAAAGACAAGTAGAAACCAGTAATTAAACCGTTTTAAGTGGGCCCTCTTTACAAAATAAGCTTTTTTTCTGTTAATTTCCCCATTTATATTTGTTATGCTAATTTAGTGATTCTAATACCACTTGTATGCCAATGAACACAATAGCATTGCATTAATACCATATCATAATCATAATTATGTGCTTGGATACCCCTTTCATTAGATGTCCTGTTGGTTCACTGTCACAATAAAATGGATTCTCCTTCAACTACATCCAAAATAATGTGATTTTGACATTTTTGACAACACAAACTGAGTTAAATTATTGAAGTTGAACCATTCACCTTGCAGAGAGACTCATTAGCACGGCTATGCATGCTGATAACTCACTATGATATAAAGAAAGAACATAAAAAGAAAGAAAGCAAAAAGAAAGAAAATAAATGTGACTCACCTTCCTATTGTCCAGTGCTGTTATGACCCAAACACAGTGGGCATTGTTGTCATACTGAACAGGGTAATTAGGAGAGGTGATGAAGCCCTTTGGTCCTCTTGAATTAGAACCACATGTTCTCGCTGTTGAAATAAAATACAAATACATTTAGCAGACAAAAATAAGTAAATGCTACATTGGAAGTCAGTCAGTTGCACCACAGAATGCATTCAACCTAAATGTATCTTCCGCATTTAACCAAACCACCCTGAATCAGAGAAGAGTGGGGGGCTGCCTTAATCAATGTCATCGGTGGCCGGGGAGCAGTTGTTGTTGGTGATTAACTGCCTTGTTCAGGGGCAGAACGGAAGATTTTTCCACATTGCTGGCTCGGGGATTCGAACCAGCAACCTTTGGGTTACTGCACCTAATTACTGAACATTTAATTACTCATTACTTAACATTTATCCTGAAGATTGGTGAGTGAAATCATCAAGAGGTGAAGAAGCAGAGTCTGACATCACCCATTGTCTGGTTAAAATGACTGAAAATGATTAATTATGAAATCTCTGATGACTACGCCGTGCGCCTGTTAATTATCGAAGAGTCAGAGGGTTCAGAAGTTGGTAGAAAAAACTCCTAAACGAGCACATCCTTCATTCACAGGTCGGAAAAGCATTCTATAATTAACTCTAAATAATCACCTGGGATTATACATATCCGGGAGAGTACAGAGCAGCAGTGGATCTCTGGAGGCCTTTTAACTTCACATTTAATGGCTTCTACCTGGTACTTAGCTCCGCATGGAGAGGGTGATGGTGGAGAGAGGTCTGGGGGCGAGGGGGTAGTAGAGTGTTATTCTTAAAGGGTTTACCGGGCGACGCTGTGACAAAAAGTGTCTGGATCGATCAGTACTCCCCAGGAATGGTGCTAAGAAATTGTCAAACATGGTTACTCTTTCCTTCTGGATGGCTGACATACTGCCTCATTTCATTTTGATTAATGTCATCTGGAGGCCTGTGTCCTCTATGGCTTTGAAAGTTAGACCTCTGCGGATCTCACCTCCAGTGGGCATTAGCTGCCTGTACACACCAATAATACAACTGTGAGCCGATCATCAGTTACCATCAGTATAGCCACAACTGTAATTTACAGTTTGGTAGCACTTAACCTAACCTATATGGATTGTGATTGCGATTATCTCCTGTGAAACAAAATAAAAAAACATGTCATGCATGCTTCCCTAAAAAACATGTCATGTTTCCCCTAAAAGACATGTCACGCTTCCCCTAAAAAAAATGTCACGCTTCCCCTCAAAAACATGTCATGCGTCCCTCAAAAACATGTCATGCGTCCCTCAAACACATGTCATGCGTCCCTCAAAAACATGTCATGCGTCCCTCAAAAACATGTCATGCTTCCCTCAAAAACATGTCATGCTTACCTAAAAAAACATGTCATGTTTACCTAAAAAATATGTCATGCTTCCCTAACTCTAAATGGATAGGGATTACTGATAAATAGTGCATTTAGCAAAAATATAAAAAAGTAAACAAATGTTATTATTTTGTACACAGTCTGTGCCAGCAAAAGTGAACCATGCAGTCATAATAGTTTTGGAAGCTCATGTGGTATTAATCATAGCTATTAACAGTTCAAAAGCAGTTACTACTTCTCACAGATGGCTAGCAACTACATGTCTCAATAAAGACATAAATAAGACGTTTCAATGCTTTTAAATCAAGGTGATTGAATCTTCAATAGCCTTTGTAAATTCCAGCTAAAGCCATGGTAATATGAGGAATAGAGAACATTCAAGTATTTGACCTGGCTAGTAGGTAACAGTTAAATCCTCTAAATACAATGATATCTGTACTGTCGTGCCTCACCATTAAACACCCCACACCCTCCTCACCACTGGTGAAGAGGTGTGACATTGTACATCTTAATTTGACTGGTTTCTCACAGCAGTTAAATAATCCTGCAGCAACAGGAAATATGAATTATGTGAAATGTTTAAGTGGAAATTTTAACTTTAGAAGCCTTTTTAAACATTGAATACACTACAAGTTTTGGATTTACAAATACTCTGCCACAACAGGGTGATCAAATTAAGAGAGCATATCTGTACCTACAGAAAGTGTTGCGATGGTAAAAGAGCCTGCCTGCGTTCACACTTACTGCGGCAGATAGGCCTGTGGTCACTCCATGCGGCCAACGTCTCTGTCACTCTCTGGCAAGTGATGCTCTTTGATCCCTGAAGCACATAGCTGTCATCACAGGAAAACTGGATGCTGGCTCCGACCCTGTAGGAATTGGAGAAACAAATGACCTGCCGCACAGAGCACGGCATCAACCCCTAACTCCTCTATGCCTGTGACAGACTTCCTTCTGTCAAATCTGCAACAAGCAACATGGGATACAAAAAAATCTATTTCCACCAGTAGATTGCTATGGTGTGTTCCAAACAACCAAATGTAACTTTTTTTGGTCTGTGAACAAGTTCCCTCAATTTCTCAAATGTTTTTAGTTTTTAATGGTGATAAGTACATCTGCCTCCTTAACAAACCAGTAATGGCCCTTGTTGAATTAAGGCATCTTCTCTAAGAGGGTCTTATCACCTATTGTGCGGGTCTAATTTCAGTCACTAATGGTGATGGCATAGCAGTGGGGGTTTAAAAATGCCTATTCCACACAGCAGGGATCGCCTTGATTAAAGCTGTTCCACACAGTTCCCAATTCACTGAGGCCAAACCTGATGAGAGTGAAGCAAAGGAACCCACTGAAAGTCTGAGCCCATCCTCTTCCCATTCTCTGGAATCCCAGGATCTGGACAAATGTCTGCTGCCATGCCCCCTTGGCTCACTACAGAAAGAGGATAAAGGTGGAATACAGAGTGGTGAGAAAAGAAGTAGCAAATCTATTGAATTACTTGTGACAGATATTATAAAATAATACCAGGAAAGTTATGCGCCTCAAGTGCACTGTATAGTCTGGGTAAGTCAAATGTAATGTGATAAGCTTGATTGTACAGTTTTTATGTTTAGTTTATTAATTGACAGTACAAAATATACACACTGATGGTTAGAAAAAAGGTTAAGAGTTTGCTATGGGATTATACAGAGTCTCGGATACTTTTAACAAAGGCCCATATTGATGCTCCATAACAAGTGCTGACAAGAATCGGAAAGGTATTATACTAGAAACACAGGGCCAGAAGCAAGAGACAATGGTGACAAACAGCACTCTCACAATCATAGGATTAGAGCAATTAATCCTAATTTCATGTTCTAACAAGATCACGCTCCATTAGTCTCAATGAAAGGAAATGATTCCTCTATCGCTGCCATTAATTCAGAAGCCATGAATGAATACAAAGATGAGTCCACTTACAGTTACTGCATATTTAGATCATTGGCAGTAAAATGATCAATGAAAACTTTGGGAGACAATTTGGTCTAATAATGACTTTCAGAATAGAATTGCATTGATCATTGTGTGCTGTTGCACTGAAAACATTCATGTGAACGAAGAAGTTAAGTCTCTAATGGCCATAACACAGACTGAAACAAATCATTACACCTAATCCCCCTCACAAAAGAGGTTTCTAACCTCAAGGGTATTTTCCTGGTTAAATAAAGGTTTAATAAAAACATTACAAAACGAAATGCATTGCATCTAAGAGTCCTGGACAATACCCTGGATACAACGTTTAGTATATTCTATCCTGCAATATAATACACATTAAGTAATGTTAACATACACTGTGTAAAAAAGTGTACAAAACATTATGAAAAACATTATGAACATGACAGACTGACCAGGTAAATCCAGGTGAAAGCTATGATGCTTTATTGATGTCAATCAAATCAAATTCTATTTGTCACATGCGCCGAATACAACCGTGAAATGCTTACTTACAAGCCCTTAACCAACAATGCAGTTTTAAGAAAATCCCCAAAAAAGTAAGAGATAATGATAACAAATAATAATAATATATACAGTAATATATACAGGGGGTACCGGTACAGTGTCAATGTCAATGTGCAGGGGGAACCGGTGTCGAGGTAATTGAGGTAATTATGTATATGTAGGTAGAGTTATTAAAGTGAATATGCATAGATAATAACAGAGAGTAGCAGCAGCAATCAGCATAGATGAAGGGGAGGAGACCGCTTAAATAATGTTTTTTAAGCCTTGAGACATTTGAGACATGGATTGTGTATGTGTGCCATTCAGAGGGTGAATGGGCAAGATAAAAGATTTAAGTGCCTTTGAACGGGGTATGGTATTAGGCGCCAAGCACACCAGTTTGTGTCAAGAACTACAATGCTGCTGGGTTTTTCACACTCAACAGTTTCCCGTGTGTATCAAGAATGTTCTACCACCCAAAGGACATCTAGCCAACTTGACACAACTGTGGGAAGCATTGGAGTCAACATGGGCCAGCATCCCTGTGGAACGCTTTCGACACCTTGTAGAGTCCATGCCCCAACGAACTGAGGCTTTTCTGAAGGCAAAAGGGGGTGAAACTCAATATTAGGAAAGGTCTGTTTCGTACACTCAGTGTATGTTAGCATATACACAATTGCAAATTTCCGTAAGAAGGTAAGAAAATGGTCATACAATTTACAGAACAAGAGTTGGATAGGTGCATTTATCAAAAGAACAATACATTTTTATAGTGAACCTGATAATAAGCTTTGCTTAAAGAGAAATTAATGAACATGTGGATCAACAGCTATAGAAATAAAACAGCCTCTACAAGTAAATGTTTCATCATAACATTTGTATGGGTTGCATTCAGATATGAAATATGTACTTCCACCTTGTGATGACAGGAGCTTTAATGATTCACTGCTCGTGGCAATATAACGAAAACAAACTGTGAAAAGGTCATGCTTCATAGCATATCCTCTTCCACCATTCCTGTGCCAGTGTGTGTTTGTGTTCTCACCTTAATTTCTGCATCATTCTGTCACATAACCTCAGTTTGTTTACGGGCCCAGAACCACATTAGGTCAGCTTACACATCATTTTAACTTGGTCACAAAAAGCTGGTGCAAAAGGCATTGAAAAAAACAAAACTTTTTTGTTGTTGCCCTTTTTCCATCCATTCCTTTTGATGCACTGCACAGTAATCACAGACTACAGAATCCTTTCATACTGTAAACAATTTCTATGCGTGAACTCTCAATGTACCATGTGGCTTTGGTTTAAGTGACCATTACTTTCTATAAAAGATCAACATGCTACTTGCGAGAAATCGTATATTGGAGGATACGTACAGATGTAGGATTTTTATTTGAACCAGTATGCCACAGCAGGAAAGTAATCCTGCAGCAGCAGGACATGTGGATTATAATTAATAGTCATTTTTTGTAGGGGTTGATATATTTTTTGTTAGGGCAAATAAAGTCTGACATTTTAAAGTGGAAATTACAAACTTTAGAAGCCTTTTTAAACCTTGAATACACTATAAGAGTGATAAAATTAAGATCATACAAGTGCATTTGAGAATGTATTAACCGTATCCCATGAAATCCGGTGCAATAATAATGCTAAAATGTTCATTTCAAGCCAAGGTCAGAGAATGTGTTGATGGAGTGAGCGGCATGGACAGCCATTGCTATCCCTTTTGATCAATTGTCATGTATTTCTGTTTGATGTTGTCTTCAAATGTCACCTCCTGTGAATCCTGATATTAGTTTTAAAAAGTTCCACCATCCAATCAAAGCTTTTGTCCAGCTTACTGATGTGCTGTTTGCACCACCATTTCTGTTTCCTGTTCTGCCCAATGATAATCTTACTCCACTTTTCTGTGTTAGGACTTTGGTTTGAAAATGAAAAGGATCATGACTTTACTTTCATACTAGTTTTATTTCTTATGTTAATAAAGCTATTTTGTCAGTCAGCGTGTTTTTTAGCAGGGAATTTATAACAGGGAGAACACCAACAAAGCATCCATTCCTCTCACAGCCTCCCCACTTCGACACTTCTCTAGACTACTGTTATAATCAATGATGAAGCCCACATAGCTCACTTCTGCTGCGAAAGGTAAACTTCCCACTCCACCAATGGCTGCTGGACTACTATCATTCAAGATCCCCGGATTGGCTTCTTTAAGATAAATATTTGGGTACTGTCACCGATAACAAACTGAACTTTGCTGCACACACAGATACCAATTTGTAAAATCCTTCTATTTTCTGAGAATGATTTCATTATAAATATAACTACAGTAACTATATTTTATAGATTTGTTCATCTGTTTTAACTGTTTCCATGGCTGCCTAGTTTGGGATTTGAAGTAAACACCAATGATTGGAACAGACTGAATATGCTTGTGATGGTATTCAGTGAGGTCATCATGATACAACAGACAGCACTCAGAAAGATTCACGTACTAAAGTATCTAATACAGTATCTACTACAGTATCTACTACAGTATCTACTACAATATCTACTACAGTATCTACTACAGTATCTACTACAATATCTACTAAATTATCTACTACAGTATCTACGATGGTATCTACAGAATCTACTACAGTACCTACAGTATAGTATCTACTACAGTATTAATACAGTATCTTATACACTATCTTCTACAGTATCTACTACTGTACAGTATCTAATATTTTATAGGTAAAGCTAAGACAATTTTAGATAGTGACCAATGTAGCTTGAATAACAAACTTCTTCCTTTAGGCCTGCATTTTTATGCTACCCAACGTTAATCACAATAGAACAAAGAACTCTTTCATCCCACATGCAATCAATCTACTAAACTTGTGCAGGTAGAGGTGCTTCTTTTGATCGGGAATTGGAGACCATCAAAAGGAAGGGTAATTAATAACCACACACTATTGTATTCTCCCGCAGATAATAGCAAGGTTTCGACCAGAAGGTTTTCGCCAGGACTTCAACCTTAGCCTGGCAAAGACCTTCTGGTCGAAATTCTGCAATAAACTGTGGAAGCATTTATTTCCCTTCTATATTATGTTGTTATCCTAAGCATTGGATCTAGTCTAGTTTTAAAAAGCTGGCAAACAATTTACAGAGGTGGGCAGCCAGTTTGGATCAGTATCAATTCATTCTTGGTCCAATGGGGATACCCCTTTGATGGCAAACACAGGCTCCACACTGTGTAGGTGGTTGGAATTTTTACCCCGTGAAAAATGAGAAGCCATCTCGGTGATCAATGTCAGACATCTTTCCAGCCATCAGCAAAATTTACAAAAAATCTGCCTTTTCAATGAAGATTAAAATAATTCTGTCCAACTGAAATTTAGCTGTAGTAATTAGATGTCTTGGAGGATATGAGGAGAAGGCTGGCTATACATCCGGGGTTTGGCCAGAGTGCATGATTTTACACCTCTGCTCTTTAAATGAGCACCATGGGATCTTTAATGACCACAGTGAGTCAGGACCTGAGCTTAATCCCTCATCTAAAAGTGTCTGGTGATGGTGATAATATGCATATTCATATATGAATGACCACATCAATTCTGGCTTTGCAGAATTTAGAATGTTTTAATGGCAGTTAAGAGTTACAAACTTGGTTAATAATTACCTGAGCCTATTGATGCTATTCAAGTATATAAAGTGGACTTGTTTTATACACTGCATTACGTTGCCGAGTTGACTAGGTTGCCTTACACCAGAGTCACAAAATAGTGTGTTTATAATTGCTATTTGTTTATCCATCCAGGATCTAATATCACCATATATTGTACCTAAAATGTAAATTCCAGATTAGAAATGGTGCCTCACTTTTGCAAAGTCAGTCATTTAGTAACACTAATTGCAATAGAACATGCTTTATGAAGCATAGCATGGAACAAATTATTAATACAATTTAATGTGGTGTTAAAGAGGGGGTTGTTTTCCCCATACCATTATAGATAGCATCAAGGGCATCTTTTGGAAAATACATTATGGAAATTGTGCAAACATTAAATGCTAAGCAAACACTCTAAATTGGATTATGGTATGTGTGTACATATGGATGTGTGAAAATCATCATGATCAATTATGCACAGAATTATGTGTGATAGCTACTCATGTCTAACTGATAATCAAACATATTACCACTTAAAAAAAAATATCTATAAAAAAAATACTATGACCTTAATTGTATTTCTTCCCTGGAAACTCAGTAGTGGTACTAGCTGGGTTTGAAATGCATTTTGGGCCACTAGCCAGTGTGAATTAAAAAAGTTCAATGTATTTCTTGTAACAGCGTTTTGATCAAAGGTGGTTATTTGTCATGTCAAAGAGATTGTATGTGCACATACATACAGATGTAGGATCTTAATTTGATCACCCACTTTGACATTTCAGACATGATTTTCCCTTAAGGAAACTGTAGCAACCACTACAAAAATGTCCATTAATTAATAATATAATAATAACATGATAATTCACATTTCCTGTTGCTGCAGGTTAATTTTCATGCTGTAGCAAACTGGCTCAAAATAAGATCCTCCATCTGTATCCATACACACATCACATCGGGAACCACCTGATCACCATGCATACGCATACGTCAGACTGGGTGGATTTCATGGATTTAGTATATAATAAATCTGGCAGATAAAATCTGTTAGTATACCCCCTGGGTAATGAATAGTAATTGTGCAATAGAATTATGCACATATTTACATTGATCATATAACTGTCAATGGACCGATACAGATGGCATGAATTTTTACACAAAGAGGGCTTGTCCAATGTATGTGGAGATCCGTAGGATGAAATATCACTCAGCTTGACTTAACTTTGTAAGAAAACCTACTTCGTTTGACTCTGTAGCTTCTGCAACAGCTAATGGGGATGTGAATAAAATACTAAATACCACATCCTAAATACTTATCGTAATTTAAAATGCTTATCATAAGTGTACATTTCTGGACTGTTTGGACTGCCTGGGGAAAGAAAACACTATTTAAGATATGCTTGATTTTATGATAGTGCGATTACAAATGTAATGTGGGTAAAAACGGAACCTTCGTGAGCATAAGAAAGTACTTACAAACAGCATTTTTGTGGTTTGTGTCTTTGCTTGGAAGCATTTTCACCCCTCTTGACTTCAGCTCAATGGCCTTTTTCACTGTTGGAGAGAGAAAATAGACCACATTATAATCCATTTATGTAATTAGCATATATGATATATTATTATTATATTAATTAGCAAAACACCCTAAGAGCAAAGGCTGAAAGAAAATCTGTCACAACGTGCTAACACTTCTGTGAGATTCCTTGCTATGCAAGCAGCTTCCCCCTCTCTCTCTCTGTCCCTCCCTGCCTCCACCAAAATCCTTTGAAGATGGGGTTTACTGTAGAAGTTCACAAGCAGAGATGTCAAGCTGTCCTCCAGGTGATTGCAGAGGGCCAGGATGGTGCCAATGTGCCCAGGCTTCCGTGCTCTTGCAAGTTGGAATTTATTGGGATGACTCATGCACTGTAGGCAGCGCTGCAGGGTAGTCACTAGCTGGCACAGCCACAAAGTTATAAAATCAGATTTTAAACCTAACCCTAACCTTAACCACATTGCTAACCTTATACCCAAACCTAACCTTAAATTTAGACCAAAAAGCAAATGTTTGTTTTTATGATTTTTTACGATGTATAGCCAATTTTGACTTTGCAGCTGGCCTATCTAGTGGAGATCGCTCAGCTCTGCCTCCAGGACAAGATTCATCCCAATAAACGTCAACCAGCATTATTGGGTCTGTGGTATTTAGTCTTTATGGATCAGTACATCCAAGGCACAGGAGTCATTTGTTGTGCAGGGCAAGGGAGGGCCAGCTTGTGAATAGTGGTGGCCACACAGTCACCTAACACCACTGGGCTCAGTACCCAGCAGGCAGTGCACTGGATACGTAGCCTGCATTTGTGTCAGCGGGAGCCAATTTGGATTTGGATACAACTCGGAATCTAATCTGGTAATTATGTCATGCAGGAAAGCTAATTAAACCCTGAGAAAGGTAAAATAGGTTCAGTGTGAGTTATCCTCTCTCCAGTATGACTTCATCCCCTTGCCAGGTATTAATAAAAGGAGTATTGTAATTTTACCGGAAAATACACACAAATCCTAAATAATTGAAATATAATGTGCAGACTGGGTTTAGTTTCTCAACTCTCTTTTAGTCAGAAGTATCTTAGACTACACTTAGTGACTAAGCCTGGAGGGCCTCAAGCCGTGTTGAACTTCGTCAAAAGAAACCAGAGAAATACCTATGCATATACCTGCGAACCGTGTGCTGGCAGAATCCAGGCCAGGCCAAGACGTCATGTTTAGCTGAACTCTGGCAAAGAACTCACTGCCATGTGCACTGACGACAGCCTGCAATGGGAAGAGATCTCTCCTAGCCCTCTGACACTGACCCCTTACCTTGGTACTGGGCACTAAATCCTTTCCGTCGATGGTTGCTGTCAGATGTGAAATGTAGCCGTAGCCAGTTCTTGCTGCTGATGACGGGGGAAGGTAGATTCATACCGGTCAGCCTGGAAGAAAATAAGATTCTAATTTCAACCAAGTGACCCAACACCTCCATCAAAATGAAACACATGGGTCGCTGTTAGTAACAATGGAACATATGCACTGCATGACTTCAGGAATCATTACAGAGTGAATTAACTGGTAGGAATGCTAAGAGTACATACCAGATCAAATGGTTAATATAATAACATTTGTGTTGTAAAATCACACACATGGTTTACTCTAGCCTGAGTTATACAATGTCATACTCAATTCGAAAGCAGTTTGTTTTATATTTTGCAGGGTTAACTTAGCTGCTCTAGCCCATTTACTTCACAGATGCCTTGAGTAATCATCACACATTTTGATATATTTTTCAGAATGGCTGTATTGCTCCATTCTGCTGGTTTAAATTGTTTAACAACAAGCTAAGTGCATATCCCATAGCGTGCAACCATGTGCATTAACTTTCTGTGTCTGGTTTGTGTTTGCAAGCATGGATGTTCA
The DNA here is from genome assembly GCF_045679555.1 of Salvelinus alpinus. Lineage (NCBI taxonomy): Eukaryota > Metazoa > Chordata > Actinopteri > Salmoniformes > Salmonidae > Salvelinus > Salvelinus alpinus. The sequence continues at coordinate 11,106,256 of NC_092092.1, forward strand.
AATTGGAGGATGAAGAACGCTGGAGGATGAAGAACGCTGGAGGATGAAGAACGCTGGAGGATGAAGACCCCTGTGGGATGAAGGACCCTGGAAGATGAAGAACCCTGGAAGATGAAGAACCCTGTGGGATGAAGAACGCTGGAGGATGAAGAACCCTGTGGGATGAAGGACCCTGGAAGATGAAGAACCCTGTGGGATGAAGGACCCTGGAGGATGAAGAACCCTGGAGGATGAAGAACCCTGGGGGATGAAGGACCCTGGGGGATGAAGGACCCTGGAAGATGAAGAACCCTGGAGGATGAAGAACCCTGGAGTAAAAATAACCCTGGATGAAGAACCTTGAAGGAGGAAGAACCTGGAAGGAGGAAGAACCTGGAGGAGGAAGAACCTTGGAGGAGGAAGAACCCTGGATGAAGAACCCTGGAGGATGAAGAACCCTGGAGGATGAAGAACCCTGGAGGATGAAGAACCCTGGAGGATGAAGAACCCTGGATGAAGAACCTTGGAGGAGGAAGAACCCTGGAGTATAAAGAACCCTGGATGAAGAACCCTGGATGAAGAACCCTGGAGGATGAAGAACCCTGGAGGATGAAGAACCCTGGAAGATGAAGAACCCTGGATGAAGAACCCTGGGGGATGAAGAACCCTGGAGTATAAAGAACCCTGGATGAAGAACCCTGGGGGATGAAGAACCCTGGAGTATAAAGAACCCTGGATGAAGAACCCTGGGGGATGAAGAACCCTGGAGTATAAAGAACCCTGGATGAAGAACCCTGGGAGATGAAGAACCCTGGAGTATAAAGAACCCTGGATGAAGAACCCTGGAGTATAAAGAACCCTGGAGTATAAAGAACCCTGGATGAAAAAACCTGGAGTATAAAGAACCCTGGATGAAGAACCTTGGAGGAGGAAGAACCCTGGAGTATAAAGAACCCTGGAGGATGAAGAACCCTTGAGTATGCATTATACATCTGGGGTCTACTGTTGATATTTTTTCTCTGAGTAATTGTATTAGTGTAAAATAATATAATTTTCACATTTGTTGAGCACGCAATATAGCTGGGTATTTGTATTATTTATTTGATACAGTCTTTTTTGCTCATCTTTATCAAGGGTGCCAATAATTTGGGAGGTGACAGTACAGTTATCTTTCAAATCAATCTTTACCGACATGCTGTGCTATCTGTATTTCCCGATCATAATGAAGTCTTTATGGGAAGCAGCTTTGGTGATGGAGTGGGTCGCTGCAGGTGTAGCAATTTAGGTAAAGTACCTCAGACCATGGACACATGATTGTTCCACCAACACCTCAGGCATTTTAGTTACACAAGACCAGTTCAATCTCTGTTTATTTCAATAGCCTCCCAGCAACTGAAACCAATACCTGTTCATTAGCCAACTCTTAAATCTTCACAAACAGTACTAAAAACACAGTGGTTATTTCAAGTACAGCAGCAATTTCCTTTTAATTCTTGCTCCTTTTCCTTGTGCCTTGTATTGGGAAGACCTTTGCCTTATTTCTGCTCAGACTGCCTCTTCCTCTCAGCCTAGTTTTCACACTCCAATGAACAACACTGTTAAAAAAGAAATTGAGAAAAAACCCAAACACCACTCAGCAGTAATTGCTATTCGCTCACTGTCCTGTGCCAACTCCGCCTGGACCTTCAATCCAAGACAATGCAAGGGAGGTTTTGTAAGAATTAAATGTACGATCTATCTATTCTACAAACATTAAACTCCTTGTTTGTCAATCTATTTTACATTAAAGGGGGGGGGGGCAATAGTTTATAATGAGTTTATAACCTTATAATTTGATTGAGTAGTGGTAGTTATGAGATCATGATGTTCTGAAAACCAATGTGAAGTGGGTGCAAAACTTAAAAGGAAAGGAGGGCTTTTATTTTATACAGTAGTTATTATATTGTTAATTCAGCTTTAATTTTATGCAGTAGTTATAATATTGTTAAGTCAGCTTTGGAAACACAATGTATGACAGGTCATGAGGACAAATATATCTGCACTGATGACTTTTACTAGTATTTGAATGTGCCTTCCACGCACATTCTATTCATCGTCATATAACAAAATCCCATGGAATAAATATAATAACATTTTGATCACACTTCAAGGCACAACGATTTCTCAACCGTTGGACACTACACTCTTAGAAAAAAGGATTCCAACAGGGTTCTTCGGCTGTCCCCATAGAATAATCATTTTTGGTTCCAGGTAGAACCCTTTTGGGTTCCAGGTAGAACCCTTTTGGGTTCCATGTAGAACCTTCTGTTCTACATGGAACCTAAAACTGTTCTACCTGGAACCAAAAAGGGTTCTTCAGAGGGTTCTTCTATGGGGACAGAAGAAGAACTCTTTTAGGTTCTAGATAGCATATTTTTTTTCTAAGAGTGTACCTTACAATTGTTGTGCAAAACTTGCTGTCCATACACATTAATCAAAAATATCTGTTGTCACACATGAGGTGTCAAATGCATTCAACATCCATTATTCTGCCTGAGAGTTTATAAGACCTCTATCACCTTCAAAACTTTTTTGCACAATAACATGATTGGCATGACAGCTGACAAATAGAGCCATACATAGAGGGAGTTGGGTCATTGTGGCTTCTGTCAAATACAGTATGTTTCTGATGATCATATCCTAGTCTGAACTTAATTGGTTAAAAGGTGTCACGTGACATAATTTGTCGCCATGGAAGCACTTGACACATCTCCTTCATATCCATTGCTAAGTGACTAATGATGCTTCAGGGACACAATTGATACTCATACTGTATTATGTGCTGTGTAACTTATAGTGGAACTGAGAGTGTTTTAACTGCTTTGCAGATATGAAACAAACAGAAAGTCATATCAGTCATAAAATACCAGTTTATGCTACAAAACCAACTTTATAAGAGGTTTTAAAAATACATTTAAAAAAACATTGTTTGCTGCCTCCATTCGGGATGCACTGTTTAATTTTTAATTACTCAATATTTTGGACAAAACCAGACGAATTTAACTAAGGCTAGGAATTTATGCTCTTTTCGAGGCAAGCAACACTGAAGCATGTATGAGAGCACCAGCTGTTCTGGATGACTGTGTGATAATGCTCTCGTTAGCCGATGTGAAGAAAACCTTTAAACAGGCCAACATTCACAAAGCCGCTAGGCCAGCCGGATTACCAGGATGTGTACTCAAAGCATGCGCAGACCAACTGTCAAATGTCTTCACTGACATTTTCAACCTCTCCCTGACTGAGTCTGTAATACCTACATGTTTCAAGCAGACCACCATATTCCCTGTGCCCAAGGAAGCGAAGGTAACCTGCCTAAATGATTACCGTCCGTGGCACTCACGTCGGTAGCCATGAAGTGCTTTGAAAGGCTGGTCATGGCTCACATCAACAGCATCCTCCCGGACACCCTAGACCCACTCCAATTGACATACTGCCCCAACAGATCCACAGATGATGCAATCTCAATCGCACTCCACACTGCTCTTTCTCACCTGGACAAAAGGAACACCTATGTGAGAATGCTGTTCACTGACTACAGCTCAGTGTTCAACACCATAGTGCCCACGAAGCTCATCACTTAGCTAAGGACTCTGGGACTAAACACCTCCCTCTGCAACTGGATCCTGGACTTCCTGATGGGCCGCCCCCAGGTAGTTAGAGTATGCAGCAACACGTCTGCCATGCTGATCCTTAACACTGGGGCCCCTCAGGAGTGTGTACTTAGTCCTCTCCTGTATTCTCTGTTCACCCATGACTGCGTGGCAAAACCCGACTCCAACACAATCAATAAGTTTGCTGACGACACACCAGTGGTAGGCCGGATCACAGACAACAATGAGACGGCCTATAGGGAGGAGGTCAGAGAACTGGCAGTATGGTGCCAGGACAACAACCTCTCCCTCAATGTGAGCAAGATAAAGGAGCTGATCGTGGACTACAGGAAAAGGCGGGCCGAACAGGCCCCCATTGACATTGACGGGCTTTAGTGGAGCGGGTCGAGAGTTTTAAGTTCCTTGGTGCCCACATCACCAACGAACTATCATTGTCCAAACATACCAAGACAGTTGTGAAGAGGGCACGACAAAACCGTATCCCCCTCAGGAGACTGAAAAGATTTGGCATGGCTCCCCAGATCTTCTAAAGGTTCTACAGCTGCACCATCGAGAGCATCCTGATCGGTTGCATCACCGCCTGGTATGGCAATTGCTCGGCATCTGACCGTAAGGCTTTACAGAGGGTGGAGCGAATGGCCCAGTACATCACTGGGGCCAAGCTTCCTGCCATCCAGGACCTATATAATAGCCGATGTCAGAGGAAAGCCCATAAAATTGTCAGAGACTCCAGTCACCCAAGTTAAAGACTGTTTCTCTGCTACCGCATGGCAAGCATTATCGGAGCACCACGTCTAGGACCAAAAAGCTCCTCAACAGCTTCTACCACCAAGACTGCTGAACAATTAATAAAATACAATTGCCACCAGACAATTTACATTGACCCCCCCCCCTCCATGTTGTACTCTGCTGCTACTCGCTGTTTATTATCTATGCATAGTCACTTCACCCCCTCCTACATGTACCAATTACCTTAACTAACCTGAACCCCCGCACACTGACTGGGTACCGGTGCCCCCTGAATATAGCCTCGATATTGTTATTCTTATTGTGTTACTTTTTATTATTACTTTTTATTTTAGTCTACTAGGTAAATATTTTCTTAACTCTTCTTGAACTGCACTGTTGGTTAAGGGCTTGTAAGTAAGCATTTTACGGTAAAGTCTACACTTGTTGTATTCGGCGCATGTGACAAATAGAGTTTAATTTGATTTGAATGTCAGTACAAACAAACTAACAAGGGTAATGATCACAAGTCAGTCATAACGTGGCTAATAGGCTAGAGTATCTATTTATGTAGCAAGCTAGCTTGGGTGCTTGATTGGGACAAACATGCATTGGCAGGCAAGCTGCAGAAGGATGAGCAGGCTACAATTCCCCATCATTTATCAGTGCAATTTTGATGGCCAAGTAGCTGAATTTTATCTAAATCGAATCAATTTGTATTTGTCACATGTGCCGAATACAGCAGTACCTTTCTGTGAAATGCTTACTTACAAGCCCTTAACCAACAATGCAGTTCAAGAAATAGACAAATTTAGGAATGTCAGTACAATCAAACTAGCAAGGGCAATGATCACAAGTAAGTCATAACGTGGCTAATAGGCTAGCGTATCTATTTATGTAGCAAGCTGAAAACACATAGCCTTACATTAGCTAGATAGCTAGCTAGCTACTGGGAGGATGTCATGTCATTGGAGGAGTGGGTGGGTGACTGACTTTTTCCCCTCAAATCGTTTTTCAGTGGCTACATAGCTAGAGATGCAGGTCTCATTTGGTTAGCTAGCAACAAAAATGTAAATTGCTTTGCTAGCTAGCTATGCTGAACTTGAACAACTGTTATCCAGTTAACATATCTCTTGCATTCGCAATATACTATGGCTATCTTCGCCGATTTCAGAGCACTCTCGTCTCAGTGTGCCAGAGTGCAGAATAACTGATGAATTTACGAACGCAGAATATGACCGGTGTCAGTAAATGTAGGCAAAAAAGTAATAGTTAGTAACGAACATTCTAGATAACAAGCCCTTAACCAACAATGCAGTTCAAGAAATAGACTAAAGTAAAAAATTATATAAAATAAAAAAGTAACAAAACAGAATTACATAACAACGAGGCTATATACAAGGGGTACTGGTACCGAGTCAATGTGCGGGGTACAGATTAGTTAAGGTAATTTGTAAAGTGACTATGCATAGATAATAAACAGCGAGTAGCAGTAGTGTAAAAACAAAGAGGGGGGGTGGTCGATGTAAATAGCCCGGGTGGCCATTTGATTAATTGTTCAGCAGTCTTATGGCTTGGGGGTAGAAGCTGTTAAGGAGCCTTTTGGTCCTAGACTTGGCACTCCGGTTCTGCTTGCCGTGCGGTAGCAGAGAGAACAGTCTATGACTTGGGTGACTGGAGTGTTTGACAATTGTTTGGTCCTTCCTCTGACACCGCCTGGTATATAGTTCATGGATGTCAGGAAGCCTGGCCCTAGTGATGTACTGGGCCGTACCCTCTGCGGCGCTATACGGTCAGATGCCGAGCAGTTGCCATACCAGGCGGTAATGCAAATGGTCCGGATGCTCTTGATGGTGCAGCTGTAGAACTTTTTGAGGATCTGGGGACCCATGCCAAATCTTTTCAGTCTCCTGAGGGGGAAAAGGTGTTGTCATGCCCTCGTCACAACTGTCTTGGTGTGTTTGGACCATGTGGACACCACGGAACTCTCGGCCTGCTCCACTTCAGCCCTATCGATAGTCCATGATCAGCTCCTTTGTCTTGCTCACATTGAGGGTTGTTGTCCTGGCACCACACTGTCAGGTCTCTGACCTCCTCCTTGTAGGCTGTCTCGTCGTTGTCGGTGATCACTGTTGTGTCGTCAGCAAACTTTTTTTTAAATTTATTTTTATTTCACCTTTATTTAACCAGGTAGGCTAGTTGAGAACAAGTTCTCATTTCCAACTGCGACCTGGCCAAGATAAAGCATAGCAATTCGACACATACAACAACACAATGTTACACATGGAATAAACAAAACATACAGTCAAAAATGCAGTAGAAAAATAAGTCTATAGACAATGTGAGCAAATGAGGTGAGATAAGGGAGGTAAAGGCAAAAAAAGGCCATGGTGGCGAGGTAAATACAATATAGCAAGTAAAACACTGGAATGGTAGATTTGCAGTGGAAGAATGTGCAAAGTAGAAATAGAGATAATGGGGTGCAAAGGAGCAAAATAAATAAGTACAGTAGGGGAAGAGGTAGTTGTTTGGGCTAAATTATAGATAGGCTATGTACAGGTGCAGTAATCTGTGACCTGCTCTGACAGCTGGTGCTTAAAGCTAGTGAGGGAGATAAGTGTATCCAGCTTCAGAGATTTTTGCAGTTCGTTCCAGTCATTGGCAGCAGAGAACTGGAAGGAAAGACGACCAAAGGAGGAATTGGCTTTGGGGGTGACCAGTGAGATACACCTGCTGGAGCGCGTGCTACGAGTGGGTGCTGCTATAGTGACCAGTGAGCTGAGATAAGGCGGGGCTTTACCTAGCAGAGACTTGTAGATAACCTGTAGCTAGTGGATTTGGCGACGAGTATGAAGCGAGGGCCAAACAACGAGAGCGTACAGGTCGCAATGGTGGGTAGTGTATGGGGCTTTGGTGACAAAACAGATGGCACTGTGATAGACTGCATCCAGTTTGTTGAGTAGTGTTGGAGGCTATTTTATAGATGACATCACCGAAGTCGAGGATCGGTAGGATGGTCAGTTTTACGAGGGTATGTTTGGCAGCATGAGTGAAGGATGCTTTGTTGCGATAAAGGAAGCCGATTCTAGATTTAATTTTGGATTGGAGATGCTTAATGTGAGTCTGGAAGGAGAGTTTACAGTCTAACCAGACACCTAGGTATTTGTAGTTGTTCACGTATTCTAAGTCAGAGCCGTCCAGAGTAGTGATGCTGGACGGGCGAGCAGGTGCGGGCAGTGATCGGTTGAATAGCATGCATTTAGTTTTACTTGCGTTTAAGAGCAGTTGGAGGCCACGGAAGGAGTGTTGTATGGCATTGAAGCTCATCTAGAGGTTAGTTAACACAGTGTCCAAAGAGGGGCCAGAAGTATACAGAGTGGTGTCGTCTGCGTAGAGGTGTATCAGAGAATCACCAGCAGCAAGAGCAACATCATTGATGTATACAGAGAAGAGAGTCAGCCCGAGGATTGAACCCTGTGGCATCCCCATCGAGACTGCCAGAGGTCCGGACAACAGGCGCTCCGATTTGACACACTGAACTCTATCAGAGAAGTAGTTGGTAAACCAGGCGAGGCAATCATTTGAGAAACCAAGGCTGTCGAGTCTGCCAATAAGAATGTGGTGATTGACAGAGTCGAAAGCCTTGGCCAGGTCGATGAATACGGCTGCGCAATAATGTCTCTTATCGATGGCGGTTATTATGTCGTTTAGGACCTTGAGCGTGGCTGAGGTGCACCCATGACCAGCTCTGAAACCAGATTGCATAGCGGAGAAGGTACGGTGGGATTCGAAATGGTCGGTAATCTGTTTGTTAACTTGGCTTTCGAAGACCTTAGAAAGACAGGGTAGGATAAATATAGGTCTGTAGCAGTTTGGGTCTAGAGTGTCACCCCCTTTGAAGAGGGGGATGACCGTGGCAGCTTTCCAATCTTTGGGAATCTCAGACGATACAAAAGAGAGGTTGAACAGGCTAGTAATAGGGGTTGCAACAATTTCGGAAGATCATTTTAGGAAGAGAGGGTTCAGTTTGTCTAGCCCGGCTGATTTGTAGGGGACCAGATTTTGCAGCTCTTTCAGAACATCAGCTATCTGGATTTGGGTGAAGGAGAAATGGTGGGGGCTTTGGCGGGTTGCTGTGGAGGGTGCCGGGCAGTTGACCGGGGTATGGGTAGCCAGGTTGAAAGCATGGCCAGCCGTAGAGAAATGCTTATTGAAATTCTCAATTGTAGTGGATTTATCGGTGGTGACAGTGTTTCCTAGCCTCAGAGCAGTGGGCAGCTGGGAGGAGGTGCTCTTATTCTCCATGGACTTTACAGTGTCCCAGAACTTTTTTGAGTTAGTACTACAGGATGCAAATTTCTGTTTGAAAAAGCTAGCCTTAGCTTTCCTAACTGCCTGTGTAAATTTGTTCCTTACTTCCCTGAAAAGTTGTATATCACGGGGGCTATTCGATGCTAATGCAGAACGCCACAGGATGTTTTTGTGTTGGTCAATGGCAGACAGGTCTGGAGTGAACCAAGGACTATATCTATTCCTAGTTCTACATTTTTTGAATGGGGCATGCTTATTCAAGATGGTGAGGAAGGCACTTTTAAAGAATAGCCAGGCATCATCTACTGACGGGATGAGGTCAATGTCATTCCAGGATACCCCGGCCAGGTCGATTTAGAAAGGCCTGCTCGCAGAAGTGTTTTAGCGAGCGTTTGACAGTGATGAGGGGTGGTCGTTTGGTCGCAGACCCATTACGGATGCAGGCAATGAGGCAGTGATCGCTGAGATCTTGATTGAAAACAGAAGAGGTGTATTTGGAGGGCGAGTTAGTTAGGATGACATCTATGAGGGTGCCCATGTTTACGGATTTGGAGATGTACCTGGTAGGTTCATTGATAATTTGTGTGAGATTGAGGGCATCAAGCATAGATTGTAGGATGGCCGGGGTGTTAAGCATGTCCCAGTTTAGGTCACCTAGTAGCACGAGCTCAGAAGATAGGCTGGGGGGCAATCAATTCACATATGGTATCGAGGGCACAGCTGGGGGCAGAGGGAGATCTATAGCAAGCGGCAACAGTGAGAGACTTGTTTCTGGAAAGGTGAATTTTTAGAAGTAGAAACTAGAATTGTTTGGGTACAGACTTGGATAGTAATACAGAACTCTGCAGGCTATCTTTGCACTAGATTGCAACACTGCCCCCTTTGGCAGATCTATCTTGGCGGAAAATGTTATAGTTAGCGATGGAGATTTCAGGGTTTTTGGTGGTTTTCCTAAGCCAGGATTCAGACACGGCTAAGACATCCGGGTTGGCAGAGTGTGCTAAAGCAGTGAGTAAAACAAACTTAGGGAGTAGGCTTCTAATGTTAACATGCATGAAACCAAGGCTTTTACGGTTACAGAAGTCAACAAATGAGAGCACCTGGGGAGTGGGAGTGGGGCTAGGCACTACAGGACCTGGATTAACCTCTACATCACCAGAGTGACAGAGGAGAAGTAGGATAAGGGTACGGCAAAATGCTATACGAACTGGCCGTCTAGCACGTTAGGAACAGAGAGTAAAAGGAGCAGGTTTCTGGGCTCGATAGCATAGATTCAAGGCATAGTCTACAGACAAAGGTAAGGTAGGATGTGAGTACATTGGAGGTAAACCTAGGCATTGAGTAATGATGAGAGAGATATAGTCTCTAGAGACGTTTAAACCAGGTGATGTCATCGCATATGCAGGAGGTGGAACAACATGGTTGGTTAAGGCATATTGAGCAGGGCTAGAGGCTCTACAGTGAACTAAGACAGTAATCACTAACCAGGACTGTAATGGACGAGGCATATTGATATTAGAGAGAGGCATGCGTAGCCAAGTGAACATATGGGTCCAGTGAGTGGTTGGGCTGACTGGGGACACGGCGATTCAGACAGTTAGACAAGTCAGACAAGCTAAGAGTTAGTAGGCCAAGGCTAAACAAGCTAGCAGTTAGCAGACCGGGGCTGGCAAGCTAGCAGTTAGCAGACCGGGGCAGGCAAGCTAGCAGTTAGCAGACCGGGTTAGCAAGCAAGCAGTTAGCAGACCGGGGCAGGCAAGCTAGCAGTTAGCAGACCGGGTTAGCAAGCAAGCAGTTAGCAAGGGCTAGCAGTTAGCAGACCGGGGAAGGCAAGCTAGCAGTTAGCAGACCGGGGCATGCAAGCTAGCAGTTAGTAGACCGGGGCTAGCAAGTTAGCCTTTGGGGGTCGTCGCGATGGGGGTAAGTCTGTTTTGCCTCTTCGTGCGGTGACGTCGATAGACCAGTCGTGGAATTAGTAGGGTTCCAGGTAGCTCTAGGTAGCTAGCAGGCCTAGCAGGTTAACAGAATGGGCCATCAGCGGGCGTCGCGCCTGAGGGGCCTGTTGGAGTCCTCGGGCAGATTATGTCGGTATTCCAGTCGCGGAGGATCCGTGCCCCGTACCGGCAGTAGAAGGGGTCCGGATATTGTAGCCCAGGAGTGGGCTTCGGTGGTAGCACAGGAGCCCTGGCCGGGCTAGCTTCAGGCTAATTGGTGCTTGCTCCGGGATGGAAACGGTAGCCAGGAGTGGTCACCCGGGATTGTGGTTAGCTAGTTGCAAAGATCCAGATGAAAATGTTCAGAGTTTGCGGTAGGAATCCGGGGATATAGAGAGAAATAGGTCCGTTATGCTCTGGTTTGAGTCACGTTGTTCGAAATGGCGAGAGCTTTCCGAGTTAAAGGTTGGCTGATGACCGCTAGCAATGGTTTGCTAACTGATAGCTGGTAGGTAGTTAGCTGGCTATCTTCAGTTGAGAGATTCCAGATCCGAAGTAAATAGAAATACTTTAGAAAAAAGCAGATCCACGCCACATTGGGTGAGGCGGGTTGCAGGAGAATATTTAGAAGTTGATGTTTAGGAAAATATGTTTAAAAGATATGTAAATAGATATATACAAGGGACAAGACAAAGACAACGATGTCTGACTGCTACACCATCTTCACACCTATGTAATGATTGTGTTGGAGTTGTGCTTGGCCACGGAGTCGTGGGTGAACAGGGAGTACTGTATGCGAATTGGAGTGGGTCTAGGGTTTCTGGCATGATGTTCCTTCGTTAGATTTTAGCTCATATTGCTCTGGCTAGCAGTAGTTTTTGATCTTGATGTTGTTGATGTGCATATAGGGAAAGATAGCCTACCTTTTATGGTTGTTTGATCAATAGGACTGTAAAGTTCCCAAATCCATTCAGGTGTATTTTGTGGCTTTTGCCGAATGCGTTCTAATGATCTAAAGTCTCGCTGTTGCAACTTCCTGTAAACACACAGTCCAGTTCAGTGAATGATGGCAGGACTGTGTGGCAAATGGCTTGTTTGCATAAAGGCCTACAGTAGCTCTGATTGGCTATGGCGCACCGGTCTGCGTAGACTCTGGATCCTGGATAAGACAGATGTTTTTATTAGGTTGTATTTACTGCAGTGTCTATTAATTGTCCAAAAGCACTGCCTTTTTCCCACTCTATACTTCTATATCATTTTCACAAATGCCTTAGCTAAAGCTTCTTAGGGATAGCCCTCTTTTTTCCAATTTTTGCCTAAATGACATACCCAAATCTAACTGCCTGTAGCTCAGGCCCCGAAGCAAGGATATGCATATTCTTGGTATCATTTGAAAGGAAACACTTTGTAGTTTGTGGAAATGTGAATTGAATGTAGGATAATATAACACAATAGATCTGGTAGAAGAAAATACAAAGAAAAACCAACCAATCTTTTTCTACCACAATCTTTGAAATGCAGAGAAAGTTCACAGTTCTAGCCATTACTCTGGTTGTAATTCCGATAGTGTCCACAAGATGGCAGCAATGTGTGCGCAAAGTTTCAGATGGATAACTTGAAGTATGAGTGAACGACAATACTTTTAGTGTGAAGTCCCCAGGTACATTTGGGCAAATCGTGAAGGAGACATTCGCATTCATATAATTTTTTTTTGCAAGAATATCATCAACTCTGTACACTTGGACTTTGATTCAGCTTTCCAAGTTTTAGTAGCCATTGTATAAGTTCAACATTTGCAAAACAACCAGTTTTCATAACTCTGAATATCCTTATAATTTTGGTACAAAATTAAAAGGCATGCTGTCGTACAAGGCTAGTAGCTACATTTTACATTTTCCGGATACTCCCGTAAAGCCCAGCTCATTGGCTGTCTAGCTAGCTTTGTTTGACTCCGATTGGTGCTTAGTTGACAACGATACAGTTGTTCAAGTGATGACCACCCGCGTCATCGGCGTGCCATGAAGGTGTTGCTCTCTAACCAAATATGGTGTCCTATAGGATATACTACACCCCTAATGATATAGTGAAGTCTTGTTACCTTCTAGGATCTCTGAGGAATACATACGAACGTGATTTGACTCGTTGAAACAACGTTTAGGGTGAGATTTTCACAGATTCCTTTCTTTGCAAATTGAACGAGTTGAAATACAAAAAAAATCGTGCATACTATCTGGACCTTTTAGGATATGAAAAATAATTTTATCTAACAAACGACACTTCCTGTTATCTCTGGGACCCTTTGGATGATAAATCAGAGCAAGATTTCAGAATGTAAGTACACACATTTCACCTTCAGAGGTGAATTTATCAAACCTATTGCGGTGAAAAAAGTGTTTTGTTGTTAGGAGCTCTCCTCAAACAATAGCATGGCATTTTTTTGCAGTAATAGCTACTGTAAATTGGACAGTGCAGTTATATTAACAAGAATTTAAGCTTTCAGCCGATTTAAGACACTTATATGGACCGACATTTGTTGTTTCTCTAAAATCTGCGATCTTGACATAACGTGCTGCATGATTTACAACTGTCCTGTTGACGGGATGCCGATCCTTATACGTAATTCCCAAACATGCTAAGAATTTATGAAAATGTGAAAATTACCATATCTAAGTGCTCGCTTGTCAGAAAAGAAATTTTAAAAAATGGTGTCATATCCTTCCTGAGGATGTATTTGAACAGATTTTAATAAGATTCCATGTTGCTAAAATGCTGTCAGTTCCACTTTAAGCAAGCTTTCGAAACGTCTGAAAATACCCTCTCGAAGCGAATATGCCATTTGGGTGACATCAACATTGATTTTAACAGCTCAAGTCGAAAATATCCCTTGTGCTGACGGTGTCTCAGGGAGAGTTGGGATATAAAAAAAAATATAATTCTAATTCACATGTGTATTAATACACACTTGTACATGTGTGAAATAGGAACAAACATAAGCACCCACCAAATGATAGTATTATTGGTTTAATTTTAATCACATTTATTAATTAAATAAATGATCTTGACATTGGCTAAAGAGTTCAATAATGAAATGAACATATTTATTGTGCTATGAAGAGTGACAAAATCTGGCATGACAGCTTGTCAGGCACCTGCCTGCCAGGATCATGTGGTGGAAATTGCTTCAGGAAAGCCTTTCAGGGAGCTCCCTAAGAGCACGATATGTATCAGGCATCAATACAGGAATTTGATCACCTGTCAGTTGTCAATCTTGTTCACCAAGTCTCATTCCTTCATGTCTGTTTGTATATCAATCACAAGTCCTCACCTCTTGTGTCAACGACGTATCAGTGACCAATATATAATATTTTATAATCATATTCATTTGTCTGAGTTTAATTAATTCAGACAGAAGCAGCCCGTCTGACATGGTTCCTCCTTGCACCAGAGGGCGGCAGAGACCACCCTAGAGACTTTTATTGGACTCAGGTGTGTGTTATTATTTCATGATTGTGTCCCTGTTAAAAGAGGTGTGTTTTATCTGGTCCTTTGCAGAAGCTTGAATTGTTTACTGTGTGCGTTCATTTGTGTCCTGAGTGGTTGAGACTTAGTGTTTGTTGGTTTCCCCCCCCCCCCCCCCAAGTATACTGTGATCCTGCGGCTACTGTTTCTCAGTAAAGTATTATGTTTATCCTTAACCACTGATTCCTCGTCTGGTCTCTTCTCTGCACCTGGGTCCAACCTCACCACGTCACACTGTCGACTGCATGTGAAGTGTCAATATAAAGTCAGCAAAAAAATAACTCTTTTTCAGAACCCTGTCTTTCAAAGATCATCAATAAAAATCCAAATAACTTCACAGATCTTCATTGTAAAGGGTTTAAACACTGTTTCCCATGCTTGTTCAATGAACCATAAACAATTAATGAACATGCACCTGTGGAACAGTCGTTAAGACACTAACAGCTTACAGATGGTAGGCAATTACGGTCAGAGTTATGAAAACTTAGGACACTAAAGAGGACTTTCTACTGACTCTGAAAAACACCAAAGGAAAGATAACCAAGGTCCCTGCTCATCTGCGTGAACGTTCCTTAGGCATGCTGCAAGGAGGCATGAGGACTGCAGATGTGGCCAGGGAAATAAATTGCAATGTCCGTACTGTGAGATGCCTAACACAGCGCTACAGGGAGACAGGACGGACAGCTGATCGTCCTCACAGTGGCAGACTACATGTAACAACACCTGCACAGGATCGGTACATCCGAACATCACACCTGCGGGACAGGTACAGGATAGCAACAAGAACTGCCTGAGTTACACCAGGAACGCACAATCCCTCCATCAGTGCTCAGACTGTCCGCAATAGGCTGAGAGAGGCTGGACTGAGGGTTTGTAGGCTTGTTGTAAGGAAGGTCCTCACCAGACATCACCGGCAACAATGTCGCCTATGGGCACAAACCCACCATCGCTGGACCAGACAGGACTGGCAAAAAGTGATTTTCACTGACAAGTCGCGGTTTTGTCTCACCCGGGGTGAAGGTCGGATTCGTGTTTATCGCCAAAAGAATGAGCGTTACACCGAGGTCTGTACTCTGGAGCGGGATCAATTTTGAGGTGGAGGGTTCGTCATGGTCTAGGGCTGTGTGTCACAGCATCATCGGACTGAGCTTGTTGTCACTGCAGGCAATCTCAATGCTCTGCGTTATAGGGAAGACATCCTCCTCCCTCATGTGGTACCCTTCCTGCAGGATCATCCTGTCATGACCCTTCAGCATGACAATGCCACGAACAATACTGCTCGTTCTGTGCGTGATTTCCTGCAAGACAGGAATGTTCTGCCATGGCCAGCGAAGAGTCCGGATCTCAATCCCTTTGAGCACGTCTGGGATCTGTTGGATCGGAGGGTGAGGGCTAGGGCCATTCCCCCCAGAAATTTCCGGGCACTTGCAGGTGCCTTGGTGGAAGAGTGGGGTAACATCTCACAGCAAGAACTGGCAAATCTGGTGCAGTCCATAAGGAGGAGATGCACTGCAGTACTTAATGCAGCTGGTGGCCACACCAGATACTGTTACTTTTGATTTTGACCCCCCCTTTGTTCAGGGACACATTATTCAATTTCTGTTAGTCACATGTCTGTGGAACTTGTTCAGTTTATGTCTCAGTTGTTGAATTTTGTTATGTTCATACAAATATTTACACATGTTAAGTTTGCTGAAAATAAACGCAGTTGACAGTGAGAGGACGTTTCTTTTTTTGCTGAGCTTACATGTATGTGTCATTCTACGAATAGAGTGCCTTTTGGGTAGTGTAATTTTGTCAGAAATAACTATTTAATTTAACTTATTTTAACATTCTGTCATAAAGAGCACGTGTTTTCAACTTCATAACAAATCTCAATGTTAAAAAAAGAAGAATTACTGTAAAGTGACAGGGTTGACCTTAGAAAGTTGGCATTTCTAGCCTATCTATCTATGGGTATTATGCTCGAAGCACTCAGTTGTCCACCACAAAACACCAGAAAATGGTCAAAAGAGTAGAACTAGCTCACCTGGTTTTACACTATGGTTTGACTATTATGTTGAATGTTAGTTTTACCATTTTAAAACAAGAGTTCAGTTCACGGTACAGAGTTGACCTTAAAGCTGAGGGACAAATGTAAATGAATCACTATTCACATTAAATAATTAAAATCTTTAGAAAGTACTTTATCAAAGCAACAACATAACTAGGGCTTTACAATGTTGATGAAAATGTGAGGAAATATTGGGGTTAAGTGAGTTAAAATAGTCCTAGAAGTGGGATTTTCAAAGAAAACAAATAACTTATTTTATTGCATAATGACATTTTTAACATGGTTTAGATTAGTTACAGCATAGACAGGGCCGCCAGAAAACGTGTGTCGAGGCGGCATTTGCCACAGCACTTTTCAATCACTTTTAATTTAGTTTAATAAAAATTATCGACGGAAAGCGTTAAAAAGAGGGGCAAAGTGCTGTTTTTTAGATCGATTTGCCTCATGATTTGTCAACTCGCGCACAATCTCTCTGTTATGGATGAGCTGTAGTTTATGAACTGAATTTGCAGGTAGGCCCCAAAAAATATTCTCTCTTGGCCACTGTGGTTCTTAATATATCCTTCCAGTGTACTTAGCTACATGAGAGAGAAACCTCTCTTATTGAATTCTAACTACACATACAGATGTGAAATGCTTGTGAGATGGTTGCTTTATTGTAAATGGGATATTATGTGACATAACTACCAATTAATTTGCCATAATTATATTATGCTGTTTACTGCATCGGATGTAATTGATCACCCAGCTGTGTGCAAACAAAACACATACTGAAAGCAAACATGCTGCTGTTTTTCGACACCAACCCACCACTGGTGTGCATGGCCAAAGAGCTCTATTTTCATGTCATCTGACCATAGCACCAGTTCCAATCCAAGTGCCATTTATCTAACAAATTCCAGGCAGTGCTATGGTCAGATGACATGAAAATAGTGCTATCATGCCATCCACATTAGTGGTGGGTTTGGCAG
This sequence comes from Salvelinus alpinus, assembly GCF_045679555.1. Classification (NCBI taxonomy): domain Eukaryota; kingdom Metazoa; phylum Chordata; class Actinopteri; order Salmoniformes; family Salmonidae; genus Salvelinus; species Salvelinus alpinus. The sequence continues at coordinate 11,123,399 of NC_092092.1, forward strand.
AAGCATATTCAGAAAAGTTCCTCAAACCTTCGGTAAAATAAGTCTAGTGGTTTGTTGAAGTCCAGAAAAATTATACTATTCAGTATAAATATTACTTGGGAGTCAAAGCAAATACTACATGTTGCTAATTAGACATAGTTGTTCCACGAATAGAGTGCCTTTCATGTCCTTCAGACATTATGTTTTGATAACACTCAATTTAACAGTTGGCTCAAATACATCTATGCTGTAACTAATCTAAACCATGTTAAACATTTCAATAGCTGTGTGTTTTCATTAAAACAATTTTAAACCATTTAACCCCAAGATTTTCCCTCGTTTTCACCATCATTGTAAAGTCCTAGCTATTTTGTTGCTTTGGGAAAGTCATATCTAAAGATTTTTATGTGAATAGTGATACATTTACATTTGTCCCCCAGCTTTAAAGTCAACCCTATACCGTGAGCTGAACTCTTGTTTTAATATGGTACAACTATTCCTTTAAAATATATATTTTTCAAAAATAACATTCAAAATAATATTCAAAGCATATGCAGAAAAGTACTTGGGACTTTCAACGGGACTTGAAACCCATTGAAAACCTGTGGTTTGAATTCAAGATGGCAGTCCATGATGGCAGTCCATAAGCACAGAGAATGGATATCAATTATCTGGAAATATTCTGTATGGAGGAATGGTCTAAGATCCCCCCCAATGTGTCCTCCAAACACATAAAACATTTTAAGAAAAAGATTCAGTGTCATTAGCCTGAAAACAGGGGTGCCAATAATTTTGACCAATTTTTTAATTTTTATTTTACTCGTTAAACAAAATATTTCTCTGAATTTCCCAACTTTTTGGAGTATACAATATTATTCATTATATCCAGTCTTTTTTGCTCATCTTTATCAAGGGTACAAATAGTTATGTACCCCACTGTATCATGAGATGGTGCAGTAATGCAGTTATTCATAAAAATATATATACAAAAATATGTTTTATTGTCACATACACCAGATAGGTGCAGTGAAATGTGTTGTTGTACAGGGTCATAGTAGTACGGCACACTTGGAACAAATTAGGGTTTAGTGCCTTGCTCAAGGGCACATTGGCAGATTTTTCACCTTGTCGGCTCAGGTATTCGAACCAGCAACATTTCGGTAACTGGCCCAACGCTCTAACTGCTAGGCTACCTGCCGCCACTACTGCCATTATATCATGAAACTAATATGATATCGATATTGTACCTTACATTTTTACTGACATTTATACAGATGTTTCATATCGGTGGTGATCACTAGTCTTATAGTGTGGACACTATAAAAATAATTACATTGAATATGTATTGTACTTCCCTGCAGTATAGTATGATTGCTATTCATGTGTGCATGGTTATTATTGGCATTGACCGTGACCTTTCCCCTTGGATGATGTCATCACCCCGAGTCGGATCTGTAGAATGTGACTCTACCACATGTTGAGTGGGCTGTATCGTTTGGCTGTATTTGCACCATTTGTACATGGCTGTACACCTTTTATTTCTTAAGTTGAAAGTAAAGGAAAGTAATATTGAAATGCGTGTGGGCATTCCTTGTCAAGTTACCACAACTCGTGTGAAGGACGTTGGCATGAGGATGTCCTAAAACGGACACAATGTTTTTAAATGGAATTCCCTAACAGAAATGGAAGCCTAATCGACAGTCTTCACAGGTAGTTTCAACAGTCTTCACAGGCTGTGTATGTGTTTAAATACAGATATTTCATCCCTTTCTGCTCAGAACACACTATAGTGCTCTGCATTGTTGTAGCATTCTGTTGACAATAGGCCTTGACTATTATTTTGTCAAGGAATTCTCAAATGAACCGGTTATTGAAGTGTCAGGTTTCAAGACCTGAAATGTCTCAGCTCTTGACAGGACAAACTTAAACATTATTATCTATTCTCCAAAAGTGGTGTGAGGTCCTGTACAACTTTAGTGACTCATCTTTGCATTCTCTCAATTGAAAATAAAGGTCTGTTATTGACATACTGGGATCAACCGTATAACACAAAAACACTAACTTACATAGCTTTCATACATTTGTGAATCACCATAAATTACTTTTCTAGCAATCAGCAGAGTAGTGATGCCATGACAGTTGCCACCATTAGAATACAAGGAATTAGGTGCTTTAATTATATTGTGTTTGTTAATTACTTACCATATTGATGGTGCCTCAGTCCCACTTATCTCCAGGAAGTCGTATCTGTCTTCCAGCTGGAAATCGCTGAAGACTAGGGCGATGGTGTCCCCTGGTTCAGCCAGAATACTCCATGTGCAGTCTGCGTTATTCTCATACTCTGAGGGGAAGTGTGGACTTGATATCGTCCCTGTTGTTCCCCTCAATGTCCCACCACAAGCTCCTTCAGCTAAAATTAGGAAAATAAGTGAGAGACAAATGCATTGCTGACTGGGTCACAACTTGCTCTTCTAAAATAAATCAGTCTCGACTGAGTCCTGACTCTCTATTGTTCCAGCTCCTATTGAGTGGACAAATATTTACTAGTAAGAGATGAAGGTTTTACAGCAACTAAGATTGTTCCTCACACAAGATTGGCAAATCTGTAAAATAAATGTGGTTGTTGTTGCAAGTTGAACAACCAAAACAGTGGCCATTGGAAGCTACTGCCTTGTGACTTTCCTAGGACCTCTAAAACCTATGATTTGATACTTCAGGTTCAAGGATAATCCAGGATCACCACAGTTTAATGACAATCCAGGATCAACACAACTAAATGATGATCCAGGATCAGCACAACTAAATGAGGATCCAGGATCAACACAACTAAATGATGATCCAGGATGAACACTACTAAATGATGATCTAGGATCAACACAACTGAATGAGGATCCAGGATCAACACAACTAAATGATGATCCAGGATCAACACAACTAAATGATGATCCAGGATGAACACTACTAAATGAGGATCCAGGATCAACACAACTGAATGATGATCCAGGATCAACACAACTAAATGATGATCCAGGATCAACACAACTAAATGATGATCCAGGATCAACACAACTAAATGAGGATCCAGGATCAACACAACTAAATGAGGATCCAGGATCAACACAACTAAATGATGATCCAGGATCAACACAACTAAATGAGGATCCAGGATCAACACAACTAAATGAGGATCCAGGATCAACACAACTAAATGAGGATCCAGGATCAACACAACTAAATGAGGATCCAGGATCAACACAACTAAATGAGGATCCAGGATCAACACAACTAAATGACGATCCAGGATCAATACCATTAAACGATGATCTAGGATCAATGCAGCTAAATGATGAACCAGGGAATTTCTTACGCTCCAAACAGTATTGTAAAATAATATGATATTATATGTAAATACACTACAAACTGTGTCTTACCTCGGCAAAATGGTGCTGGAAAGTCCCACGATGCACCGGTACCTGGACTCACAATACAAGTGAGTGCAGCATGTCCCTCCAGTATATATCCCATGAGACAACTGTAACGGATCTTGTCTCCAATGTTGTACCTTGTTCCGTGAATTACTCCTTTTGGTATCAACCCTGGATTTCCGCATGTGTGACTTGGTAGCACTGAAAAACAAAACAACAGATAATACTTTTAATTCCATGGCAGACCCCAGTGTTATTCTGTTGTCGAGTCTAGCACAGGGCTTTCCTAAAAAAAAATTGGGCCGTGAACCCGTTTTGGCATAAAAAATTATTTGAACCAAGAGTGATTATTTCTCTCACGACTCCATTTTCAAATCAGATGACACCACAATGCTGGTCCAGCACCAAGATAATTTCAGGTCCTCATCACCCACAAGAATATAAGAGTTCCATACTCAACCACCTCTGTTCTGTCACAACAGTGGAGTCAACATCCATCTTTCACAAAGACAATTTGAAGGTCAATTATATCATATTGTGTAGTTCTGCTAGTCAGTTTTTATGGTTACATTTACTGTTCCACTTTATTTGTATACTGAACAAAAATATAAACACAACATGCAACAATTTCAAAGATTTTACTGAGTTACAGTTCATGTAAGGAAATCAGTAACTCTATGGATTTCACATGACTGGTAGGGGTGTGGATCAGAAAACCAGTCAGTATCTGGTGTGACCACCATTTGTCTCATGCAGCGAGATACATCTCCTTCGCATAGAGTTGATCAGGCTGTTGATTGTGGCCTGTGGAATGTTGTCCCACTCCTCTTCAATGGCTTTGTGAAGTTGTTAGATATTGGTGGGAACTGGAACACGCTGCATCTCAAACATGTTCAATGGGTGACATGTCTGTTGAATATATAGGCCATGGAAGAACTGGGAAATGTTTTTCCTTCCAGGAATTGTGTACAGATCCTTGCTACAGGGGGCAATGCATTATCATGCTGGCGGCAGTTGAATGGCATGAGAATGGGCCTCAGGATCTCATCATGGTATCTTGGTGCATTCAAATTGCCATCGATAAAATGCAATTGTGTTCATTGTCCTTAGCTTATGCCAGCCCATACCATAACCCCACTGCCACCATGGGGCACTCTGTTCACAAAGAGCACACTTCTCCAGGGTGCCAGTGGCCATCGAAGGTCAGTTACGACGTCGAACAGCAGCCAGGTCAAGACCTTGGTGAGGACGACCATCACGCAAATGAGCTTCCCTGAGACGGTTTCTGAAATTCTTCGGTTTTTCAAACCTACAGTTTCATCATTATCTGAGTGGCTGGTCTCAGAAGATCCCGCAGGTGAAGAAGCCTGATGTGGAGTTCCTGGGCTGGCGTGGTTATACGTGGTCTGCGGTTGTGAGACCGGTTGGATGTACTGCCAAATTCTCTAACACGATGTTGGAAGCAGCTTATGGTTGAGAAATTAACATTCAATTCACTGGCAACAGCTCTGGTGGACATTACTGCAGTCAGCATGCCAACTGCACACACATTTTAGAGTGGCCTTTGATTGTCCCCAGCACAAGGTGCACCTGTGTAATGATCATGCTGTTTAATCAGCTTCTGGATATGCCACATTTCTTAGGTGGATGTATTATTTTGGCAAATGGTGCCAGGAAAATGACCTCTCCCTCAACATCAACAAAATGAAGGAGCTGATCGTGGACTTCAGGAAACAGCAGAGGGAGCACGCCCCTATCCACATCGACAGGACCGCAGTAGAGAAGGTGAAAAGCTTTAAGTTCCTCGGCGTACACATCACTGACAATCTGGAATGGTCCACCCACATAGACAGTGTGGTGAGGCTGAAGAAATTCGGCTTAGACCCTCACAAACTTTTACAGATGCACAATTGAGAGCATCCTGTTGGGCTGTATCACAACCTGGTATGGCAACTGCACTGCCCGCAACCGCAGTGCTCTCCAGAGGGTGGTGCGGTCTGCCCAAAGCATCACCTGGGGCACACTGCCTGCCCACCAGGACACCTACCGCACCCGATGTCACAGGAAGACCAAAATGATCATCAAGGACATCAACCACCCGAGCAACGACCTGTTCAGCCCGCTATCATCCAGAAGGCGAGGTCAGTACAGGTGTATCAAAGCTGGGACCGAGAGACTGGAAAAACAGCTTCTATCTCAAGGCCATCAGACTGTTAAATAGCCATCACTAGGTGGCTTCCACCCGGTTACGTAACCTTGCACCTTAGAGGCTGCTGCCCTATATACATAGACATGGAATCACTGGCCACTTAAATAATGGAACACTAGTCACTTTAATAATGTTTACATACTGCTTTACTCATCTCATATGTACGTATATACTGTATTCTATTCTACTGTATTTTAGTCAATGCCACTAGAAACACAACAATTTCTATTCACCCGCAATAACATCTGCTAAATATGTGTATGTGACAAATACAATTTGATTTGATGCTCTCTAACAGGGATGTAAAAAATGTGTGCACAGAATTTGAGAGAAATAATATTTTTGTGCATATGGAATCTTTTCTTTCTTTTCATGAAACATGGGACCAACACTTTACCTGTTGCGTTTATATTTTTGTTCAGTATATTTTAATTAGACTAAGCTTAAATGTGGTAAAGTCTCTGTTTCAGGAGAACTACAATGTTGTAACTAGAAAGAGGTTAATTCATTGCTGAAGTATTTAAACATGCATCATTTATTCGTTTATTTTGTTAGTTGAAAGAATTAAAATAGAATGGAATGCATCAATGTTCTCACACATAAATAAAAAGTCACTAGGGTAAAATGAAAACATCATCGATCTTAAAACAAAACATTGCCTGTCTTGTAGAATAAAACATCTCTACTTCGGCACAACCCAACAGATACCACAAATAAGGGACTATATTAATATTTTATTGTACATTATGCAAGTAGCAGTTTTCTTGATTTTTAAGATGTTCCAAAACCTCAACTTGCAGGGATCATGTCAAAGAGCATTGTTACATCCTGTCAACTCCTAAACAACTGTGTCAAACAACACATGGGACCAGTCTTCCACACAAAATAAGAGGGAAACATTATTTTACCCTACCACTGAGAATTGCTTTAATCTACACTTCTGATGGAATTCTGGATAGAATTTTGATACTTTATGACAGAAATAGAACATCATCAAATTATATATATTACAGAATACTATATATATCAGCATTATCTCAAAGACAGATGGACAGTGCTTCAAGTTTACTGGACGCTTTATTTTTCCCTTCATTTCATCTAAGGCACCTAAGTCATGGATATTCCGGCTTAATTCAAATACATGTAATTCGATATAAATAAATAACTGCATGCCCCAAATGCAAATGCTGCCTCCTTAGTACTCCGTTCTGTGGACCTATGAAATAACTACCTCTGTGCTGATTAAAGCTTGAATGAGCTAAATGTCTAATTGCAGTTCCTAACTGGAAATAAAATGCATGGGGTACTGAAAGCCTGATACAAGCCCCCAGGTTCAGTCTGGTGGCTGAGTCCTCCCCCCGCCTCCTTTCCCTTATGAATCAGACCGTCTCTGCTACACTGCTAAACCAGTGGGGCCGTCTCTGCCACACTGCTAAACCAGTGGATCAGACCGTCTCTGCCACACTGCTAAACTAGTCTGTGGCACACTGCTAAACTAGTGGGACCGTCTGTGGCACACTGCTAAACCAGTGGGACCGTCTGTGGCACACTGCTAAACTAGTGGGACCGTCTGTGGCACACTGCTAAACCAGTGGATCAGATCGTCTCTGCCACACTGCTAAACTAGTGGGACCGTCTGTGGCACACTGCTAAACCAGTGGGACCGTCTGTGGCACACTGCTAAACTAGTGGGACCGTCTGTGGCACACTGCTAAACCAGTGGGACCGTCTGTGGCACACTGCTAAACTAGTGGGACCGTCTGTGGCACACTGCTAAACCAGTGGTTAAGATCTAGAAGACATTTTAAAAAGAGTTTGAAATGCAGCAGTTTTCCGGCTACATCGCATGCACTATGTATCAGCACGGTTGTAATCAAAACCCTCATAAATTATTCCCGCCTTCGGATGGATGCTTCACCATTTGGGATTTTGAAATAAATGCTGTAACTGGTATTGGGAGTAATATAGTCTCTTTTTAGCACTGTCAAAACGAGGCTCCCAGCCTTCTTCATGAATCAAGGGATTACTACAAACACACGATTGTAATGGCTACATGAGCGAAGATGCAGTAGTTGACAGACAATGTGAAGATTTTGAGACACTCCAGATTTTTAGATGAAGTACAGTTGGGAGAACAAGTATTTGAGACACTGCCGATTTTGCAGGTTTTCCTACTTACAAAGCATGTAGAGGTCTGTAATTTTTATCATAGGTACACTTCAACTGTGAGAGACGGAATCTAAACAAAAATCCAGAAAATCACATTGTATGATTTTTAAATAATTAATTTGCATTTTATTGCATGACATAAGTATTTGATCACCTACCAACCAGTAAGAATTCCGGCTCTCACAGACCTGTTAGTTTTTCTTTAAGAAGCCCTCCTGTTCTCCACTCATTACCTGTATTAACTGCACCTGTTTGAACTCGTTACCTGTATAAAAGACACCTGTCCACACACAATCAAACAGATTCCAACCTCTCCACAATGGCCAAGACCAGAGAGCTGTGTAAGGACATCAGGGATAAAATTGTAGACCTGCACAAGGCTGGGATGGGCTACAGGACAATAGGCAAGCAGCTTGGTGAGAAGGAAACAACTGTTGGCGCAATTATTAGAAAATGGAAGAAGTTCAAGATGACGGTCAATCACCCTCGGTCTGGGGCTCCATGCAAGATTTCACCTCGTGGGGCATCAATGATCATGAGGAAGGTGAGGGATCAGCCCAGAACTACACGGCAGGACCTGGTCAATGACCTGAAGAGAGCTGGGACCACAGTCTCAAAGAAAACCATTAGTAACACACTACGCCGTCATGGATTAAAATCCTGCAGCGCACGCAAGGTCCCCCTGCTTAAGCCAGTGCATGTCCAGGCCTGTCTGAAGTTTGCCAATGACCATCTGGATGATCCAGAGGAGGAATGGGAGAAGGTCATGTGGTCTGATGAGACAAAAATAGAGCTTTTTGGTCTAACTCCACTCGCCGTGTTTGGAGGAAGAAGAAGTATGAGTACAACCCCAAGAACACCATCCCAACCGTGAAGCATGGAGGTGGAAACATCATTCTTTGGGGATGCTTTTCTGCAAAGGGGACAGGACGACTGCACCGTATTGAGGGGAGGATGGATGGGGCCATGTATCGCGAGATCTTGGCCAACAACCTCCTTCCCTCAGTAAGAGCATTGAAGATGGGTCGTGGCTGGGTCTTCCAGCATGACAACGACACGAAGCACACAGCCATGGCAACTAAGGAGTGGCTCCGTAAGAAGCATCTCAAGGTCCTGGAGTGGCCTAGCCAGTCTCCAGACCTGAACCCAATAGAAAATCTTTGGAGGGAGCTGAAAGTCCGTATTGCCCAGCGACAGCCCCGAAACCTGAAGGATCTGGAGAAGATCTGTAGGGAGGAGTGGGCCAAAATCCCTGCTGCAGTGTGTGCAAACCTAGTCAAGAACTACAGGAAACGTATGATCTCTGTAATTGCAAACAAAGGTTTCTGTACCAAATATTAAGTTCTGCTTTTCTGATGTATCAAATACTTATGTCATGCAATAAAATGCAAATTAATTACTTAAAAATCATACAATGTGATTTTCTGGATTTTTGTTTTAGATTCCGTCTCTCATAGTTGAAGTGTACCTATGATAAAAATTACAGACCTCTACATGCTTTGTAAGTAGGAAAACCTGCAAAATCGGCAGTGTATCAAATACTTGTTCTCCCCACTGTAGTTATCTAATAGCTTGAATTCTATTAGCAACATTCAAGAGAAGCAGACAAAAAATATATGCCAAATTATTTTACAATGTGAAAATGTAAATTAGAATAAGAAGGCTTACAGACAAAAAATTACGCCCATTGCTTGGCTGGTTCCCAGAATAGCCCTCTACAAGATCGCCACCAGACTCTTCATCAACCCATCTCTCTGACCACCTTCCTCTGATCAAGCCATGAACTGTCCCTTTCCATCTTTTGAGGATGCATGTACTCAAAGACTTGGCCTCTATTGGTTGACCTAGCCAACAATAATGATGTATCAAGTACTTTGAGATTGCCATGAAAAGCACTATAGAAATTAAATAAATTATTAGTATTAATAAATCATGAGCAACAGCCTTTGGTGGAAAACAACATGTTACAGTATGTATGGTGTTTATTATTAAGGCCCATGGCACATCTTCCAAATAAAATGGAGATTTCCTGAAGGAATGACTCACTTTCCTTTCCTCCCCATGCCAAATATACAGAGACTGATATTTCACCCTTAAAGGGAAAATCTCAAAAACGATATTTTTCTTTTTCTTTTCATTACTCCACTGTTGATACTATCCCAAAATGTTTTGCATGTCAGCAATCAAGTGATACAAAACTTTAAAAAAGCTAATTGTCACTGGGTCTATGGACACTCACTGGACTCTACTCACACATACTACACTGACACTCCAACACACACAAACACACACACACACACACACACACACTACAGTCCATTCGAAAAGTACTCACGCCACTTGACTTTTTCTACATTTTGTTATGTTACAGCCGTATTATTTTTCCTCATAAATCTACAAACAATACCCCATACTGACAAAGCAAAAACAGTTTTTTCAAAAATGTTGCAAATGTATTACAAATAAGAAACGGAAGTATCACATTTACACAAGTATTCAGACCCTTTACTCAGTACTTTGTTGAAGCAACTTTGGCAGCGATTACAGTCTCGAGTCTTTTTGGGTATGACGCTACAAGCTTGGTACACTTGTATTTGGGGAGTTTCTCCCATTCTTCTCTGCAGATCCTCTCAAGCTCTATCAGATTGGAAGGGGAGTGTCGCTGCACAGCTATTTTCAGATCTCTCCATAGATGTTCGATCAGGTTCAAGTTAGTACCCTTCCCCAGATCTGTGCCTCGACACAATCCGGTCTCGGAGCTCTATGAACAACTCCTTCACCCTCATGGCTTGGTTTTTGCTCTGACATGCACTGTCAACTGTGGGACTCTATATAGACAAGTGTGTGCTTTTCCAAACTTTTTCCAAAAATTTCTTAAAACCAGCTTTTGCTTTGTCATTATGGGGTATTGTGTGTAGATTGATGAGGCAAAAAATATATTTTATCAATTTTAGAATAAGGCTGTAACGTAACAAAATTTGGAAAAAGTGAAGGGGTCTGAATACTTTCCGAATGCACTGTACAGTACATACGCTCACACACACAAAACACACACACACATATATTGATGACACACACACACTCACACATGCTGCTACTCCCTTTATTATCTATCCTGATTGCCAAGTAATTTTTTCCCCTACCTACATGTACATAAACTCAGCAAAAAAAGAAACGTCCTCTCACTGTCAACTGCGTTTATTTTCAGCAAACTTAATATTTGCATGTCCATAACAAGATTTAACAACTGAGACATAAACTGAACAAGTTCCACAGACATGTGACTAACAGAAATGGAATAATGTGTCTGTGAACAAAGAGGGGGTCAAAATCAAAACTAACAGTCAGTATCTGGTGTGGCCACGGGCTGCAATAAGTACTGCAGTGCATCTCCTACTCGTGGACTGCACCATATTTGCCAGTTCTTGCTGTGAGATGTTACCCAACTCTTCCACCAAGGCACCTGCAAGTTCCCGGACATTTAAGGGAGGAATGGCCCTAGCCTTCACCCTCCAATCCAACAGGTCCCAGACGTGCTCAATGGGATTGAGATCCGGGCTCTTTGCTGGCCATGGCAGAACACGGACATTCCTGTCTTGCAGGAAATCACGCACAGAACGAGCAGCATGGCTGGTGGCATTGTCATGCTGGAGGGTCATGTCAGGATGAGCCTGCAGGAAGGGTACCACATGAGGGAGGAGGATGTCTTCCCTGTAACGCACAGCGTTGGGATTGCCTGCAATGACAACAAGCTCAGTCCGATGATGCTGTGACACACTGCTTCAGACGAACCCTCCACCTCAAAATTTATCCCGCTCCAGAGTACAGGCCTCGGTGTAATGCTCATTCCTTTGACGATAAACGCAAATCCAACCATCACTCCCGGTGAGACAAAACCGCAACTCTTTTAGCCAGTCCTGTCTAGTCCAGCGACGGTGGGTTTGTGCCCATAGACGACGTTGTTGCCAATGATGTCTGGTGAGGACGTGTCTTACAACAGGCCTACAAGCCCTCAGTCCAGTCTCTCTCAGCCTATTGCGGGCAGTCTGAGCACTGATGTTGTTGCCATCCTGTACCTGTCCCGCATGTGTGATGTTCAGATGTACCGATCCTGTGCAGGTGTTGTTACACGTGGTCTGCCACTGCAAGGATGATCAGTTGTCCGTCCTGTCTCCCTGTAGCGCTGTCTTAGGCGTCTCACAGTACAGACATTGCAATTTATTGCCCTGGCCACATCTGCAGTCCTCATGCCTCCTTGCAGCATGCCTAAGGCACGTTCACGCAGATGAGCAGGGACCCTGGGCATCTTTCCTCTGTTTTTCAGAGTCAGTAGAAAGGCCTCTTTAGTGTTTTCATAACTGTGACCTTAATTGCCTAAAGTCTGTAAGCTGTTAGTATCTTAACGACCGTTCCACAGGTGCATGTTCATTAATTGTTTATGGGTCATTGAACGAGCATGAGAAACAGTGTTTAAACCCTTTACAATGAAGATCTGTGAAGTTATTTGGATTTTAACGAATTATCGTTGAAAGACAGGGTCCTGAAAAACTGACCTTTCTTTGCTGAGTTTACAACCTCAATTACCTCGTACACCTGCACATTGACGGTAGTCCAGTTAATGTTATTTTATTGTGTTACTATTTCCCTTTACATGTTCTTACTTTCTTACAGTATTTCACTGTAAAGCCTACACCTGTTGTATTCGGTGCATGTGACAAATACAATTTTATTTTATAAAAAATATGAAAATAGAGTTTTAATGTGGATTTTTCCTTTAATGCAGAAATCAATGGAAGCCTTTCTGTCTAAATAAATGTTGGTGTCTTTAAATTCTGTTACAGCGGAGGGGCATTTATTATGCAGTGTTGTTCACTTTGCATGCACTTTTAGAGACTTTGTTTTATGTCTCACTCTGACACTTCCTTCTCTGTCATCATGCTTTCTCTGTCTCCATATAGCATATTTTTTTAGATCAAAAATGTTGATTAATTCATGTGTGCTGACAGCATAGTGATTGTATAATGAACCTCATTTGATTTATTTTTTCATAATTGTTCGTCAGTTTCATCCTCTTAATGACGAGACAAGACCAAATTATTCATTTAAGCCATTATTCATGTGAAGATCTGTTTGTTTTCAAAGGTGAAGAATAAACTCTCTTTAATTCCAATATACAGTACAGTACAGTACACTTCCTCATTACAGGGTGCTCAATGAGGAACACAAGTTGGTTTTCAAGTAGGCCTAGATTTAAACGATTACCTATAATGTGAAAATGATGGGCATCCATTAAGATCTATCGGCTTCCACAACAAATTTACACTTTTTAACGGCCTCTGAAATTACAGAAAATGCACTGTCAACAGACTGGATTTGCTTCCCTTCGCTGACTGCCCGAACGGATTGCATCACTAGCCAGCTAAATGTAACATCCCCTGCAGTTTGTTTTGGTTCACAGAAGAGGGCTACTCCAGAACTGCTCACTGTTGGAGAAGTGATGAGAAGCTACTTTGCAGTCCCTCACACTCACTATCAATGTGTAGAATCAAGATGGCGGCAACAGACATGGTTGCCTCGCTTCGAGTCCTTAGGAAACTATACAGTATTTCGTTTTTTTATATTTTATTTCTTACATTGTTACCCCAGGAAATCTTAAGTCTTATTACATACAGCCGGGAAGAACTATTGGATATAAGAGCGACGTTAACTTACCAACATTACGACCAGGAATATACGACTTTACCGAAGCGGATCCTTTGTTTGGACCACCACCCAGGACAATGGATCTAATCCCAGAAGCCGACCCAAAACAATGGCGACGCAGAAGGGGCCGATGGAGCGGCCTCCTGGTCAGGCTCCGTAGACGTGCACATCGCCCACCGCTCCCCAGTATACTACTCGCCAATGCCCAGACTCTTGACAACAAGGTAGCCGAAATTTGAGCAAGGGTTGCCTTCCAGAGAGACATCAGAGATGGTAACATTCTCTGGTTCATGGAAACATGGCTCTCTTGAGATAAACACCTCTCTGGGAAGAGGAAGGGAGGGGGTGTATGCTCCATGATTAACAACTCATGGTGTAATCATAACAACATACAGGAACTCAAGTCCTTCTGCTCACCCGACCTAGAATTCCTTGCAATCAAATGCCGGCCATATTACCTCCCAAGAGAATTCTCGGCAGTTATCGTCACGGCTGTGTACATTCCCCCTCAAGCAGACACCAAGATGCCCCTCAAGGAACTTCACTGGACTCTATGTCAACTGGAAACCATATATCTTGAGGCTGCATTTATTGTAGCTGGGGAATTTAACAAAGCAAATTTGAGAAGGCTACCTAAATTCTATTAGCATATTGATTGCACTACGTGCGGGGGGGTACACTTGATCACTGCTACTCTAACTTCCGCGATGCATACAAAGCCCTTCCCCGCCCTCCCTTCATCAAATCCGACCACGACTCCATCTTGCTCCTACCGTCGTATAGGCAGAAACGCAAACAGGATGTACCAGTGACTAGAACCATTCAACGCTGGTCTGACCAATTAGAATCCACGCTTCAATGTTGATTTGATCACGCGGACTGGGATATGTTTCGGTCAGCCTCAGAACAACTTTGATCAATACGCTGACTCGATGAGAGAGTTTATAAGGAAGTGCATTGGAGATGTTGTACCCACTGTGACTATTAAAACCTACCCTAACCAGAAACTGTGGATGGATGGCGGCATTTGCGCGAAACTAAAAGCGCGAACCAACGCATTTAACCATGGAAAAATGGGAATATGGCTGAATATAAATAGTGTAGTTATTCCCTCCGCAAGGCAATCAAACAAGCGAAACGTAGGTATAGGGACAAAGTGGAGTCGTAATTCAACGGCTCAGACATGAGACATATGTGGCAGGGTCTACAGGAAATCCCAGACTGCAAAAAGAAAACCAGCCATGGTCAACCCACGTCACGCTTCCAGACAAACTAAACACCTTCTTTGCCCGCTTTGAGGATAATACAGTTCCACCATTGCGGCCCGCTAAAAAGGACTGCACCCCCCCCTCTCCTTCTCCGTGGCCAATGTGAGTAAAACATTTAAACATGTTAACCCTTGCAAGTCTGCTGGCCCAGACGGCATCCTTAGCCGTGTCCTCAGAGCATGCACAGACCAGCTGGCTTGTGTGTTTACGGACATATTCAATCGCTCCCTATCCCAGTCTGATGTCCCCACATGCTTCAAGATGGCCACCATTGTTCCTGTAACCAAAAAGGCAAAGATAACTGAACTAAATGAGTACTGCCCCGTAGCACTCACTTCTGTCATCATGAAGTGCTTTGAGAGACTAGTCAAGGATCATATCACTTCCAACTTACCGGCCATCCAAGACCCACTTCAGTTTGCATACAGTTTGCATCAAAGCTCATCATCAAGCTGGAGGCCCTGGGTCTCAACCCCGCCCTGTGCAATTGGGTCCTGGACTTTCGCCCCCAGGTGGTGAAGGTAGGAAACAACATCTCCACTTCGCTGACCCTCAACACTGGGGCCCCACAAGAGTGCATGCTCAGCCCCCTCCTGTACTCCCTGTTCACCCATGACTGCGTGGCCATGGACGCCTCCAACTCAATCATCAAGTTTGCAAACGACACAACAGTAGTGGGCTTGATTACCAACAACGATGAGACAACCTACAGGGAGGAGGTGAGGGCACTCGGAGTGTGGTGTCAGGAAAACAGCCTCTCACTCAACATAAAAAAACAAAGGAGATGATCATGGAATTCAGGAAACAGCAGAGGGAGCACCCCCCTATCCACATCGAAAGGACAGCAGTGAAGAAAGTTTTAAGTTCCTCGGCATACACATCACATCAAGGCTGCGTTGAAACAATGACTAGTAAATAATCCAAGACCAGCTCAGTTAATCCCTACCATTGTGACAATGAGTTGACATAATGCTGCATCAAATGTACATGATCTTAGGGGCATTGGCAAACACCATGTAAGTAATTTAATTTATGTACCCCTAATTGCACTGAATACATCTGTTTATCCTACAGCTATTGTAAGCAGTAATCATGAGCCTATAAACCAGATTTACACTGTTAGCACTGAGGCGGTGTGCAATAGTAGGAAGACCACTTTATGCAGCTCACCCTGCACTATCAGCTCCAATGTAAATAACATGAGTAAGTCTACCTCTGATAAGCTTCCCAGTAAAGCATTAAAAACAATCAAGCAACACATGTGTAGCCTAAGAAACAAGGTCCATGAAGTCAATAACTTGCTTGTAACAGATAACATTCATATTCTGACTATCTCTGAAACTCACTTAGATAATACCTTTGATACAGTGGTAGCAATACATGGTTATAACATCTACCAAAAAGACAGAAACGCCAAACGGAGGCGGTGTTGTGGTCTATATTCAGAATCACATTCTTGTAAAGCTTAGAGAGGATCTAATGTTAATTAATGTTGAAGTAATATGGATACAGGTTCATCTGCCTCACCTAAAGCCCATTCTTGTGGGAAGCTGCTATAGACCACCAAGGGCTAACAGTCAGTATCTGGATAATATGTGTGAAATGCTTGATAATGTATGTGATATCAACAGAGAAGTATATTTTCTGGGTGATTTAAATATTGACTGGCTATCATCAAGCTGCCCACTCAGGAAAACACGTCAAACTGTAACCAGTGCCTACAACCTGGGTGAAGTTGTCAGTAAACCTACCAGGGTAGTTACAAACAGCACAGGAATTAAATTAAATCATGTATTGATCACATTTTTACTAACACTGCACATATTTGCTTTAAAGCAGTATCCAAATCCATAGGATGTAGTGATCACAATATAATAGCCATATCTAGGAAAACCAAAGTTCCGAAGGCCTAATATAGTGTACAGTATAAGAGGTCATACAATAAGTTTTGTAGTGATACATATGTTGATGATGTAAAGAATATTTGCTGGTCTGTGGTGTGTAATGAGGAGCAACCAGACGCTGCACTTGACGCATTTATGAAACGACTTATTCCAGTTACTGATAAGCACGCACCCATTAAGAAAATGACTGTAAAAACTGTTAAATCCCCTTGGATTGATGAGGAATTGAAAAATTGTATGGTTGAGAGGGATGAGGCAAAAGCTATGGCAATTAAGTCTGGCAGCCCAACAGATTGGCAAACGTACTGCAAATTAAGAAATCATGTGACTAAACTAAATACACTGTGAAACAAAGATAAATTATTAAAAGAATGATAGTAAAAAGCTTTGGGGCACCTTAAATGAAATTTTGGGGGAAAAAAGCCAACTCGGCTCCTTCATTTATTGGTTCAGATGGCTCATTCATCACAAAGCCCACTGATATTACAAACTACTTTAATGACTTTTTCATTGGCAAGAAAAGCAAACTTAGGGATGACATGCCAGCAACAAACGCTGACACTACACATCCAGGTATATCGGACCAAATTATGAAAGACAATAATTGTACTTTTGAATTCCGTAAAGTCAGTGTGGAAGAGGTGAAAAAAGTATTGTTGTCTATCAACAATGACAAGCCACCAGGGTCTGACAATCTGGATGGAAAATTACTGAGGATAATATCAGACGATATTGCCACTACTATTTGCCACATCTTCAATTTAAGCCTACTAGAGAGCGTGTGCCCTCAGGTCTGGAGGGAAGCTAAAGTCATTCCGCTATCCAAGAATAGTAAAGCCCCCTTTACTGGCTCAAATAGCCGACCAATCAGCCTGTTACCAACCCTTAGTAAACTTTCAACTCAAATTGAAAAAATTATTTCAGCATGCTTATAGGGAAGGACATTTAACAAGTACAGCACTTACACACATTACTGATGATTGGCTGAGAGAAATTGATGATCAAATTATTGTGTGGGCTGTCTTAGACTTCAGTGCAGCTTTTGACATTATCGATCATAGTCTTCTGCTGGAAAAACGTATGTGTTATGGCTTTACACCTGCTGCTATAATGTGGATAAAGATTTACTTGTCTAACAGAACACAGATGGTGTTCTTTAATGGAAGCCTATCAAATAAAGAATCAGGAATTCCCCAGGGTAGCTGTTTAGGCCCCTTGCTTTTTTCAGTTTTTACTAACGACATGCCACTGACTTTGAGTGAAGCCAGAGTTTCTATGTATGCGGGTGACTCAACACTATACACGTCAGTTACTACAGCAACTGAAATGACTGCAACACTCAACAAAGAGCTGCAGTTAGTTTCAGAGTGGGTGGAAAGGAATAAGTTAGCCCTAAATATTTCTAAAACTAAAAGCATTGTATTTGGAACAAATCACTCACTAAACCCTAAACCTCAACTAAATCTTGTAATAAATAATGTGTAAATTGAGCAAGTTGAGATGACTAAACTGCTTGGAGTAACACTAGATTGTAAACTGTCATGGTCAAAACATATTGATGCAGTAGTAGCTAAGATGGGGAGAAGTCTGTCTGTAATAAAGTGATGCTCTGCCTTCTTAACAACACTACTAACAAGGCAGGTCCTATAGGCCCTGTTCACTACTGTTTAGTCATGTGGTCAGGTGCCACAAAAAGGACTTAGGAAAATTGCAATTGGCTCAGAACAGGGCTTGCACGGCTGGCCCTTGAATGTACACAGAGAGCTAATATTAATTATATGCATGTCAATCTGCTAATATTAATAATATGCATGTCAATCAATGCTGGACCCCAGGAAGAGTAGCTGCTGCTTTGGCAGCAGCTAATGGGGATCCATAATAAATACAAATACAGACAAACTGAAATGGTCCACCCACACAGACAGTGTGGTGAAGAAGGCGCAACAGCGCCTCTTCAACTTCAAGAGGCTGAAGAAATTTGGCTTGTCACCCAAAACCCTGACAAACTTTTACAGATGCACAATCGAGAGCATCCTGTCAGGCTATATCACAGCCTGGTACGGCAACTGCACCGCACTCAACCACAAGGCTCTCCAGAAGGTGGTGCGGTCTGCACAACGCATCACCGGGGGCAAACTACCTGCCCTCCATGACACCTACACCACCCGATGTCACAGGAAGGCCAAAAGGATCATCAAGGACAACCACCCGAGCCACTGCCTGTTCACACCGCTACCATTCAGAAGGCGAGGTCAGTATAGGTGCATCAAAGCTGGGACCGAGAGACTGAAAAACAGCTTCTATCTCAAGGCCATCAGACTGCTAAACAGCAATCACTAACTCAGAGAGGCTGCTGCCTACATTGAGACCCAATCACTGGCCACATTAATAAATGGATCACTAGTCACTTTAAACAATGCCACTTTAAATAATGCCACTTTAAATAATGTTTACATATCTTACATTACTCATATCATATGTATATACTGTATTTTATACCATCTATTGCACCTTGCCTATGCCGCTCGGCCATCGCTCATTCATATATTTATATGTACATATTCTAATTCACCCCTTTTAGATTTGTGTGTATTAGGTAGTTGTTGGGGAATTGTTAGATTACTTGTTAGATATTACCGCACTGTCGGAACTAGAAGCACAAGCATTTCGCTACACTCGCATTAATATCTGCTAACCATGTGTATGTGACCAATACAATGTGATTTGATTTAGATGTTGGTAAGTCAACGAGTGGCATTTATGAAAACATGTCCAGTTAAAAAAGTATGTAACCAGTGGTCATTCAGCCAAATATCACATAAAATACAGAATGGGACAGCTTTTTTATGTGGCAGTACTTTGGTTGAATTCATTGTGGTCCCCATACACTTTGTGGCCCTACGGAGGTTCCATCCAGGCACAAACTATCAATCCCTATTTAATGGGGGATGACAGATGTAAATGTGACTGCAAGCTGTTAAATGAAGATGCATTAAGTCGGAAGGGGATATAAGTCAATTTCCCACAGACCTTGTTGCTCAGGAGGCTGTTCATTATTCCCCATCAGCTCAGAGGTTTGTTGGTAACCTTAGCGTCTGTTTTGCCCCATGAATCATTTGCCTTGTCCGAACAAATCACATGGCATGACTGGACTAGCAGTTATGGGTCATTTGTGGTATTGTTTTGACTGCCCTAAGCTGATAGGTTTACATCACCTCCCCGGACAAACACATGAAGTGTGATAGAGAGAGTTGAGAAAATTTTGGAAATGCACAAACTTTGCAATCCTTCCTAAATGCAATCTGGAGTTGCATATTTGTAATACCGTGTTAAAACCATGTATTAGAAAACTGTTTCACTATAGCCTTTGCTGTTGAGCCTATGTTGGTTTGCCTTGCATCTAACACTTGTGTGGCTTTCATGTGCAAACTTCACAGAAACGACCTGTCAATCATTTAAGAGTCACTGTTGGCTGAATTCTTTAATGTACAGTCCACTTAATTATTTCAACCTTTACGTACATGTGAACTAAAGTAACCCTGGTTTAGCCAATTAGAAGCCTTGTGTCTGGCTGTACTGACAGCATGGTAAAAATTGTGTTTGGTTACCCAGCTGGAAAGATGGTCCTCGAATGGAGAGGAAGAAATCTGCATATTAAAAAAAATGAATCACTTCATGGGCACAAACCTCTCAGTGTTGCTGCCAGCAGCCTAAACCCACTGGAAACACACTGGATGAATCAACGATGTTCCGACGTCATTTCAATAAAATTACGTTGAACCAACGTGAAATAGACGTTGTATGACGTCTGTGCCCAGTGGGAAGCCCCTTCAGCAGAATCACATATGTCTTTTGAATATCAGTGAGCTCTTGAGAAAAGGCTTATTGGACAAGTGGAACCATGCATTGCCACACAACAGAGACCCCTAAAGAGGATGTTTACTTTTAAAGCATCAGCAGATATTGATCCTTGCACCCTCAGTGAAATTAAAGTAGAGAGAGAGAAATGTGTTCTGGCTTTCTCTTTTATGGGAGCTTTCTCTTTTATGGTCAACCCACACTTTATTGAGAATGGGAGCTGACAGTGTGCACAGGGGTGGCAGAATGATGTGTGAGTTGCTCTTAGACTGTGTTTGCATGGTTACATTGTAATGACTCAAGTGGCAAGTGGTAATACAGTCAACCTACTGCCTTGTGACTAATATGGAACTGATATTGTAGGTTTCTTTATTGACATGTGCGGAACAAATTATATGATATTTAAGTTGGTTTTTTTCTCCCACAAATGCACATTAAAGTATTAAAAAAACTAGTGAAAGCTATCCCAGATTGCTACCCTGCTTGGAAACCTACTTGTGTCTTTTGTACAAGAATTTGAAGTTATGATTTTTATTGAGTTTAGCCTTCAATTCCTAAACACATCCAAAACCATGACCCTCAGTTCCTGCTGAGGGTCAATTAAGGGATCTGTATTGTGCAATACATTGAGACCAGAAAAAAATAACTATTAGAACTGAATTAGCACTGCCACGAAAACAGCACGACCACAAAAACAGCACTGCCACAAAAACAGACAAAGCTAATATATTATTTTTCATATGACGATATATTGTTTTAATTTAACTTCACTTGATAATAATGAAAGGATTGTGTTTATTTTTGTTTTCCCTTTACATAACTCGAACCATTAAATATAAAATAACAAATATCTAGCCCATGGCGATAAAACCATAAAGACACATGTTGTCTGGGTACAATAAGTGCTGCTGGGAAAGAGACAACATGCACACTGTGCGAAGAGTAGCACTCTTCCCAAAATACAATATTAACATACTATACGTATCAATGTTGCTGATATCTGTCAAGTTACAGCAGTATCATGTTGTGCATACAGTAATTAACTATGACATTTCATGACATATTCAGTAACAATCTAACAAACATACTGTAGCAGGTCAATAACTTTGAATGAATAGCTTTGGAAAGTTAAGCACATGATGCATGTGAGCGATATCATAATTTTCAGTCAATCATCACTGTAGCTAATGCTCTGATAGGTATATTATCCTCATATTGATATTCTTCATGACACATTTTATTTCTTTAGTCCATGTTGTGAAAATACCCATTCATATGGGAACGTCTAGACAAGGACTACCACCAATCAAGAATATTGATTTGACGAGGGTAGTTATTTGCCGTCTCTCTCTCCAAGTTTACTTTGATAACCGACTTGCCAAATACTATTTTGAATGTCCTTGTGTGAAAGCTTCTTTTGGGTTTTAAAATTGATCCAGGTCTACATATAAAAAACCCACATCCAGACACGTTTAGACAGATCTTCAAAACACACCAGGTCAGAAAAACAATATTCAGATGAATTGTTAAGAATTGCCTGTTACCTCTACAACATACAGTACAAAACATAAGCAGAAGCAGAACATTCACAGAAGTCACCTCTCCAGTCACAGCTTACAGTCAATTTGCATATAAACATGAACAAATTCATCATAGGCACAATTGTATAAAGGTTGATCATTATAGCTCAATTAATTTAAATGTTATCCAGCCACAGTGTGTTGTGTAGACAAGTCTTGAACTTTATATAATGACTTGCTGTTATGTATGACCTTTCAAAGCTGTATCTCAATTAGAATCTTTCAAATCTTCAAAACAGCTTGGGATTATGATTTTTTTCAAGTACAGTCTAAATGTATATATACACAGCACCAGTCAAAAGTTTGGACACACCGAGTCATTCAAGGATTCTTTTTATTTTTACTATTTTCTACATTGTAGAATAATAGTGAAGACATCAAAACTATGAAATAACACATGGAATCATGTATTAACCAAAAAAGTATTATATTTTTTATATTTATAATACTTTTTTATATATATTTTATAAAAGAGATTCTTCAAAGTAGCCACCCCTTGCCTTGATGATAGCTTTGCACACTCTTGGCATTCTCTCAACCAGCTTCATGAAGTAGTCACCTGGAATGCATTTCAATTAACAGGTTAATTAAAAGTTAATTTGTGGAATGTTTTTCCTTCTTAATACATTTGAGCCAATCAGTTGTGTTGTGACAAGGTAGGGGAGGTATATAGAAGATAGCCCTATTTGGTAATAGACCAAGTCCATATTATGGTAAGAACAGCTCAAATAACAAGAATTTAAGATTTCAGCCAATATAAGACACTTATATGTACATAAATGTTTAAAATCCATAATATTTATGATTATTTATTTGAATTGCGCGCCCTCCAGATCCACCAGAATTTGTCCCGCTAGCGGGACTGAGAAACAACAGTCCATATTTACATTAAAACAAGTCAATCCGGAAAATGTCAAGAACTTTGAAAGTTTCTTCAAGTGCAGTCGCAAAAATCATCAAGCGCTATGATGAAACAGAGTTACCTCTGCTGCAGAGGATAAGTTCATTAGAGTTAACTGCACCTCAGATTGCAGCCCAAATAAATGCTTCACAGAGTTCAAGTAACAGACACATCTCAACATCAACTGTTCAGAGGAGACTGCGTGAATCAGGCCTTCATGTTTGAATTGCTGCAAAGAAACCACTACTAAAGGACACCAATAATAAGAAGAGACTTGCTTGGGCCAAGAAACACGAGCAAGAGACATTAGATTAGTGGAAATCTGTCCTTAATTCTGATGAGTCCAAATTTGAGATCTTTGGTTCCAACTGCCGTGTCTTTGTGAGATTGCAGAGCAGATGATCTCCACATGTGTGGTTCCCACCACAAAGCATGGAGGAAGAGGTGTGATGGTACTTTGCTGGTGGCACTGACAGTGATTTATTTAGAATCCAGCATGGCTACCACAGCATTCTGCATCGATACGCCATCCCATCTGGTTTGCGCTTAGTGGGACTATCATTTGTTTTTCAACAGGACAATGACCCAACACACCTCCAGGCTGTGTAAGGGCTATTTCACCAAGAAGGAGAATAATGGAGTGCTACATCAGATGACCTGGTCTCCACAATCACCCGACCACAACCCAATTGAGATGGTTTAGGATGAGTTGGACTGCAGAGTGAAGGAAAAGCAGGAAACAAGTGCTCAGCATATGTGGGAACTCCAAGACTGTTAGAAAAACATTCCTCATGAAGCTGGTTGAGAGAATGCCAATAGTGTGCAAAGATGTCATCAAGGCAAAGGGTGGCTATTTTGAAGAATCTCCAATGTAACAAATATTTTGATTTGTTTAACACTTTTTTGGTTACTACATGATTCCATATGTGTTATTTCATAGTTTTGATGTCTTCACTATTATTCTACAATGTTGAAAACAGTAAAAAATAAAGAAAAACCTTTGAATGAATAGGTGTGTCCAAACGTTTGACTGTTACTGTATATATATATATATATATATATATATATATATATATATATATATATATATATATATTACTGTATATCAGCATGATTTTGAAAAGGTGGTTGGCCTTTTGGCATATTCACTAACACTGGTATGGAAGAAGCACACGTTTGAGAACAGCCATAATGATGTCACTATGCTCTCATTGTAATGATGCATCTATTAAATATAAGTTCTTGCCTAGCATGCCATGAATGTGCTATAGATATGCTATGCATATATTTCATTAGGCTTTCATAATACAGTTGGGACCTCTCATAACATGTTCATGGAATACTTATAGATGTGTAATACATGCATTATGGATATGTAGTCAAAGTAAATTGTGTGTATATATATGAGTCTACAAAATATTAAGAACACCTTCCTAATATTGAGTTGCCCTCAGAACAGCCTCAATTCATCAGGTCATGGACTCTACAAGGTGTCGAAAGCGTTCAACAGGGATGGTGGCCCATGTTGACTCCAATGCTTCCCACAGTTGTGTGAAGTTGGCTGGATGTCCTTTGGCTGGAGGATTATTCTTAATACACACTGGAAACTGTTGAGTGTGAAAAACCCAGCAGCATTGTAGTACTACCATACCCCATTTAAAGGCACTTAAATCTTTTGTTTTGCCCATTCACCCTCTGAACGGCACACACACAATCCGTATCAATGGTCTCAAGGCTTAAACATCCTTCTTTAACCTGTCTCCTCCCCTTCATCTACACTGATTGAGGTGGATTTAACAGGTGACATCAATAAGGGATTATAGCTTTCACCTGGTCAGTCTATGTCATGGAAAGAGCAGTTCCTAGTGTTTTATATAAGCAATGTGTGTATATATATATATAAGATGTTTTCTATAAAAAGATACTTACAAAATTAGGGAACCAGCACATACTTGCTTATGTTATAGTACTTTCACAATTTTACTAGAACTTTGCCTCAAAAAACACTTTGCCTCAAAATATATACCCATGCTTCCTCAAGCATGTAGCATACTGTACACCTAGTTTTTCATGATTACATTCATCATTACATACATGTCAGAATATCTACAAGGAGATAATTCTACTGTATCTGTTGGTCTGAACATTGGAGTGCTTGAGTCATATGTTCCACATGGGTCTCCTCATGTCTGCTGAATTATATACAGTTGAAGTCAGAAGTTTACATACCCTCAATTAGTATTTGGTAGCATTGCCTTTAAATTGTTTAACTTGGGTCAAACGTTTCGGGTAGCCTTCCACAAGCTTCCCACAGTAAGTTGGGTAAATTTTGGCCCATTCCTCCTGACAGAGCTGTTGTAACTGAGTCAGGTTTGTAGGCCTCCTTGCTCACACACACTTTTTCAGTTCTGCCCACAAATGTTCTATACGATTGAGGTCAGGGCCTTGTGATGACCACTCCAATACCTTTACCTTTTTGTCCTTAAGCCATTTTGCCACAACTTTGGAAGTATGCTTGGGGTCATTGTCCATTTGGAAGACCCATTTGCAACCAAGCTTTAACTTCCTGACTGATGTCTTGAGATATTGAAGCAACATATCCCCATAATTTTCCTGCCTCATGATGCCATCTATTTTGTGAAGTGCACCAGTCCCTCCTGCAGCAAAGCACCCCCACAACATGATGCTGCCATCCCCGTGCTTCACGGTTGGGATGGTGTTCTTCGGCTTGCAAGCGTCCCCCTTTTTCCTCCAAACTTAATGATGGTCATTATGGCCAAACAGTTCTATTTTTGTTTCATCAGACCAGAGGACATTTCTCCGAAAAGTACGATCTTTGTCCCCATGTGCAGTTGCAAACTGTAGTCTGGCTTTTTTTATGGTGGTTTTGGAGCAGTGGCTTCTTCCTTGCTGAGACGCCTTTCAGGTTATGTTGATATAAGACTCGCTTAACTGTGGATATAGATACTTTTGTACCTGTTTCCTCCAGCATCTTCACAAAGTCCTTTGCTGTTGTTCTGGGATTGATTTGCACTTTTTGCACCAAAGTACGTTCATCTCTAGGAGACAGAACGCGTCTCCTTCCTGAGCGATATGACGGCTGCGTGGTCCCATGGTGTTTATACTTGCGTACTATTGTTTGTACAGATGAACGTGGTACCTTCAGGCATTTGGAAATTGCTCCCAAGGATTAACCAGAATTCTACAAAAAATTACTTGTGTCATGCACAACGTAGATGTCCTAACCGACTTGCCAAAACTATAGTTTGTTAACAAGAAATTTGTGGAGTGGTTGAGAAATGAGTTCTAATGACTCCAACCTAAGTGTATGTAAAACCTCTTACTTCAATTGTATATAGTGGGAGCAGTGTTCATTTTGGCAGCCATTTTAGTTCTAGTCTTAATATACCTTTTAGTCTAATTTCATCCATTGTTAGTTTCAGTTTTTATCAGTACATTTTGAGGGGAAAATGTTAGTCTAGTTCTAGGGCGGCAGGTAGTCTAGCGGTTAGAGCGTTGTGCCTAACGGAAAGGTTGCTGGTTCGAATACCCGAGCTAACAAGGTGAAAAATCTGCCGATGTGTCCTTGATCAAGGCACTTTCTAATTTGTTCCATTGGCTCCGTACTAATATGGCTGACCCTGTAAAACAACACATTTTACTACACCTTTAAATCAAATGTTATTTGTCACATGCGCCGAATACAACAGGTGTAGACTTTACCGTGAAATGCTTACTTACAAGCCCTTTCCCAACAATGCAGAGCTAAAAAGTACAAAACATTTGCTAAATAAAAAAGTAAATAGTAACACAATAAAATAACAATAACGAGGCTATATACAAGGAGTACCGGTACCGAGTCAATGTGCAGGGGTACGAGGTAGTTGAGGTAATTGAGGTAATATGTACATGTAGGTAGGGGTAAAAGTGACTAGGCAATCGGGATAGATAAACAGAGTAGCAGGAGCGTATGTGAAGTGTGAAAGTGCATCTATGTGTTTGTTTGGCATCAATATGCATGGTTGTGTGTGTGTATGTGTTTTGTGTGTGTGAGCGTATGTAGTGTGTGATGTGGTGAGGTTGGACCCAGGTGCAGAGAAGAGACCAGACGAGGAATCCGTGGTTAAGGATACACTACGTCTCGAAACAACCACACACGGTAAACAATTCCAGCTTCAGCAAAGGACAACAGAAAACACACCTCTTTTAACAGTGACATCATAATGAGTAAATAGGACACACCTGAGTGTCGTTAATGTCTCTAGGACAGTCTCTGGCGCCCTCTGGTGACAGGTGGAACCATGACAGTGTGTGTTTGTGTGTGTGTGGAGTTCAGTGAGTGTTTATAGAGTCAGTGCAAAACAAAGAATATATACGGTGTATGTGACTATAAAAACATCATAATTATTAAAAATATATACATTTAGGCTACCTCTAACTTCCATCATGTTCACATTCAGATAGCCTTGTCCAACTAGGTCAGGGGTGTCAAACTCATCCCATTGAGGGCCTAGTGTATGCAGGTTTTAGTTTTTGCAATTAAGACCTAGAAAATAAGTGTGAGGAATTCCTTACTAATTAGTGACCTTAATTCATCAATCAAGTAGTGGAGTGGAGTGGAGCAAAAACCCTCAGACACTCGGCCCTCCGTGGAATGAGTTTGACACATGTAGTTTAGGCCTTACTATCCCCTTGTATACCTTAGCTGGCATCATTGATATTTGGCAGATTGTAACCAATGCCAGCCATAATTAACCGTATAGCTATAATGCCTTGGTTACAGGTTAACTTCTTTGATATAGGGGGCAGCATTTTCACTTCTGGATGAATTGCGTGCCCATAGTGAACTGCCTCCTACTCTGTCCCAGAGGCTAATATATGCACATTATTATTACTATTGGATAGAAAACACTCTGAAGTTTCTAAAACTGTTTGAATGATGTCTGTGAGTATAACAGAACTCATATGGCAGGCAAAAACCTGAGAAAAAATCCAAACAGGAAGTGAGAATTCTGAGAAGGCTTGATGTTAAAGTCATCGCCTATTCAATTCCCTGTAATATATGGTTCTGTTTGCACTTCCTACGCCTTCCACTAAATGTCAACAGTCTGTAGAACGCTGAATTAAGCCTCTTGTGTGATGTGGGGCCGGATGGGAGGTGTTTCAGTCACTGGTCTGGCAGGTTGCCAGTTCTTGCTCACGCGCTTTCCTCATGATATCGCTTTGCGTTCCATTACTTATACAGACATGAAGAAATGCTCCGGTTGGAACGTTATTGGATATATATGATAACAACATCCTGAAGATTGATTCTCTACTAAGTTTGACCAGTTTATTCGACTTGTAATATAACTTTTAGAAGTTTTCGTCCAACGTTTGCCTGCATCTGCGCGAGCGTTTGGACACGTGTACTACATATGCTAGCAAAAGTAGCTAATTGGACATAAGTAATGGACATTATCGAACAAAACAACGATTTATTGTGGAACTAGGATTCCTGGCAGTGCATTCTGATGAACATAATCAAAGGTAAGGGAATATTTATGATGTAATTTCATATTTCTGTTGACTCCAACATGGAGGAGAAATGTTGTTAAATCTGAGCGCTGTCTCAGATTATTGCATGGTCTGCTTTTTACGTAAAGTTTTTTAAAATCTGACACAGCGGTTGCATTAAGAACAAGTGTATCTTTAATTCTGTGTATAGCATGTATCTTTCATCAAAGTTTATGATGAGTATTTCAGTTATTTGACGTGGCTCTTTGCAATTACTCCGGATATTTTAGAGGCATTTCTGAACATGGCGCCAATGTAAACCGAGATTTGTGGATATAAATATGCACATTATCGAACAAAACATAAATGTATTGTGTAACATGATGTCCTATGAGTGTCATCTGATGAAGATCATCAAAGGTTAGTGATTCATTTTATCTCTATTTCTGCTTATTGATACTACTATCTTTTGCTGGGAAAATGGCTGTGTTTTTCTGTGGCTATGTACTGAGCTAACATAATTGTTTGGTGTGCTTTCCCCGTAAATCCTTTTTGAAATCAGAAATCAGATGTTGGCTGGATTCACAACATGTGTAGCTTTAATTTGGTGTCTTTCATGTGTGATTTCATGAAAGATTGATTTTTATAGTAATATATTTGAATTTGGCGCGCTACATTTTTTCTGGATTTTGGCCAAGTGGGATGCTACCGTCCCACCTATCCCAGAGAAGTTAAACAATTTACAGCTCTAATTCCCATCATAACCCTCAAGGAGGTAAATAATTGTTTCATTTTCATTTTATTTAACCTTTATTTAACTAGGCAAGTCAGTTAAGAACAAGTTCTTCTTTACAATGACAGCCTACCAGGGAACAGTGGGTTAACCGCCTTGGTCAGGGGCAGAATGACCAATTTTTATCATGTCAGCAAAGGGATTTGATCCAGCAACCTATTGGTTACTAGCCCAACACTCTAACCAATAGGCTACCTGCCGTAACAGTGGTTTCCTTGAAAAGGGGAGAATTTGATCTTTACAAAAATGCCAGAAGTATTACTGTACTCAACAAATTGCATTAGTTTGTCTCATAGGAAAAAAGCAACCACAACTCGCATTTGCGGACCGTGGCGCGAGAGCGGCAACACAGATGAATAAATAACAGAGCACATGGGATGTGATCAAAGCAAAAATTGCTTACATGAAAGTAAGAGAGAGAGTAAACATTATTGTTTCTAGATGAGGTTAGTTACAAGTCATGTGTTCTGGCTTCACATCAGTTCAAAAGATTGACGAGTGACTGAAGTGACCTCCTGGGACCTATGTGGGACAGCCGGGCAGATCAGATCAATCAGACGGCGTGAGAGGATTACATGAAATATTCTGCATACGTGCATGCTTCTGATTGGACAAAACAGATGAAAAATAGCTTCATGTCAAATTAAATGTCCATTAGTCTCACTTGGAATTCTCGCCTCGTCACTTTTCCGTCAACTAAAATGAAATATAATTTGTAATAGCTATGTTTTTTTTCCAGGGCATCTCATCTCATTATTTTTGTAGTTTTAGTCAGGAAAAATAGGTTGTTGACGACTATTTTTTATCATAGTTAGTGTTGATGAATTGAACACTGCGTGGGAGGGGACTCATTATACAGTGTATGTATAGATGTATTGCATATCTGCCAGCAATATACAGTGGGGCAAAAAAGTATTTAGTCAGCCACCAATTGTGCAAGTTCTCCCACTTAAAAAGACGAGAGAGGCCTGTAATTTTCATCAGAGGTACACTTCAACTATGACAGACAAAATGAGAAAATAAATCCAGAAAATCACATTGTAGGATTTTTTATGAATTTATTTGCAAATTATGGTGGAAAATAAGTATTTGGTCACCTACAAACAAGCAAGATTTCTGGCTCTCAGACCTGTAACTTCTTCTTTAAGAGGCTCCTCTGTCCTCCACTCGTTACCTGTATTAATGGCACCTGTTTGAACTTGTTATCAGTATAAAAGACACCTGTCCACAACCTCAAACAGTCACACTCCAAACTCCACTATGACCAAGACCAAAGAGCTGTCAAAGGACACCAGAAACAAAATTGTAGACCTGCACCAGGCTGGGAAGACTGAATCTGAAATAGGTAAGCAGCTTGGTTTGAAGAAATCAACTGTGGGAGCAATTATTAGGAAATGGAAGACATACAAGACCACTGATAATCTCCCTCAATCTGGGGCTCCAGATTGGGGTCAAAATGATCACAAGAACGGTGAGCAAAAATCCCAGAACCACACGGGGGGACCTAGTGAATGACCTGCAGAGAGCTGGGACCAAAGTAACAAAGCCTACCATCAGTAACACACTACGCCGCCAGGGACTCAAATCCTGCAGTGCCAGACGTGTCCCCCTGGTTAAGCCAGTACATGTCCAGGCCCGTCTGAAGTTTGCTAGAGAGCATTTGGATGATCCAGAAGAAGATTGGGAGAATGTCATATGGTCAGATGAAACCAAAATATAACTTTTTGGTAAAAACTCAACTCGAGGACAAAGAATGCTGAGTTGCATCCAAAGAACACCATACCTACTGTGAAGCATGGGGGTGGAAACATCATGCTTTGAGGCTGTTTTTCTGCAAAGGGATTAGGACTACTGATCCATGTAAAGGACAGAATGAATGGTGCCATGTATCGTGAGATTTTGAGTGAAAACCTCCTTCCATCAGCAAGGGCATTGAAGATGAAATGTGGCTGGGTCTTTCAGCATGACAATGATCCCAAACACACCGCCCGGGCAACGAAGGAGTGGCTTCGTAAGAAGCATTTCAAGGTCCTGGAGTGGCCTAGCCAGTCTCCAGAGCTCAACCCCATAGAAAATCTTTGGAGGGAGTTGAAAGTCCGTGTTGCCCAGCAACAGCCCCAAAACATCACTGCTCTAGAGGAGATCTGCATGGAGGAATGGGCCAAAATACCAGCAACAGTGTGTGAAAACCTTGTGAAGACTTACAGAAAACGTTTGACCTCTGTCATTGCCAACAAAGGGTATATAACAAAGTATTGAGATAAACTTTTGTTATTGACCAAATACTTATTTTCCTCCATTTGCAAATAAATTCATAAAAAATCCTACAATGTGATTTTCTGGAATTTTTTTCTCATTTTGTCTGTCATAGTTGAAGTGTACCTATGATGAAAATTACAGGCCTCTCTCATCTTTTTAAGTGGGAGAACTTGCACAATTGGTGGCTGACTAAATACTTTTTTGCCCCACTGTACATGTAACTGCCAAAGTAAAGGAAACACTTGAGTAAATGAGGGATACAAAGTATATTGAAAGCAAGTGCTCTCACACAGGTGTGGTTCCTTAATTAATTGAGCAGGTGTGTGTGTGTGTGTGTGTGTGTGTGTGTGTGTGTGTGTGTGTGTGTGTGTGTGTGTGTGTGTGTGTGTGTGTGTGTGTGTGTGTGTGTGTGTGTGTGTGTGTGTGTGTCTCAGTTACCAAATCTCAACCCAATTAAATACTTACGGGAGTTTCTGGAACTGCACCTGAGAAAGCGTTTTCCACCACAAAACACCAAATGATCGATTTTCTCATGGAATAATGGTGTCACATCCCTCCAATAGTGTTCAAGACACTTATAGAATCTATGCCAAGATCCATTGAAGCTTTTCTGGCGGCTCGTGGTGGCCCAACACAAAAAGGGTTCTAAAAGGTTTCTTCGGCTGTCTGAAAAATGTGAATACTGTTTTCAGGTATTGCTTTGTACAGGTTACTGCCAAAATAAAGAAAACACCAACATTTAGTGACCTAATACGTTAAAAAAAGGTGCTATCTAGAACCTAAAAGGGTTCTTCTGCTTTCACCATAGGATAACCCTTTGAAGAACCCTTTTTGGTTCCAGTTAGAACCATTTGGGGTTCCATGTAGAACCCTCTGTGGAAAGGATTGTACATGGAACCCAAAATGGTTATGCTTGGAACCAAAAGGGTTCTACCTGGAACCAACAAGGGTTCTTCAAAGGGTTATGCTATGGTGAACGCAGAAGAACCCTTTTAGGTTCTAGATAATATATATATATATATATATTAAAGGTGCTAAGACACTATATGTTGGTGTTTCATTTATTTTGGCAGTTACCTGTACAAAGCGATACTGAAAACAGTATTCACATTTTTACAACATTTACATTTGATTACTCTGTGGCCCAGAAACACATTTTTCCCACTAGGGATAGTCCCACTAGGGATATTAGGGATATTCCTCTCTGCTCAATATTTTCAACAGATGGATATGCACCTGCATAATCTAATCCAAGAGACACAGCTTGACACAGCACGCCAATATGAATGACACATTTGGGGACACATAATTTTTCACCCTGCACTTTGTGGCAATGGAATGTCCTATTCTATTGGCCAAGGATTTCCCTGACAGTTGTATTCTATTGGCTACGACATCCCTGACAGTTGTATGTACAAATCTGTATGTACAAATCTTCTGGAGGCCAAATCTGTTACTATGCAACTCAAATAAAAACATGGTTACTCACTCCTTCTCTAACCCTAATTTATTCACACTAGTAATACAACGGTATTACAACATTGATAAAGATACAGTAATTACAAGTTACTGCCAATTCAAGACCATCTGACCCTGCACCCATTCTGTCCTGCACTCTATATCCACCCAATCTGATAAGAGACAATTTCATCCAACGTCCCTTTGTGACACAAGAGCATGTAATTTTGCTATCCAAAATATGTTTTAAAAGTGTGAAGGGAATTCGGCCAACTTGATTATGGTCCTGGATTCACCAATGTACCCGATTGGCGCATTGATTTATTTCTGGACGTATAAAGTATCAGTGATTATATCTAAGGAAACATTGGTTTGATTGATGGTTTCCCTTATCTTGACATTTATAGTGTGTCTCCACAGACACGGTTGCTCTATCCTAAGCTTTTTACCTTTGATGCAATAGAAATTGATGAACAAGTATATGGTCTGTCCCGAGTCTAGACGATACATAGATATAAAATGTGTTTTTGAGTTTGACCAGTAGCTTGAATTTGGAGGAGGAAAGAGAGGATGTAAGGACATCACCAACATCTACTAATGTGAGGCATATAAAACTGGGCACCTTAACATTTTACTTATACACAAGAGGAAGCATTGACATTGAGGCCTTTCACCCCATATCCATTTCAATTATTTATATAGTACATTATCCTTGCTTTATAACCTTGTAATACAAAATAATTTACATTGTGTCCAGTCATAAATTAGATGTAAGTTTAAGCTTCGTTACAGTTTCCTGTCATCGAGCATGGTTAGATCTGAGCTTGTCTCTCAGAGAAATCACAAAATGTGCCGAATACGTGTTTGAAATGTTGCAAAGGTTTCATCTGTTAATGCCAGTGTTGTTGTCCCAACTGAGTAACCTGCCCCTGAGGCCTAGAACTCACACACAAGGTCCTCGGTATACTCAGTCAAGCTGTTCCCAACCTACTGGAAACTAGTAGGGAGGGCGACCTTAAAAAAAAGGAAATTATGATTCTGTCTCAAAGGACCTTACTCCAATTCCAGGAAAACCAGGAAACAAACACTCTACTATTTTTTCTTAATGTTTGCCTGAAAACAGGATTTTTTGTATATGTTACTGTATGACAGGGCTACCATACACAACAATGTGTGTTCTGTCAGCAACAGAACCTCTATCGATGACACACCCGCAAGGATTCCCTGATCTGCGTGCTCCTGGAATCATGGAATTTGATAATATGGGAAATATCATCACTCGAAAAGATAGTGTATCTGTTTTATCACTACAAGGGGGCATCTCAATGGTCTGAAGTGTTTTCCTCTCCTGGTCTGCTCTCCATCATTTACATTCATGTGACATTACATGACTAGTGTAAGCAATATGGCTGCCTGGGATTGTACTTTATATTTTCCAGTTCTTTCACATCAATCCAGTTCATTCACATCAATGCAGATGAAGCAAAGGAGCTGAGGAGAGGAAGCTACTTTCATATGCATCTATTGATATACACCCCTAGTAGATGATAATGATGCACCTGCCATTTTGTTTTCTTTCAGCATGTGTTGTGTTTGCACACAGCTGGGTGATCAATTACATCCGATTCCGTAAACAGAATCATATAATTATGGCAAATTAATTGGTAGTTATGTCACATAATACCCCATTTACAATAAAGCAACCATCTCACAAGCATTTCACATCTGTATATGTAGTTAGAATTCAATAAGAAGGGTTTCTCTCTCACGTAGCTAAGTACACTGGAAGGATATATTAAGAACCACAGTGGCCAAGAGAGAATATTTTTGGGTTCCTAAATGCAAATTCAATTGATAAACTACAGTTATTCCAAAACAATGCCCAAAGGATTATGACACAAACAAAAAAGTCTGCCCACATCACCCCAATCCTTGCTGATTTCCATTGGCTGCCTGTTCCTCAAAGAATTGACAACAAAAATCTACTCCTCGTCTACATGCCCTAAATTGAACACGCCTTCCTGTCAGACCTACACTACCCTATGAACCTCCACCCACCCGACGTTCAAGCCACGCCAAACTCCTCCATGCACCCAGGACCAGGCTCCACACAATGGGGGACTATGCCTTTCCCTTCCACGCACCATGCCTTTGGAACTCCCTTCCAGATAAACTCAGGGCTGTTCAGACTATTGGAGATTTTAAAGCTGACCTTAAAACTAATCTCTATCGGCTGGCCTACCCTTCCTCCTAGACTTTGACATAGTTAGATACATATATTTATTGAACAATATAAACGCAACATGCAACAATTTCAAAGAGTTCAGTTCAAATGAGGGAATCAGTAAAATCAATTGAAATCAATTCTTTAGGCCCTAATCTATGGAGTTCACATGACTGTGAATACATATAAGCGTCTGTTGGTGACAGATACCTTAAAAGAAATGGGCCTCACAATGGGCCTCAGTATCTCATCACGATATTTCTGTGCATTCAAATTGCCATCGATAAAATACAATTGTGTTCTTTGTCCGTAGCTTATGCCTGCCCATACCATAAGCCCACTGCCACCATGGGGCACTCTGTTCACACTGTTGACATCAGCAAACCGCTCGCCCCCATGACGCGATACAGGTGGTCTGCAGTTGTGAGGCCAGTTGGACGTACTGCCAAATTCTATAAAACGATGTTGGATACAGCTTATGGTAGATAAATGTACATTCAATTCTCTGGGAACAGCTCTGGTGGACATTCCTGCAGTCAGCATGCCAATTGCACGCTCCATCAAAACTTGAGACATCTGTGGCATTGTGTTGTGTGACAAAACTGCACATTTTAGAGTGGCCTTTTATTGTCCCCAGTATAAGGTGAACCTGTGTAATGATCGTGCTGTTTAATCAGCTTCTTGACATGCCACACCTGTCAGTTGGATGGATTATCTTGGCAAAGGAGAAATGCTCACTAAGAGGGATGTAAACAAATTTGTGCACAACATTTGAGAGAAATAAGCTTTTTCTATGTATGGAACATTTCAGGGATCTTTTATTTCACCTCATGAAACATGGGACCAACACTTTATATGTTGCGTTTATATTTTTGTTCAGTGATATACAGTATATACACTACAGTTCAGAAGTGTTACGGCTGTCGTAGGGAGGAGACCAAGGCGCAGCGTAGTAGCGTACATTCTTCTTTATTTAAAGAACGAACACTGAACAAAACGAACAAAATAACAAAACGAACCGTGAAGCTAATATGGATAGTGCAGACAGGCAACTAAACATAGATCATAGAAAAACAAAACATAGAATGCCCATCCCAAATCACACCCTGACCAAACCAAATAGAGACATAAAAAGGCTCTCTAAGGTCAGGGCGTGACAAGAAGTTTGGGGTCACTTAGAAATGTCCTTGTTTTTGAAAGAAAAGCAAATGTTTTGTCCATTATAATAACATCAAATTGATCAGAAATACAGTGTAGACATTGTTAATGTTGTAAATTACTTTTGTAGCTGAAATGGCTGATTTTTTAGGTAATATCTACATAGGCATACAGAGGCCCATTATCAGAAACCATCACTCCTGTGTTTCAATGGCATGTTGTGTTAGCTAATCCAAGTTTATCATTTTTAAAGGCTAATTGATCATTAGAAAACCCTTTTGCAATTACGTTAGCACAGCTGAAAACTGTTGTCCTGATTAAAGAAGCAATAAAACTGGCCTTCTTTAGACTAGTTGAGTATCTGGAGCATCAGCTTTGTGGGTTCGATTACAGGCTCAAAATGGCCAGAAACAAAGAACGTTCTTCTGAAACTCGTCAGTCTATTCTTGTTCTGAGAAATTAAGGCTATTCCATGTGAGAAATTGCCAAGAAACTGAAGATCTCGTACAACGCTGTGTACTACTCCCTTCATAGAACAGCACAAACTGGCCCTAACCAGAATAAGAGGAGTGGGAGGCCTCGGTGCACAACTGAGCAAGAGGTACATCAAAGTACATCAAAGTACATCAAAGTGTCTAGTTTGAGAAACAGACGCCTCACAAGTCTTCAACTGGCAGCTTCATTAAATATTGCCCGCAAAACACCAGTCTCAACGTCAACAGTGAAGAAGCGACTCCTGGATGCTGGCCTTCTGTATTTCTGATCAATTTGATATTTTAATGAAACAAAAAATTTGCTTTTCTTTCAAAAACAAGGACATTTCTAAATGGCCTCAAACTTTTTAACTGTAGTGTATATTGTTTTTGAACTCTTTTTTTTTATGATCCACTTTGAGATTATTGTTGTATAATGAAAAGCACTTTAGAAACCTAACCCTAACCTTAAACACATTGCTAACCCTAATGCTAACCCAACCTTAAATCAACATTTTCATGAATTTTTACAATTTAGCCCATTTTGACTTTGCAGCTGGCCTATCTAAGGGGAAATCGCTCTGTTGTACCTCCAGGACAAGACTCATGACAATAAACGTCAACCTGTGTTCTGCTACTGGAAACTGTGAAAGGCTACCATAGTATTTGAAAAGTCTGGTCCTGTAGTTCCAACTTAAGGTGAATCACCACTGACCTGGTGCAGGGATAAATAAAACAATGGATGTTGACAGACACCTTGGTTTTCCCAGTATCTCAGTGAACCTTCATTTTCTGGAGCCCCTTGTAATTTTCCACTTCATGGTAACTAATACAAAGTAATACAGGCTTTTTGTTTGACTGTGTTTTCTGATGAGGAAGGTCACATTACTCACTGTATTGCATTATGTAAGACTGAGGAGAAATAGTCTATGACAGACTTTGGTCCTTCTGTACTTTTCAAATGTATTTACCACCATTTGTGTACTTATTGTACAGTATTGTACATGTAGAGGCCAGACGTATTATGCTGGATCTTTTATTTTTACTGAGAAATAAAATACCAAAAAGGACATGAAACTGTCACTGTTCCCTTAGAATAGAAAAGCTGTCCCTTAGTGTACATTCTGACTGAAAGAGACATACTATTACTTAATTTTTAGACCATGTAATAGGAATTGCTGAAATGCAGCCATTTCACCCAAAATGTGAAATGCCTGATTCATGCAAAAGCACATTAGGTTAAGTATTATTGCTGAAGGCTACAGTATGAGTGTCCAATCTGGGGCTGAACCTGTAGCACTGAGGTCAGAAGCACAGAACCACATCCAATTGTTATAATTTTTCCATTTTATTTTTGTATTCAATCTTATTGTCTGGCATGAATGTCAAGATCACTATTAATAAATTGCGTGACACATCACGATTGTGATATTTTCTCTATAATGAAAGATGAAGGTACTGATATGATCGACAAAGCTCAACAAGGTTTGAACTCCATGTCTCTTGAGTGCCAGAAAAGTGCATTAGCCCGCTCAGAGTCAAAGCAAGGTTAGTTATCACTAGAGCGTGTACACCGAACCACCTCCATTACACTGACCTGTTCTGTCAAGTCTAATGATATCAGACACCATACTGTTGGAAATGGAATAGGCCCATCTCCAACCTAAACAGATTGAAATGCATGTACATTCCATAAATGGGAGGTCGATGGCACAGAACCACATACAGCTGTCACAGCTGCAGGAGGCCTAGTGTTATCGCTAGTGCTGCTGTTGTTAGTCTGCCTGAGATATATAATGGACTTAACCAACGCTCCCTGTCTGAGGCCATCTCTGTGAAACACAACAGAAGTCATGTTTGACATGCCCCGTGTCAAACATACCCAGTAGCGGTGTGTGGGGGAAATCACAGGGGAAGCCAAGCCAGGGAATAAGCCATATTACAACCTACGTTGTCATAATTGCGTTTTTGCTCTATAACCCACGTACCCCTGTTTACAAGCACGTTGCCAAGGTAGTTTACTGCCTTTTCTCATAGCAATGACAGCAGAACCAGAGTTTTATGATGATTAATTTACCTGAAGACAAGAAAATCCAATGAATTCCCCAAAATTCAGGTCACTAAATGAGCACATAAGTAGGTCTATACTAGGGATGCACGATATATCGGTGAACATATCAGAATCGGCTGATATTAGCTAAAAATGCCAACATCGGTATCGGCCCGATGTCTAGTTTAACGCCGATGTTAAAAACAGATGTCGAAGCTACCATGAAAGAGTACGAACATTTCAGACAACTCAAAGGTGAAATCCATTAATGCCAAGATAATGGAATTCATTGCCCTTGACAATCAACTGTTCTCTGTCTTGGGTGATGTTGGCTTTCGCCGACTGGTTGAACACCGGTACACACTACCAAGTGCGCTATTTTTCAAATGTTGCCCTACCGAAGTTGCTGCTATTGCTATTAACTTCACGACATACATACTATGGAATGCCGTTTAGGTCTTTGCGTGTCAAAAAGGACATAGTAGCACTGTCAAAGCTGTACAAAAAAAGTCTGCAAACAAGCAAACACCGGCCACGAATGATTTGTTTACAATACCGCGTTGGTAATAAAGCATAATTTGTTAGACCGCAACTTCTGGGGTAGCTAGCTTTAGCTTGGTACCTGGCTAGCACCAATACAACCAGCCTGAAAACAATGACCAGTAGAAACTGCAGTCATTTTCATTATTCTTAGCAATGATTTAGGAATCCTTGTGAGTAAGTATTAGCTAGGTAGCCACTTGTTGTTCACCTATTGAAATTGAACTTCAGTTCATGAAAATAAATAGCTAACCAGCTACTTAACCCTGTTGCCCAAAGCTAACGTTATAAGCAGCCAGCTAGCTTCATCTGGCTAGTGAGGCTCGACCGGACCGGGTTATGTGTTATGAAGCTAGCCACAATAAGGATTAGGCACAA
Source organism: Salvelinus alpinus (assembly GCF_045679555.1). NCBI lineage: Eukaryota > Metazoa > Chordata > Actinopteri > Salmoniformes > Salmonidae > Salvelinus > Salvelinus alpinus. Next base: position 11,163,224 of record NC_092092.1, read on the forward strand.
TAGTGGAATTTACGGTTTGCCTTCAAAATAAAAGTATGTAATTGACAGTGATGCAAATGAATACAAATAGTAGAATTATGTCATACTTTTATTTTGAAGGATAACCGCAAAGTCCACTATTGTGGCTAATCCTTATTGTGGCTAGCTTCACATAGATGGGTCCGACCACCATTAACCAAATAAGAACTGTCTTATAAATTAAGGTTATTTTAGATAATGACACCTAGCTATATAGTTATACAGTTAGCTAGCTATATAGTTAGCTACATATAGCTGTATAGCTAGCTAACTATACAGCTACTGAAACAGATATCGTTTTGCTATATTTTTGGGGAAGAACATTGTTTGCATCCATGAGCTATCTAGCTTTTTTTTTATGACCAGCACTGTAGGTGCGCGAGACAACTTTACCAGCATCATAGCATACGTATTGATGAATCGTTGTGACATATGAAATATGAGTGATAGTGTAATCAATGTGTAATAACTTCTTCAAAAATGTATGAACACGTGAAATTATTATGTGACGTGCAGTCATATTCAGGTACTGATTAGTCAACAAGCTTATTTAACACGTCAAATAGTGTTATTTGACACGTCAAAGACCCAAACGGCTCCATAGAAATCCTGTTTGAGAATGAAATGACTGAACAAATGAACAACGAAACAGCCCAGCAAGTAAGTGAAAGAAATAGGTTTTGATTATGTTTCACTGGGAATGGGAACATATGTAAATGGCAACAAAATAACATTTTGGTCAGTGTGGTGTGTGTGTATGTGTGTAACCTTAAGTAGGCAAGTCAGTTAAGAACAAATTCTTATTTACAATGATGGCCCGAATGACGCTGGGCCAATTGTGCTTCGCCCTATGGGACTCCCAATCACGGCCGGATGTGATACAGCCTGGATTTGAACCAGGGACTGTAGTGATGCCTCTTGCACTGAGGTGCAGTGCCTTAGACCGCTACATCCATGTGTGTGTGTTAACTATTTAACTGTACTAGAATGCTTAAAAGGCGGCTAAAATGTAAAATATTGGTTATCGGTGTAATTTTTTCGGGGGGTGGCAAGGAAAATATCAGATTTCAGTATCGGCCAAAAATGTCATATCGGTACATCACTAGTCTATACGGTCTCTCTCCACTCACCACCTCTGAACGTTATCTACACAACAACCGATGGCTGTCAGAGGTTCTACAAATGGCATGATTTAACGTCTTTCCAATACCTGCCAAGGAACAGGATTTCATTTACGCAGGAGAATAGCTAAAAGGAGAAATACAAAATATAAAAAGGAATTAAAGGTGAGATCAGAGAATGTTTTGGGAAATTGTTCATTCAAATCACTGATCAAAAATCCTTGATCTTTTCTACTGATCTACATTATTCCACATAAGGCTGTGCTGCAGCCAAGCACTGCTTTAGTATGATTCGTTGATTTTTTAGATGAAAGGTAACATCGTATTTTTTGTGTAGCCTTTAATACACAATCATGATGCTATGATGCGACATCAAAAACGTTCCCTCAGAAAGAGGGCTAGCTGTTGACTAAGGAGATGAATGGATTAGTCAGTAAAATAATCCACTCTTTGCTGATTCATCTCACAGACATGAAGAGGTAGTGTTTTAGTGAAAAACTCTCATTAAAAAATCTCCCAAATGTCAACGTGCCCCAGACACTTAATGACTTTTTCAAACGACATAACACAATGAATGCTGTGCCCTTAACAAGTAATACAAGTCAGAAAAGGACAGTAAGTGAAAGAAAGAGTGAGAGAAGGGGAGAGAGAACATTGTATAGAAAGAAGACGAATGTCCCATCTTAATTAAATAGTGCTCTCTCTCCCTCAGTGGCGGTTCTAGCTTGTATGGCTCCCTGGGCGAACCCCCCCTTCAGCACCCCCCCCATCTCATCAAAAACAAAAGCACCATTCTGCACTAACTGTCATTTTTATTCAGACATTTGGAACACAAATAAATAATCTTAATATCAAAAAGAAGTAACAAAGACAAATAGAAACAAATTGTAGTTTATAAATACAAATAAAAAAGAGAATTGAATTATTACACTATTACCCTATTGCTAACGAAAAACACACAAATAAAACGAAATTGCACAAATCCTATATTACACAAATACACAAATAGAATAACACATTTATAAAGAAGAGAACCTGATTAGTACACTATTGCACTTCAAACAAGAAACACACAAACTAAATTGCACAACATTAGTACTGTACAAAGTTAGAGGTGCGTTATTTTATTTGATAGATTTCCCCGCTCCCCCTACCTCGGGCTTCCATGGGGGAGGACCTAAGGTCAAGCTACCCCCGCCCCCTCCCCATCTCGTACTTCTGAGTGGGAGATCTTCCCAGGCAGTAGCCTGCCTAGCTCACATCCTAGAATCAGGGTGTCACGATCGTCTTCTTGAGAGAGATTGGACCAAGGCGCAGCGTGTGCAAAATACATCTTTTATTGAGAAGAGAGCGAAAACACAAAACGAACACTATATACAAACTAACAAAACAACAAACGACCGTGAAGCTAAATAATGTAAGTGCACAGACAAGCAACAAACGTTCAACATAGACAACTACCCACAAAAGCCTACTGCCTATGGCAGCCTTAAATATGGCTCCCAATCAGAGACAATGAATGACAGCTGTCTCTGATTGAGACCCAATCTAGGCAGCCATAGACATAACTAGACAACCTCACTCTTCTCTACCCCATACACATACAACACCCCTAGACTAGACAAAACACACAGACAACCCACCCCAACTCACGCCCTGACCAACTAAATAAATAACAGAAAAAGGAACAATAGGTCAGGAACGTGACATAACCCCCCCCTTAAGGTGCGAACTCCGGGCGCACCAGCATAAAATCTAGGGGAGGGTCTGGGTGGGCGTCTGTCCACGGTGGCGGCTCTGGCGCTGGTCGTGGTCCCCACCCCACCATAGTCACTACCCGCTTTCGTAGCCTCCTCCAAATGGCCACCCTCCAAATTAACCCCACCGGACTAAGGGGCAGCACCGGACTAAGGGGCAGCACCGGACTAAGGGGCAGCACCGGGATAAGGGGCAGCACCAGGATAAGGGGCAGCACCAGGATAAGGGGCAGCACCAGGATAAGGGGCAGCTCCGGACTGAGGGACAGCACCGGACTGGCTGGCGGATCCTGGCTGGCTGGCGGATCCTGGCTGGATGACGGCTCTGGCGGATCCTGGCTGGATGACGGCTCTGGCGGATCCTGGCTGGATGACGGCTCTGGCGGATCCTGGCTGGATGACGGCTCTGGCGGATCCTGGCTGGATGACGGCTCTGGCGGATCCTGGCTGGATGACGGCTCTGGCGGATCCTGGCTGGATGACGGCTCTGGCGGATCCTGGCTGGATGACGGCTCTGGCGGATCCTGGCTGGATGACGGCTCTGGCTGGTCATGGCTGGCTGACGGCTCTGGCTGGTCATGGCTCGCTGACGGCTCTGGCTGGTCATGGCTCGCTGACGGCTCTGGCTGGTCATGGCTCGCTGACGGCTCTGGCTGGTCATGGCTCGCTGACGGCTCTGGCTGGTCATGGCTCGCTGACGGCTCTGGCTGGTCATGGCTCGCTGACGGCTCTGGCTGATCCGGTCTGGCGGAAGGCTCTGGCTGATCCCTTCTGGCGGAAGGCTCTGGCTGATCCGGTCTGGCGGAAGGCTCTGGCTGATCCGGTCTGGCGGAAGGCTCTGGCTGATCCGGTCTGGCGGAAGGCTCTGGCTGATCCGGTCTGGCGGAAGGCTCTGGCTGATCCGGTCTGGCGGAAGGCTCTGGCTGATCCGGTCTGGCGGAAGGCTCTGGCTGATCCGGTCTGGCGGAAGGCTCTGGCGGCTCCTGTCTGGCAGAAGGCTCTAGCGGCTCCTGTCTGGCAGAAGGCTCTAGCGGCTCCTGTCTGGCAGAAGGCTCTAGCGGCTCCTGTCTGGCGGAAGGCTCTAGCGGCTCCTGTCTGGCGGACGGCTCTGTAGGCTCATGGCAGACGGGCGGCTTTGCAGGCTCATGGCAGACGGGCGGCTTTGAAGGCTCATGGCAGACGGGCGGCTTTGAAGGCTCAATACAGACGGGCAGTTCATGCGGCGCTTGGCAGACGGACAGTTCAGACGGCGTTGGGCAGACGGGCAGTTCAGGCGCCGTTGGGCAGACGGGCAGTTCAGGCGCCGCTTGGCAGACGGGCAGTTCAGGCGCCGCTTGGCAGACGGGCAGTTCAGGCGCCGCTTGGCAGACGGGCAGTTCAGGCGCCGCTTGGCAGACGGGCAGTTCAGGCGCCGCTTGGCAGACGGGCAGTTCAGGCGCCGCTGGGCAGACGGGCAGTTCAGGCGCCGTTGGGCAGACGGGCAGTTCAGGCGCCGTTGGGCAGACGGGCAGTTCAGGCGCCGTTGGGCAGACGGCAGACTCTGGCCGGCTGAGACGCACTGTAGGCCTGGTGCGTGGTGCCGGAACTGGAGGTACCGGGCTAAGGACACGCACCTTCAGGCTAGTGCGGGGAACAACAACAGGGCACACTGAGTTCTCAAGGCGCACTATAGGACTGGTGCGTGGTACCGGAACTGGTGGTACCGGGCTGAGGGCACGCACCTCAGGACGAGTGCGGGGAGAAGGATCAGTGCGTACAGGGCTCTGGAGACGCACAGGAGGCTTGGTGCGTGGTGCCGGGACTGGAGGCACTGGGCTGGAGACACGCACCACAGGGAGAGTGCGTGGAGGAGGAACAGGGCTCTGGAGACGCACTGGAAGCCTGGTGCGTGGTGTCAGCACTGGTGGTACTGGGCTGGGAACACACACCACAGGGCTAGTGCGAGGAGCAGTAACAGGACGCACAGGAGTCTGGAGACGCACAGGAGGCTTTGTGCGTGCTGTAGGCACTGTCTTAACCAGACGGCTAGCACGCTCCTCAGGACGAGTATGGAGAGCTGTTCCCGGTGACATTAACTCACCAACACGTTCATTCGGACGAATGCCGTGCCTCATGCACCAAACCAGTACATCCCTCATAACTCTCTCCTCCAATTTCTCCATTAACTCCTTTACTGTCTCTGCGTCACTCACCTCCAAATCCGCCCTCACCGGCTCCTTACGGTAAGCAGGAGGAGTTGGCTCACGTCTCCCGACTGACCCAACTAAACTAACTGAGAGCCCCCCCCCCCAAGACATTTTTGGGTTTGACTTACGGGCTTCCAGCCTTGTTTCCTTGCTGCCTCCTCATATCGCCGCCTCTCTTCTTTCGCTGCCTCCAGCTCAGCTTTGGGGCGGCGATATTCTCCTGGTTGAGCCCAGGGTCCTTTTCCGTCCAATATTTCCTCCCATGTCCACGAGTCCTGGTTACTTTGCCGCTGTTGTTGGTTCCGCTCACGCTGCTTGATCCATGGTTGGTGGGTAGTTCTGTCACGATCGTCTTCTTGAGAGAGATTGGACCAAGGCGCAGCGTGTGCAAAATACATCTTCTTTTATTGAGAAGAGAGAGAAAACACAAAACGAACACTATATACAAACTAACAAAACAACAAACGACCGTGAAGCTAAATAACGTAAGTGCACAGACAAGCAACAAACGTTCAACATAGACAACTACCCACAAAAGCCTACTGCCTATGGCAGCCTTAAATATGGCTCCCAATCAGAGACAATGAATGACAGCTGTCTCTGATTGAGACCCAATCTAGGCAGCCATAGACATAACTAGACAACCTCACTCTTCTCTACCCCATACACATACAACACCCCTAGACTAGACAAAACACACAGACAACCCACCCCAACTCACGCCCTGACCAACTAAATAAATAACAGAAAAAGGAACAATAGGTCAGGAACGTGACACAGGGCGCCCACTCCGACAAGTTTAATTGACCCACAGTCCCACACGGTGACATGATATCATTGACGTGACGTGCAAATGAGCGATAGAAAACCGATCGTGAAAATGTCACCATTCGGAATTATATATATATATATACAGTATATATATATTTGTGTGTGTGTGTGTGTGGGCGCCCCATGCTGCACCCGGCAAGATGCCGCACTGGGCAGCTGCCCATGTCGCCTATGCCTAAATCCGCCACTGCTCTCTCTCCTCTGTCTGATCCTGATGGGATTCAATCTGACATTGAACACAGATACACACCAGATCCTGCGCATCGCAGCCAGAGATTGTCTACTATATTGACAAGATATTCGGGTGACCACTCTATCGATGGAAATACATGACCTCAAAGATGGAAGGCAGGCGGGAGGAGGCGAGATCAGGTGGGACCATTCTTGCCAATGAGAGGGCAGATATGCGTGTGACCAACAGGCCATAGAGATAGATAGAGGACTCATCTTTGTATCTGTGCCATTATAGTGTCTGTGACAGCAGGGGCAGTACCATTGAGGCTATCTATATGTTAAAGTAGTCAATTGTCTTCTTCTTCATTAGCTGATTGATCCCAACTCATAGGAATCCTCAACTCATAGGAATTCAACCCTCTCATTGATATCCATATAAAATTCCTCACTTTGTTGGCTTATTTTCGTGGACAGATTTTGGTAGAAGTAAAACATTTGCATCTTAACCTGACCCACCCCAAAAAATGCTTTTATTTTGAGCGAGACAACTTTACACAGCTGTATCACTGGGACAGGACAGTACACACACACACACACACACACACACACACACACACACACACACACACACACACACACACACACACACACACACACACACACACACACACACACACACATTTACACAGACTAATTTAATCTCACTTAACAAATAATTGGTTTATTATTGTCTAAAAGCACTTGATTGCAACACAATTTGTGATCCACTTAGTTTTAATCTAAAGAAATATGCTGTTATAGTAGTAGCTGCTATATGAGCTCTTTCAGGTCACTTGTTCACGCCACGAGGGCACTGATGCACCAATACCTGCACAAATCCATGCTGGCTAGCTTACAATTGCTATCTATAGCAATTTGTCATTTTGCTGAATGACGATCATGGGTCAACACAGCTAAATAACGATCCAGGATCAACACCGCTAAATGATGATCCAGGATCAACACCGCTAAATGATGATCCAGGATCAACACAACTAAATGTTGATCCAAGTTCTCTCCATTTAGTCAGAGCGATATATTAACTGACAGTACAAGTAAACCTATGAAAGTTTGTCTACAAGTTCGTATCAGCAAACATTTCCTTTGTTTTAACATTGTCATGAAGCGTTCCTAGGCAACAGAATCAGGCTGAGTTGAATTCTGAGAGGTTGGTCTGACCTCCCCTTTACAGTTGCTTTTGCAAACCTTATCATTTCCAAACACCGTAGGGATCAGGACAGAAGCAAATAATGCCTTCTGTTTTTTGTTTTTCTTTACAACCACACATAATCATTTTCATCAAACGCATTATATGGAGTTGAGAAGTCTGAGTGAGACCTCAATGCATGAATTTGTCAATACCCTGACATTTGTATTCAACACAAAATTATAAAAGATGTGAAAATCTAAAATATTTCCGTGCTGTTTTCTGCACCATTCTAGATGACACCGAATCATAGGGACAATGACAAAACCATTTTTGCTTCAGCAGAGTGCTCTATTCTTTTGCTACTACATTACAGCTCTGGAACCTTAGCCAAAGATGGCGGAGAAATGAAGAAATCCCATTATGTCCGTTTACCATTGAAAATAATGGTCACAGTTCCGGTCTACTTAAGAGGTGGCTCTCTCATAGGCACCAATGTGATAGCAGCTGGGTCTGGTCTACTTAGTTCATTGACTGTGTATTATGAACCAGAAAAAAAGGAGCCTATGAAATGTCTCACTTTCTTTTCCGTCTCTGCCTTTGCATCCTCAGCCATAATTTGCATTTCTGTGTTGGAGTTGCAGTTCCAAAGAGTCACCTGTTGAGGGCCCCATGTCTCACAGATCCTACCATTTAGATTGCCTTATTTAGATAACATACACATTGTTGAGGGCCCCATGTCTCACAGATCCTACCATTTAGATTGCCTTATTTAGATAACATACACATTGTTGAGGGCCCCATGTCTCACAGATCCTACCATTTAGATTGCCTTATTTAGATAACATACACATTGTTGAGGGCCCCATGTCTCACAGATCCTACCATTTAGATTGCCTTATTTAGATAACATACACATTGTTGAGGGCCCCATGTCACACAGATCCTACCATTTAGATTGCCTTATTTAGATAACATACACATTGTTGAGGGCCCCATGTCTCACAGATCCTACCATTTAGATTGCCTTATTTAGATAACATACACATTTTAATGTGTTATATACTCCTCCATTTTATAAAAGACATCGTACATTCGAGGTTCTTATGAATTTGGGGGGAGGGGTTTCCCTACTCACTGATTGTAAGTAAAGACCAGGGAGTGAACAATTCCAATTCCACTGTCAGCACTTAGCCATGTGTTTTTGCTCCTTAGTATCATTAGCACTGACATGCTTCCCTGAGATGCTGAGAGATGGTACTCCATCACATGCCCATGTGACAAACTTAGACACATTCTTTAGGTCTCATTGTCTGCATTTAGACAGGCAGCCCAATTCTGATCTTTTTCTTCTCACTATTTGGTCTTTTTATGAATCAGATCAGCTCTGAATAAGATCTGATGTGAAAATATCTGATGTGATTGGTCAAAAGACCAATTAGTAGAAGAAAATATCAGAATTGGGCTCCCTGTCTAAACGCAGTCAGGAAGTCCATTTCAGCTTTTGCTTGAGCATCCTCATTTGCATAGGACTGAAAGGCCCGAAATGTGTGAAGGCTTCCATTGATTAGAAACACACTGAGGGTCGCAGCAGAATCTTTCCTCTGTCACAAATGGATTCCCTTTTCATCATAAAAAGGGTGGCAAGTGGATGCTCAAGAAAAGCTGAAAAATCTCCTAAAAAGGGATTTTCCTTTTTCTTTTATCTATGAACTGTTCTTAATGCAGGCAAGGAATTCCATTTGACCACAGAGAACTCCACTGATGCATGCCATTTAGGTTAGTTAGGTAACAGAGGTAGGTTTTGCTTCGATGTATTCTTTTTCCTTTTTTAACAATGCATATTAATGGTGTGCTCACTGGGCACAGACCTCAATTCAACGTCTATTCCATGTTGGTTACACGTCCTTTCATTGAAATGACGTGGAAACAACGTTGATTCAACCAGTGTGTGCCAAGTGGGTGGGCTCTTTTAATATCCACAAAGAATCCATCCAATATCTTCTTTAAAGGTCTCTTTAAGGTTAACTATTAGGTTTTATAACCTATCCATTTAAGTACACCATTAGCACAGCAACCTCCCCACATTACTCGCTGACATTAAGGCGGCTGGGCAATCATTAGAATTCTAATTAATCTCAGGTCTCCAATGGATGGTGGTGAGCCTTTTCAGATTGAGAAAATTACACCCTCTAACTTCTTTATGTGTGGGGAAAAATACATTTACATTTAAGTCATTTAGCAGACGCTCTTATCCAGAGCGACTTACAAATTGGTGCATTCACCTTATGATATCCAGTGGAACAACCACTTTACAATAGTGCATCTAACTCTTTTAAGGGGGGGGGTTAGAAGGATTACTTTATCCTATCCTAGGTATTCCTTAAAGAGGTGGGGTTTCAGGTGTCTCCGGAAGGTGGTGATTGACTCCGCTGACCTGGCGTCGTGAGGGAGTTTGTTCCACCATTGGGGTGCCAGAGCAGCGAACAGTTTTGACTGGGCTGAGCGGGAACTGTACTTCCTCAGAGGTAGGGAGGCGAGCAGGCCAGAGGTGGATGAACGCAGTGCCCTTGTTTGGGTGTAGGGCCTGATCAGAGCCTGAAGGTACGGAGGTGCCGTTCCCCTCACAGCTCCGTAGGCAAGCACCATGGTCTTGTAGCGGATGCGAGCTTCAACTGGAAGCCAGTGGAGAGAGCGGAGGAGCGGGGTGACGTGAGAGAACTTGGGAAAGTTGAACACCAGACGGGCTGCGGCGTTCTGGATGAGTTGTAGGGGTTTAATGGCACAGGCAGGGAGCCCAGCCAACAGCGAGTTGCAGTAATCCAGACGGGAGATGACAAGTGCCTGGATTAGGACCTGCGCCGCTTCCTGCGTGAGGCAGGGTCGTACTCTGCGAATGTTGTAGAGCATGAACCTACAGGAACGGGTCACCGCCTTGATGTTAGTTGAGAACGACAGGGTGTTGTCCAGGATCACGCCAAGGTTCTTAGCACTCTGGGAGGAGGACACAATGGAGTTGTCAACCGTGATGGCGAGATCATGGAACGGGCAGTCCTTCCCCGGGAGGAAGAGCAGCTCCGTCTTGCCGAGGTTCAGCTTGAGGTGGTGATCCGTCATCCACACTGATATGTCTGCCAGACATGCAGAGATGCGATTCACCACCTGGTTATCAGAGGGGGGAAAGGAGAAGATTAATTGTGTGTCGTCTGCATAGCAATGATAGGAGAGACCATGTGAGGATATGACAGAGCCAAGTGACTTGGTGTATAGCGAGAATAGGAGAGGGCCTAGAACAGAGCCCTGGGGGACACCAGTGGTGAGAGCACGTGGTGCGGAGACAGATTCTCGCCACGCCACCTGGTAGGAGCGACCTGTCAGGTAGGACGCAATCCAAGCGTGGGCCGCGCCGGAGATGCCCAGCTCGGAGAGGGTGGAGAGGAGGATCTGATGGTTCACAGTATCAAAGGCAGCCGATAGGTCTAGAAGGATGAGAGCAGAGGAGAGAGAGTTAGCTTTAGCAGTGCGGAGCGCCTCCGTGACACAGAGAAGAGCAGTCTCAGTTGAATGACTAGTCTTGAAACCTGACTGATTTGGATCAAGAAGGTCATTCTGAGAGAGATAGCAGGAGAGCTGGCCAAGGACGGCACGTTCAAGAGTTTTGGAGAGAAAAGAAAGAAGGGATACTGGTCTGTAGTTGTTGACATCGGAGGGATCGAGTGTAGGTTTTTTCAGAAGGGGTGCAACTCTCGCTCTCTTGAAGACGGAAGGGACGTAGCCAGCGGTCAAGGATGAGTTGATGAGCGAGGTGAGGTAAGGGAGAAGGTCTCCGGAAATGGTCTGGAGAAGAGAGGAGGGGATAGGGTCAAGCGGGCAGGTTGTTGGGCGGCCGGCCGTCACAAGACGCGAGATTTCATCTGGAGAGAGAGGGGAGAAAGAGGTCAAAGCACAGGGTAGGGCAGTGTGAGCAGAACCAGCGGTGTCGTTTGACTTAGCAAACGAGGATCGGATGTCGTCGACCTTCTTTTCAAAATGGTTGACGAAGTCATCAGCAGAGAGGGAGGAGGGGGGAGGAGGGGGAGGAGGATTCAGGAGGGAGGAGAAGGTGGCAAAGAGCTTCCTAGGGTTAGAGGCAGATGCTTGGAATTTAGAGTGGTAGAAATTGGCTTTAGCAGCAGAGACAGAAGAGGAGAATGTAGAGAGGAGGGAGTGAAAGGATGCCAGGTCCGCAGGGAGGCGAGTTTTCCTCCATTTCCGCTCGGCTGCCCGGAGCCGTGTTGCCCCGTCGATGTTACCTGCTCCACTACTGCTCCTTTGTCTTGCTCACATTGAGGGAGAGGTTGTTGTCCAGGCACCACACTGCCAGGTCTCTGACCTCCTCCCTATAGGCTGTCTCATCGTTGTCAAACACACCAAGGCAGTTGTGAAGAGGGCACAACAAAACATTTTCCCCCTCAGGAGACTGAAAAGATTTGGCATGGGTACCCAGATCCTCAAAAGGTTCTACAGCTGCACCATCGAGAGCATCCTGACCGGTTGCATCACCGCCTGGTATGGTAACTGCTCGGCATCTGACCGTAAGGCGCTACAGAGGATAGTGCGTACAGCCCAGTACATCACTGGGGCCAAGCTTCCTGCCATCTAGGACCTATATACTAGGCGGTGTCAGAGGAAAGCCCCCAAAAATGTAAAAGACTCCAGTCACCCAAGTCATAAACTGTTTTAAATAACCCTTTAACTTCTTTATGTGTGGGGAAAATAACCCTCTAACTTCTTTATGGCCAAACATGACTCCAACACCATCATTAAGTTTGCTGACAACACAACAGTGTTTAAAATAGCCCTCTAATTTCTTTATGTGTGGGGGGGGGGGGGGGAACTCTAACTTCTTTATGTTGGGGGAAATAGCGCTCTAACTTATTTATGTGTGGGGAAAATAACCCTTTAACTTCTTTATGTGTGGGGAAAATAACCCTCTAACTTCTTTATGGCCAAACATGACTCCAACACCATCATTAAGTTTGCTGACAACACAACAGTGGTAGGCCTGATCAGCGACAACGATGAGACAGCCTATAGGGAGGAGGTCAGAGACCTGGCAGTGTGGTGCCTGGACAACAACCTCTCCCTCAATGTGAGCAAGACAAAGGAGCAGTAGTGGAGCAGGTAACATCGACGGGGCAGTAGTGGAGCAGGTCGAGAGTTTCAAGTTCCTTGGTGTCCACATTATCAATGAACTATCATGGTCCAAACACACCAAGGCAGTTGTGAAGAGGGCACAACAAAACATTTTCCCCCTCAGGAGACTGAAAAGATTTGGCATGGGTACCCAGATCCTCAAAAGGTTCTACAGCTGCACCATCGAGAGCATCCTGACCGGTTGCATCACCGCCTGGTATGGTAACTGCTCGGCATCTGACCGTAAGGCGCTACAGAGGATAGTGCGTACAGCCCAGTACATCACTGGGGCCAAGCTTCCTGCCATCTAGGACCTATATACTAGGCGGTGTCAGAGGAAAGCCCCCAAAAATGTAAAAGACTCCAGTCACCCAAGTCATAAACTGTTTTCTCTGCTACCGCATGGCAAGCGATACCGGAGCGCCAAGTCTAGGACCAAAAGGCTCCTTAACAGCTTCTAACCCCAAGCCATAAGCCTGCTGAACAATTAATCAAATGACCACCGGACTATTTACATTGACACCCCTCCCCCCTTCATTTGTTTTTTACACTACTGCTACTCGCTGTTTATTATCTTCACCCCTACCTACATGTACATATTACCTCGACTAACATGTACCCCTGTACATTGACTTGGTACCGGTACCCCCTGTATATAGCCTCATTATTATTATTTTATGGTGTTACTTTTTATTATTTTTACTTTAGTTTATTTGGTAAATATTTTATTAACTCTTTTTGAACTGCACTGTTGGTTAAGGGCTTGTAAGTAAGCATTTCACGGTAAGGTCTACATATGGGACAGAGAGATTGAAAAACAGCTTCCATCTCAAGGCCATCAGATTGTTAAACAGGCACCACTAGCACAGAGAGGCAGCTGCCTACCTACAGACTTGATATCATTGGCACTTTAAGAACTGGAACACTAGTCACTTTAATAACGCCACTTTAAAAATGTTTACATATCTCGCATTACTCATCTCATATGTATATACTGTATACTGTATCCTTCACTATCTATTCTTTACTATCTATTGCATCGTATCCTCGCTGTCACTGCTCATCCATATATTTTATACTTATATATTGTTATCCCATTTCTTTACTAGATTGTGTGTATTAGGTTTTGTTGTGGAATTGTTAGATATTACCTGTTAGATACTGCTGCACTGTTGGATCTAGAAGCATAAGCATTTCACTACACTCGCAATAACATCTGCTAACCATGTGTATGTGACCAATACATTTTTGATTTGTGTTGGTTTGATTTGACATGGTGTATTCGGAGCATATGACAAATGAAGTTTGATTTGATTTGATTTTTATGTGTGGGGAAAAATAGCCAACATACTGGTTGGTTGTTTAGCAACAAAACCAACACGTGCTGAACTACGGGGCAAAACTGACAGGGTTGGCTTAGATTGTTGACAACATGTAAACTGTATTTTGTCGACAATATTTATTGAAAACAAACATACATGAGCACTTGGTGTCTCTCAAATACATTGTTACAGTTGTTGGTTAGTTAGCTAGTGAATTTGAGCCATATTAGCATTGACATGAAATCCGTCAAACACCTCAAAACAAGACCCTTATCAAGAACATTATGAAACTAGCTGAACTTAGTCACTTACGATTCCCCACAAGGCAGTTTCTTGTCATTGTCAGTAGCTATCCGGCCATCCATAATCACAACAAAACATGGACTTCTGCCACATTGAAGGGTGTGCATCATTGTCGTGACGTTGTCAGCTAACCCATCTATTCAGCCTAAAGATTTCTCATATGAACCCCTTTTAACCTAATGCAGTGATCCAACTTTAAATAATAATCAGATAATACATTCTAAAATCAATGTGTATTAGGACGACAGCAGCTTATTTATGCATACCAAGTGACTGCATACTTTGGACTGTTTTACCTTTTTGAATCTATAAATAGGAATGTAATCAGTCAAATCACAGAGCATGAAGGATGCAAATACTTCAGGATATTTAGCAGTTTCTTATTACAATCATCACTGCATATAGCACTGCAAGATATGAAAGTGTTTTTAACACATTAGCTATCATACTGAGAGAAGTGATGTGGTGAATCATAGATTAACTACATTTGGGCAGAACATTTTGTCATCTAAGCTATTGACAGTCTGGACTCATACATTTCTTTAGCGTACAACTTTTTCTGTCTACAAATGTTATATTTACATGGTTAGTTCATTGTGATGCAAGATCATTTCTGTGTCTTGGAAAAAAGAAAGACAAAGATTTGCTTATAATTTACTAAATGTACTAAATTATAAGCACTCTCATTCCCGATGAGCATATGCCGATCCATAAAAAAAAAAAAAAAGATGTTCAAATCAAACTGTATTGGTCACATACACATGTTTAGCAGATGTTATTGCGGGTGTAGTGAAATGCTTGTGTTCCATTTCCAGTGTCTCTAACAGTGCCACCATATGTGACAACACAGCCAACCCAGATGTAAACCGCCCTTAATTAACCTTTTGCGGAAGTGGGCTAAAAAGAATACACCTGTACCATGTCAGATATAGAGCTGAAATGTATTCAATTTTGAGTTTGCATTCCAATATTGCACTTTATATACATCACAGAAGACTGAAATATAACAAAACTCTTTGACATATAAACAACGGATTTTCTGCAAATATTTTGAAATAATGTTGATTAATTATGATATTACACTGAACAAAAATATAAACACAACATGAAAAGTGTTGGTCCCATGTTACATGAGCTGAAATAAAAGGTCCCAGAAATGTTCCATGTGCACAAAAATCGTATTTCTCTCAAATTGAATATTTCTGTTTTGCCAAGATAATCCATCCACCTTACAGGTGTGGCATATCAAGAGGGTGATTAAACAGCATGATCCTTACACAGGTGCACCTTGTGCTGGGGGCAATAAAAGGCCACTCTAAAATTAGCAGTTTTGTCACACAACACAATGCCACAGATGTCTCAAGTTTTGAGGGAGCATGCAATTGGCATGCTGACTGCTGGAATGTCCACCAGAGCTGTTGCCAGAATGAATTAATTTCCCCATGAGATTGCTGGAAAGAGGATTTATAAATACTGCAAAGTTCAGCATATATGGTACTGTACATTACTGTAAACATTAGAATTCTCCACAGTATGCTAGCACTTGAGGGTAACTCTACAGATTTATGCAATACACATATATTATCCAAATGACAACATGGCCTTGAGACAATCAAATTTCCAACAAAGAGCTCTATGGAGATTGGACCACTGACCCTAATCTAACTGTTCAGTTTCATCTTATTGTTACATTTTACAACTGTATGTGTATGATTATAATACAAATACTTTTTTCTTAAAAAAGTGAATTATTAGCTAAGGACATAGAATACCATTACTGAGATACTTTAAACATTTGTTTATGTATGATTGTTCACCCTTATAAATTCTGAATATATCATCATAACACTCAAAGCCAAATATTACGACTTGGCTCCTCTTTATATATAACAACTGAGACCATGTCAAGAAGGAATCCTTGAGAAGTAGAGTTTTTTAGGTAAAACCGTCAACACAATCACACATTGTACTTCAAAGAACTAGATTTATTTTGACATTTGTTTTTAATGTCACAGGCACAAGTACACTGAAATGCTTTTCTTGCAAGCTCCAACCTCAAACCTAGCTCCAAACTCAAACCTAGATCCAAACCAGTCAATATCAATGTAGTACTAAAAATAACATAAGGTAGAACAAAACTGCAGAAGATATAAAAATAAGAAGAATAAGCTTCTATACAGCTAAATACAGTGTCCAATAACATATTTACAATGTGCAGGGATACTGGAGAGATATGTTTATGCATATGTATAGGGGTAAGGTGAGTAGACATCAGGATATATGATAAAACAGAGTAGCAGCAGCGTAAATTATGATTGTATGTGAGTGTGTGTGTGTGTGCGTGTCTTAAGTCAGTATAAATGTGTGTACATGTTATGCGTGTTAGAGTGTCTGTGTGCGTGAGTGTGTAGAGTCCTGTTAGTGTGAATAGAGACAGTGCAAAAATACAAATGAAAAACAAGGGTCAACTCAGATAGTTTGTGTAGCCATTCTGTTAGCTATTTAGCAGTCTTATGGCTTGGGGATAGAAGCAGTTCAGGAGCCTGTTGGTGTCAGACTCGATGCACCGGTACCGCTTGCTGTGCGGAAGCAGAGAGAATAATCTATGGCTTTGGTTGTTAGAGTCTTTAACGACTTCCTTCCTTTCACACCACCTGATATAGAGGTCCTGGATGGCAGGGAGCTCGGCCCCAGTAATGTACTGGGCTGTCCGCACCACCCTCTGTAGCGCCATGTGATCGAGGGCGGTACTGTTGCCATACCAAGCGGTGATGCAGCCAGTCAACATGCTCTCAATGGTGCAGCTGTATAACCTTTTGAGGATTTGAGAGCCCAGTATATTTAATATGTCTTTAGCAATGGCATTGTTGGAGAATTGGCTCATCTAAAGTCATGTACTGTATATGGATCATATTTCTGCTTCAACCCTTCATGACAAACCCACCTAATATTGTCTGATCTCAACATAGCCACTTAAGCACTTTCTTATGTGAATCGCAGTACATAGGCTTAATGGGGGATTAAGATCCTATTGTATCCTTGTGAACTTAGCTTGATAAAAGGTGAACATTCTCTGAATCCCAAAATGACTGACATTTAGAACCGTGGCAGGTTAGGGTTAGGCACGCTAGCAAGTGGTTAGGGTTAAGTGATAGCAGTTTAGGATGGTAGCTAATGGTTAAAGTTAGGGTAAGGTTAGAAAACCAAAATATGCCTGTATTCTAGCAGCTGTCACTCACAGAGCAGCTGTCACTCACCCCAGCCAATCAAACCCCAACCAACCTCCATGCATACCAACCTCCATGCATACCAACCTCCATGGTCTTGTAATGCATTGCACACCAGCCCCAAACAAGTTTTTAAAAAGTAATTTCAAGAGACGAGGAAGACTGCTTTTCAAATGTCCTCATCATGATTCAGGTTTGTTTGCAATTAATTAAGATACTCACCTCAATAATTATTTAAATTATATACAAAAACTCTGACAGTTGCCACACTAATGCCAAACTTCAAATTCAGTCTTGGTTCACTTCAATTATATATTTGTTTACTGAATGAACAAACCAATTACGGAGGCAAAGTGATCTCATCTTCAAATGTCTAATTTGACAAAACATTCAAAATAGTTCAGCGACAACAGGGGTAAAAGGGTTAATCAAAATTATAAATTGAATATGATATTCTATGTTGACCTTTTCAGCCTTTTTGTATAATTATTCAGTCACTGCACACTGGTGAAACTCCACAGCTTTACTTAATGTGAATGTAAATTACCTGCTTATAGTAGTCAAAATGCATCAAGTGTCTTCTCTTGTAGCAGTATTGAAAATCTTAAGAGGCACTTATTTGCTTTTGTATTCATAAGCCTTCATGTCGCATGCAACATCACAAAAACTTGGTCAACAAACTTCTTTCAATAGTGTATGCGTATCTGTCTGACCAATAATCTTAAAACTAAAATAAAACTCCTCACTTGAGATTAGTGTGCCTTTAACTGGAATTTCTACACAAATGTCCAATTGACAGTAATGAATGACTTTTGTAAGTGAAAAAGAGTTGGCCCTTTATTTTTTATGAGTTTACTGAGACCGTGCTGTGGTGTTTGTCAAAACATCAGCATTAAAAAACATGGGTCTCCCTATGAACCCCTTGCCTTGTCTTTCTGCAGTGAAATATTGAAATAATGACCATCCCATACCTGCTTGGTATATTACACATCTGGCTTTCTTGGCCTGCCTAACATCACAGCACTGTTGACATCCTGGTTCTGATGTGGACTGTCTTTTGAGCCCAGGGCTGTTTTTGTTTACCATCTGTTTGTGGGAACTTTGGATGGATTTTCATGTCATCTTGAATGTCAGTGATGTTGGTTTGCAGTTGGTCACTTCCTCTTGAATGCTTCATCTGTTTTTACATTGGATGTGCCAATGTATGTGCCTGCTGAAAGTCTTTCTAAGTAGCATTACGTGTCTCTGTATGGCATCAAAGCACTAAAGGCCCATTACCTCAATGCCATTCTGGATAGCATATACAGTCACTGACATTGTAGATTAAATGTAATGTCAAGATATATCATTGGGTGAAAAAGTGTATTTTTGGCATTTACTGTTGATGTGGGCTTTGTTGCCTGTCTTGTTATGTAATGCCTCACAAATAAATATGTTTTGGAGAATTATGTTAATTGTTATTAGCTTTGCTATGAGGATATTGCTATGAGGATTTTTACAAAAACATATTTTGTCTATTCTTGTCAAGCAAAAACGGTTTTCATAAAGGTCTCCAGCAGAGCAAGTCAGATTATGGCAGCCCAACCTAAATAAAAAGTCATTTGAGTAAGCTGTTCCAACGAGATACTCTCTTAAGTAAAACTTTGAAAGAGACAGATTTGGTATGACTGACTGGTTTTCATGACAATTTTGCAAAATATATGGAGAGAAAGGGAGCGAGAATAAAAGGAAGATAAAGTTCTCAGTCCTTGAAGAAAAACTTTACAGAAACCATAGAGCCTATTTGCATAAGTACAAAATGTCTGACATCCACAACATAGTATTCCCTGCAGTATTACAGTCATTTTCAAGCCTAAAATGGATAAGGTAACTTGGAACAATGCATGCTGCCTGAAAGTCCTCTGACATTTCAATTGAGGGAAAAGGGACACACACTGTATATTCATTTCAACCACTTTGACTATAAATAAAATTGGCCGATCAAATGTTTAATAAACAATATTAAGGCCTATCACATTGAAGAACAGATAAACAATATCTTGGGAATCTCAGAACAGAGAGAATAAACCAAAAATAAACCATAATCACAACTTAGTTCAAGAACTGCATAGATTTCAGATGATTCTATGAAAAGCAATGCTGACAGGCCTATTTTGAATTTGCAAAGTCATATTAAGACCCAGTTCTCAGCTGACTAGCCAATCAAACTACATACCTTATGGAATGACTAAACAGAATCACACACTAAACAGCGAATCTGGAACTGAAAAGGCCTTTCATTTGGCTGTGATCTCTTAATGTTCATATTATAGACAATTTGACCTCTATTTCAGCCATTCTGAATTGCGGCTGTACTTTGTGATTTAAAAGTCTGGAAAAGTATAAAAAATGACCAATGTCCGTGAAAAACCAAATAGATAACATGCTATAAATCTAACATTGCATTCCCTTTCTAATAAAACACTGCAGCCAAAGGCTGTATTTCACCCTTTACTTTGCTAATTACCATTTGTTCTCGGGACCATATGTTTACCCCCTGCGACTAGTATTCAATACCTCATTGTGGTAAAAAAAAAGGGCATGCTGTGACATGAATGAGATAACTTTGATTAAATAGATGATTATATTTCTGATAATGCAACTCATTAGGTATCAGTTTTAGTCATGTTTTAATTCTGAGCTATAATAGTTTGCCATTGTGAATTAGGTAAGCCTACAGTTACTGACCTGTTCACCGGATGTGCTACCCTGTCCCGGACTTGATATTTTCCCCTAAATGTTTGAGACATTTAGATGTATTCTATTAGAGTATAATACTTATAAGTAGACCTGTATTACCTGCATTAACTATAAACACCTTTCCCCGTTCTGATAGAAAGTAAGGTCTGCCAGTCTCTCTTGGCTTAAAGTAGAGGAGAGAATGACTGCATCACTTCTTGTTTTTATAAGAAACATGAATGTGTTTGCTTGCATGGAACTCTCTTCCATTTCATATTGCTCAAGTGAACAGCAAACCTGGTTTAAAAAAAACAGATAAAGCAACACAGCACAAGGCTTCTCCCCTATTTGACTTAACCATTTAGTATGTAAGTACTGATAGATGCTACTGAATGTAAATATAATATATAACAATGTAAATGATAAATATAGTTCTAGAATAATAAGTCTCTGTGTGTCTGCTCTCACTAATGACTTTGTATAGAACCTTTAAGTTCTATGTGTCTTGTTTTAAATGTATGTAGTTCTGTCCTTGAGCTGTTGTTGTCTATTAATGTTCTGTATTGTTAAGTCATGTCTCATGTGGACCTCAGGAAGAGAAGCTGCTGCTATCGCAACAGCTAATGGGAATCCTAATATAACCCCCAAAAAATACCAAATACCAAGTACTTACAGTGCCTTCAGAAAATATTTATACCCTTTGACTTATTCCACATTTTGTTGTGTTACATCCTGAATTAAAAATGGATGACATATTTTTTTTACACACAATACTCCGTAATGACAAAGTGAAAACATGTTTAGCTAATTTAAGTGTTCACACCCTGAGTCAATATATGTTAGAATCACCTTTGGCAGCGATAACAGCTGTTTGTCTTTCTGGGTAAGTCTCTAAGAGCTTTGCACACATCAATTGTACAATATTTGCACATTATTCTTATTAAAAGTCTTCAAGCTCTGTCAAGTTGGTTGTTGATCATTGCTAGACAAGCTGATTTAAGTCAAAACTGTAACTAGGCCACTCAGGAACATTCAATGTTGTCTTGCTAAGCAACTTCAGTGTATATTTGGCCTTGTGTTTTAGGTTATTGTCCTGCTGAAAGGTGAATTTGTCCCGCAGTGTCACCCAGGATATGATGTCGCACTCCTAATCCTATCGCACAGCAATACTGTAGTTTACCCATACTGTCACATACTTTCAAGGCGACCGGTCTATTTACTTTCGAGCATGCTTGGCTGTTGAATGAGCAATTGTAGCCTACTATTTGTTGTGTAGCGCAAATAATTTAAACCAGTTATGGCAGAAAATGAGATACATGTCCTGAGATATGATTATGATTTAGGCCTATATAATAAAAGTCAAATAATCATATTGGGCTACATGCTGCTATGCGATGTCCTTACTAATGGCAAATGCATCTGCTTTATCATTAGACCGACATTTTAATGTTTTATTAGCCTACCAGTATTATATTTTGTGTGCATCTAACACCTCCCATTTCCCCCAAACGAACAATGGCCTAGGCCACTCAGGAACATTCAATGTTGTCTTGTTACTAAGCAACTCCAGTGCATATTTGGCCTTGTGTTTTCGGTTATTGTCCTGCTGAAAGGTGAATTTGTCATGCAGTGTCTGTTAGAAAGCAGACTGAACCATGTTTTCCTCTAGGATTTTCCCTGTGATTAGCTCTATTCTGTTTATTTTTATCCCAAAAAAATTGCTAGTCCTTTCTGATGACAAGCATACCTATAACATGATGCAGCCACCACCATGCTTGAAAATATGAAGAGTGTTGTGTTGGATTTGTGCCAAACATTACACTTTGTATTTAGGACATAAAGTTAATTTCTTTGCACACATTTTTTGCAGTTTTACTTTAGTACATTATTGCAAACAGGTTGCATGTTTTGGAATATTTTTATTATATACAGGCTTTCTCCTTTTCACGCTGTCATTTAGGTTAGTATTGTGGAGTAACTACAATGTTGTTGATCCATCCTCAGTTTTCTCCTGTCACAACCACAACTCTGTAAGTGTTTTAAAGTCACCATTGGCTTCATGGTGAAATACATTAGCGGTTTCCTTCCTCTCTGGCAACTGAGTTAGGAAGAATGACTGTAGGCCGTCATTATAAATAAGAATGTGTTATTAACTGACTTGCCTAGTTAAATGAAGGTTAAATAAAAAAAAAAAAAATCTTTGTAGTGACTGGGTGTATTGATACACCATCAAAAGTGTAATTTATAACTTCACCATGTTCAAAGGGATATTCAATGTCTTTCATTGCCCTTCATTGCGAGGCATTGGAAAACCTCCCTGGTCTTTGTGGTTGAATCTGTGAAATTCGCTGCTCGACTGAGAGACCATACAGATAATTGTATGTGTGGGGTACAGAGATGGGGTAGCCATTCAAAAATCATGTTAAACACTATATTGGGGTGGCAAGTAGCCTAGTAGTTAGAGTGTTGGACCTGTAACCGAAAGGTTGCTGGATTGAATCCCCGAGCTGACAAGGTAAAAATCTCTCGCTCTACCCCTGAGCAAGGCAGTTAACCCACTGTTCCC
The DNA here is from genome assembly GCF_045679555.1 of Salvelinus alpinus. Classification (NCBI taxonomy): domain Eukaryota; kingdom Metazoa; phylum Chordata; class Actinopteri; order Salmoniformes; family Salmonidae; genus Salvelinus; species Salvelinus alpinus. The sequence continues at coordinate 11,185,808 of NC_092092.1, forward strand.
CGGGTGCTGTGGACGTCAATTAAGGCAGCCCCCCGCACCTCTCTGATTCAGAGGGGTTGGATTAAATGTGGAAGACACATTTCAGTTGAAGGCATTCAGTTGTACAACTGTGTAACGTACGTCGTCGGGAGAAGGAGAAGAGGACCATGGTGCAGCGTGGTAAGTGTTCATTATTTTAATTAAACAACTGAACACTGAACAAAAACAACAATAACGACAAACGAACAGTTCTGTAAGGTGAACACACAAAACAGAAAACAACCACCCACAAACACAGGTGGGAACAGGCTACCTAAGTATGATTCTCAATCAGAGACAACGATCGACAGCTGCCTCTGATTGGGAACCATACCAAGCCAAACACATAGAAATACAAAACAAGGACAACATAGAACACCAGACATAGAATGCCCACCCAAACTCACGCCCTGACCAACCAAAATAGAGATCTAAAAAGGATCTCTACGGTCAGGGCGTAACAAACTGACTAGGTATCCCCCTTTCCCTTATTATTGCACACGGAGTCCATGCAACTTATTATGTGGCTTGTTAAGCACATTTTTACTCTTGAACTTATTTAGGCTTGGCATAATTTTAATAATTTGAATTTATTCACTCATGACATTTCAGTCACTTTTAATTTTTAATTAAGTAGTAAAATGTTCTAAAAACATAATTCCACTTTGTCATTATGGGTTATTGAGTGTAGGCCAGTGACACAAAATCTAAATGTAATCAATTTTAAATTCAGGCTGTAACACAACAACACGTGTAAAAAGTAAAAGGGGTATGAATACTTTATGAAGGCACTGTAAACTGTTTGCTGGTATCCAATTCCTCTCTGCATTCTGAAATAATCTCACATTTTAAAGGCACATTGTCATTTATTTGTTCTCTGTGGCCACAGGACAAACTTCACAATCAAAGCTTGAACAAAAGCCCATGCCCCAGGGGCCTCATTTATCATAGGTGTGTTAACAAAAAAAAGACTCTAAACCTTGTTGCACCTGTTTTCCCACAAAGGTTGGTATTTATCCATTTTGAACTTCACAGGAAAGTGTGCATATATCTCTACGCAAATCTCCAACCTTGCGAACAAATACGCTTATTGTTCGTTTGGGGGAAATGGGAGGTGTTAGATGCACACGAAATATAATACTGGTAGGCTAATAAAAACATTAAAATGTCGGTCTAATGATAAAGCAGATGCATTTGCCATTAGTAAGGACATCGCATAGCAGCATGTAGCCGAATATGATTATTTGACTTTTATTATATAGGCCTAAATCATAATCATATCTCAGGACATGTATCTCATTTTCTGCCATAACTGGTTTAAATTATTTGCGCTACACAACAAATAGTAGGCTACAATTGCTCATTCAACAGCCAAGCATGCTCGAAAATAAATAGACCGGTCGCCTTGAAAGTATGTGACAGTATGGGTAAACTACAGTATTGCTGTGCGATAGGATTAGGAGTGTGACGTCATATCCTACATAATTGCAGAGCCTATAACAAAGCAGGAGACACAATCATGTATTGATGAACAAAATATTGAACAACAATTTGTATTTTGCATAGAAGTGTTGGCTGTAGCGTTTACTTTTAAATTGTTCGAAAGAACGATGAATCTTACAGAATGTGTTTGGCTCTAATAGGTGGCATGCATATTTAGTGTGGGAAAGTCACTGCAACATTCTGCCCACACCTCTACAGAAATGTGATCAAATTTGCCATTGTGCTTTCTTTTAGGAACTATCATGGCCCAGTTCCAATATCTCCAAATCATACAGCAAATGAGGGCGTTTTTCTTACCATAAAAGGTAATGGAGGGCGTTTTCCAGGTGGGGTTGGAGCGAAATGAAAACACGTATATGTTGCGTGCGACAGTTTGATAAATCCCAATAATTTGTCATGCACGCAAATCCTAGAATCTCCACATACGCCAGAATTTTGTAACAAATGTACGAACGGTTGAAAATGAGGCTGAGGTTGATATTTTGACCAGAATTAAACTACAGATTGGACTTTTTATCTTCTCGAGCTATTAAGTTTATCCCCAAAAAGACCCCCAATATTTCACCTTCACTTCAGTAATGACAGACACCATTCACTCAAGGAAAGCACTGCATTTAGTAACTAAAATTAAACTGACATTACAAAGGACATTACAAATGTGAAAATAAGATTGGCGCCAACATGTAATACAACATATTAATTGCAACACATCATGGGGATTGAATTATGTTTTAATGAAATTAAGTGGTTTACTGTATGTAGTGACACAACCACATATTGGGAGTTTAGGTGTTTCATGCCCACCCATACAGGTAGCTTAATTGGTGCATTTTGAATATTGCGTGCACACATGTCTGTAAGTCGCTTTGGATAAAAGTGTCTGCTAAATAGCATGTATTATATTATTTCTATTATTTTGATCTCTAATGGGTTAAAAGCTTTTATGCTTTAAGTGCATACCATTCCGACGAATTACAACAACGTGCTGATAATATCCTTTTAAGATGGAGGATTAACTTGTCTTATTAGATCTGAAATGGGCTCTCAATAGTCATGACACATCTAAAGTTCAGTACCATAGAAACCATCTTCAGAAAATGTCACCTTGGTAATTTTAAGGAGTTTGTGTTTGTTCTCTATGACTCAGAGTTATTCCTCTCTGTGTTGTGTAATTAAAACAACCTGCTGCTGTGGTTTCCCTGCTACGGAGCAAAGAATGAAAAAAGTGGGAGATCTCTGAGGGATAGAAAACATTTTTCCTCATCTGCTTGACTAAAAACTCAGATGACAAGCCACCTGATGTACCAAAGTAAAAATCTTTGTTTGTTTGACATTCTCATGACTGTCACAGAGGACATAGAATTACTTGAATGGTTATTGCACTCTTACATTGTAACAGTAAACAGGGGAAGCTTAATACTCACCAACTTCAGAATCTTGCACATTAGGTGTGCATAGAGGAAGGTTTAGTTTATTATTATCCCCATTAGCTACTGTACATGCAGCAGCTACTCTTCCTGGGAGCCACGTAAAACGTACACATTTTTTATTTGAAAAAAAATGTTATTTCACCTCTATTTAACCAGGTAAGCTAGTTGAGAACAAGTTCTCATTTACAACTGCGACCCGGCCAAGATAAAGCAAAGCAGTGCGACAGAAACAACAACACAGAGTTACATGGAATAAACAAGCGTACAGTCAACACAATAGAAAAAAAGGAAAGTCTATATACAGTGTGTGCAAATGGCATGAGGAGGTAAGGCAATAAATAGGCCATAGTGGCAAAGTAATTACAATTTAGCAGATTAACACTGGAGTGATAGATGAGCAGATGATGGTGTATAGAAGTATAGAACAGTAATAGTCAAGAACAACATAAGATATTACATTTAAAAAAAAAATATATATAAGAGTTAAATATAGGAAAGACACCACGAGACAACAAAAATACTATTTACACACTAGTCAAATCAAATCAAATTTGTATTTATCACATGCGCTGTCACGGCCGTCGTAGGGAGGAGACCAAGGCGCAGCGTGATAAGCGTACATTCTTCTTTATTTAACCTTTTGTCAATAGGGGGAGCTGTTAGCACTATTTTTTTTTTTACATTTCCAAATTAAACTGCCTCGTACTCAATTCTTGCTCGTACAATATGCATATTATTATTACTATTGGATAGAAAACAATCTCTAGTTTCTAAAACCGTTTGAATTATGTCTGTGGGTGAACCAGAACTCTTTCTACAGCGAAAATCATGACAGGACATGCGAAGGTCAGAAAACTAGGCTCTGTTCTCAGATCAGTTTAAAGCTCTGTGTGTGCCCTATGGGTCGAAATGAACTGCACTCGCCTTCCCCTGGATGTCAGTAACCAATGAGAAGTGGAATGGAGTCTCTACGTATTTCTCAGAGTTTATAAAAGGCCATGGAGTGACATGTCCTTTCTTTTGGACGCTCGTCAAGGCGCAAGAGAGGACATCAGAATGGCATGCTCAAAAGCTCTCGTTATCAGCCTAAGATATATCCGTCTGTGATTTAATTCGATATAGGTGTTAGAAACATCATAACGAAGTTATTTTAAACCGATTTATATCAGTTTATGCGAGTATATTGCTATTTTCGGAATTTTCGTAGTATTGCGCTTTGAGGATTTGGACATGTGTGTGCCACGTAGCTATTGTTAGCTGCTAGTTCCGAAGTTGAAGAGGACGTTTTACAACAAAGCAACGATTCTTTTGGACAAAGGACAACTTGCCCAAGATTCTGATGGAAGCTCGTCCAAAAGTAAGAGCTATTTATGATTTTATTCCGTATTTGTGTGGAAAAATGTAAACGCATTTGTCGGCCATTATTGCGGCACTAGTCTGGCTGTAACGCACACTGTATGTCTAGTAACGTTAATTTTAAAAATCTAACTCAGCGGTTGCATTAATAACTAATGCATCTTTCATTAGCTGTCCGACCTGTATTTTTTTAGTCAATCTAATCGATAAATAATCGTAAACTTAGGTGCCTTTCCAAGATGGCGCCGGCCAGAATGCATGCCATGTTTTGACTGATTACATTGCATAACCACGCTGTGTGATGCTAAATATGCACATTTTCGAACAAACTCTATATGCATTGTGTAATATGATGTTACAGGACTGTCATCTGAAGAATTCTGAGAAGGTTAGTGAAAAAATTAATATATTTTGGTGGTGATAACGTTATCGCTCTTTTTGCCTTGAATCAATGCTGGGGTGATGTTAGCTCATGTGGTATGCTAATATAACGATATATTGTGTTTTCGCTGTAAAACACTTAGAAAATCTGAAATATTGTCTGGATTCACAAGATCTGTGTCTTTCAATTGCTGTACGCTGTGTATTTTTAAGAAATGTTTTATGATGAGTAATTAGGTAATACACGTTGCTCTCTGTAGTTATTCTAGTCGCTTTGGTGAGTTTTGTGATAGTGCAATGGTAAACTATGATTTATACCTGAAAAATGCACATTTTTCTAAAAAAACATATGCTATACCATAAATATGTTATCAGACTGTCATCTTATGAAGTTGTTTCTTGGTTAGTGGCTATATATATCTTTATTTAGTCGAATTAGTGATAGCTACTGATGGAGTAAAAAACTGGTGGAGTAAAAAAAGTGGTGTCTTTTGCTAACGTGGTTAGCTAATAGATTTACATATTGTGTCTTCCCTGTAAAACATTTTAAAAATCAGAAATGATGGCTGGATTCACAAGAAGTGTATCTTTCATCTGGTGTCTTGGACTTGTGATTTAATGATATTTAGATGCTAGTATTTACTTGTGACGCTATGCTAGGCTATGCTAGTCAGCTTTTTTACTGTGGGGGGTGCTCCCGGATCCGGGTTTGGGAGGAACTAGAAGTTTTAAAGAATGAACACTGAACAAAACGAACAAAATAACAAAACGAACCGTGAAGCTAATATGGCTAGTGCAGACAGGCAACTAAACATAGAATAAGAACCCACAAAACCAAAAGGGAAAATGGCAACCTAAATATGATCCCCAATCAGAGACAACGATAAACAGCTGCCTCTGATTGGGAACCAATTCAGGCCACTATAGACATACATATGCCTAGACTTACCAACAACCCTAGACATACAAAAAACCCTAGACAATACAAAACAAGCATACCCACCCTCGTCACACCCTGACCTGACCAAAATAATAAAGAAAACATAGATAACTAAGGTCAGGGCGTGACATGCGCCGAATACAACTGGTGTAGACTTTACAGTGAAATGCTTGCTTACAAACCTTTCCCAATGACGTAGAGTAAAAGAACGTTATATTGATATATTCAAAGAATAGAATAAGCCTTTGGGTAAACAAACTATCAGAGAAGCTACTATTTTATTGGACAGTACACACTGGGCACAAACTGGTTGAATCAACACTGTTTCAACGTAATTTGTCAACATATTGTGATGTGGAATCTATGTGGAAAACACATTGAATTTGATTTTGAGGGTGACATTTCAACCACAGGATTATGTCATTGTGGTCACCAAATTTCAACATAAACAAACATTGTATAAAATATGTTGAATTTGTACCTTTAAAACAACGTCAGATCTTCAACGTTATTTCCACTATCAGCAATAGGCTGGGCAGCACCTTACTGGAGAATTGATCTAGCGATCTGCCTTTGGTCTCCCATGCAGGGTTTTGATCAAGCCCAGCCCTGCATAGCTATGATATTTGTCACTGACTATTACCAATGTGCTATCATGAGAATGATTGTTGAAAGATCTCCAAACTAAATTGATTCACTGATGCTATCAAAGTAATTCCAAAGGGTAGTTTTAACAGAGCAAATGAAATGTGACCATACTTTATCACTTATATATCATCAATGATGCTATTTACACTGTATGTTGGATTCACAAACAACAATCTAAGTTAAAGAATAGGACTAAATCAAATCAAACTTCAAAGTGCATTTAAAGTTTGATTTTATTTTATTTAGTCCTATTGTTTAACTTAGATCTTTGCTTGAGATGGGGACGTGAATCCAACATTAATTTGTAGACAAACTGGAATTAAAGCCAGACTAAGTCAGTGGCACATATGGAACTATTCAAGCAGAAGATAGATATCCTTCAAATTTTGATATTCGGCTGCATTGACAACCAAACAATTCAATATCACTTTTGAAATACAATGAAAAGCATAAAGTTAATGCTAACATACAAACTAATGTAACATTCAACCTTAAAATGACTAACACATCCATGGCCACATTTTGAGGTTACTGTAACTATAAATGTCTTCTTATGTAATCATATAAAGCATGCATGTACCCCCTAAGGTCGATGTCCGCGCCCCACGGAAATCTCATTAGCATAATACAAACATCCCCATCAAAATCCGTCAGTTTAAGCTAGAGATATCTGTTTTTTTGTATTGGATGCGTCTCAATCGACCGCATCCGCCTATGTCGCAATTCCGCATCTGCAGTGAAAGGTGAGTGAGGTAGAACAGTGTTTTTCAGACCATGAGACATCCCGAAAATCAGGCTTCTCACAAAATAATCTGTAGCGTCCGAACGGTTTGGCCTACAAACTATTATGACCCTTCTATGGAAAGGTGGTGTTCTCTGTTTTGCTCTACGACCCCCCACAAGTGTCTTGGGACTCGTCTTAAGTTGGTACAGCCGATCTGCCAACTTCTGTCTGTAGCGTCCAAACAGTTGGGCTACACAGTAATGTGACGCATCTGTGCAAAGGTGAGACTTTCACAAACACGTACATGTTGGTTGTTTTTTCCCCACAGTCCTCACGAGACTTGTCTGAAGGTCCCCTGGTACCAGTTGAAAAAATGTATGGAAGTACAGTAGTTTAGTAGAACACTCCCCCTACCTCCCCCGGCTTAGACAGGGTTTAGACTGTCTAAGCTATCTGTTCTTCCATGTAGTGAATCTGTTATTCAATGCGTTTGTATGGGCTTATACAAACCCACAATTTGCATTGTGTCCCATCACCCTCCACCCGCCAACCCCCTCTTTTACGCTGCTGCTACTCTCTGTTTATCATCTACGCATAGTCACTTTAGCTCTACCTACATGTACATATTACCTCAATTAGCCCGACTAACCGGTGCCCCCACACATTGACTCTGTACCAGTACCACCTGTAAATAGCTTCGCTACTGTTATTTTCACTGTAATTTTACTGTTTATCTATTGTTTACCTAATACCTATTTTTTTCCTTAAAAATTGCACTGTTGGTTAGGGCTTGTAATTAAGCATTTCACTGTAAGGTGTACACCTGTTGTATTCGGAGCATGTGACTAATACACTTTGATTTTGATTTAATAGCAATAATAATTTCTTTATAGATTTTTTTTTGTACTTCAAGGGGTCTTAAAATTCAAAACAAAAAGCTAAATTATCCTTGGTATAACCTTCTTAAAACAATTCCATTTAGTTTAGTATAACCCCCCCTCCCCCGGCTTAGACAGGGCTTAGACTTTTATGGGTTCAGATAGCACGTATAGGTCGTCACAGGTCTGTGGAGATCTTCACAATTGCTGTAATAATCTGCACATAATATCGAACGGCACTGATCACTTGCACCATGTACAGTGCATTCGTAAACTATTCAGACCCCTTCCCTTTTTCCACATTTTGTTACGTTACAGCCTTATTCTAAAATAGATTCAATAAATGTTTTCCCTCATCAATCTACACCCAATAACCCATAATGGCAAAGCAAAAACACGTTTTTAGAATGTTTTGCTAATTTATAAAAAAAAATTAAAACGGAAATACATTATTTACATAAGTATTCAGACCCTTTGCTATGAGACTCGAAATTGAGCTCAGATGTATCCTGTTTCCATTGACCATACTTGAGATGTTTCTACAACTTGATTGGAGTCCCCATGTGGTAAATTCAATTGATTGGACATGATTTGGAAAGGCACACACCTGTCTATATAAGGTCCCACAGTTGACAGTGCATGTCAGAGCAAAAACCAAGCCATGAGATTGAAGGAATTGTCCATAGAGCTCCGAGACAGGATTGTGTCGAGGCATAGATCTGGGGAAGGGTACCAAAACAATTCTGCAGCATTGAAGGTCCCCAAGAACATAGTGTCCTCCATCATTCTTAAATGGAAGAAGTTTGGAACCACCAAGACTCTTCCAAGAGCTGGCCAACCCAGCCAAACTGAGTAATCGGGGGAGAAGGGCCTTGGTCAGGGAGGTGATCAAGAACCCGATGGTCACCCTGAAAGAGCTCCAGAGTTCCTCTGTGGAGATGGGAGAACCTTCCAGAAGGACAACCATTTCTGCAGCATTCCACCAATCAGGCCTGATAAAGTGGCCAGACGGAAGCCACACCTTAGTAAAATACCAAGCGTCACATCTGGAGGAAACCTGGCACCATACCTACAGTGAAGCATGTTGGTGGCAGCATCATGCTGTGGGGATGTCTTTCAGAAAATAGCTGTGCAGTGATGCTCCCCATCTAACCTGACTGCGAAGAATGGGAGAAACTCCCCAAATACAGGCGTGCCAAGCTTGTAGCTTCATACCCAAGAAGATGCGAGGCTGTAATCGCTGCCAAAGGTGCTTCAACAAAGTACTGAGTAAAGGGTCTGAATAGTTTTAAAAATCTATATGTATTTGCAGAAATGTCAACAAAAATCTGTTTTTACCTTGTCATTATGGGTTATTGTGAGTAGAATGATGACAGAAAAAAAACAATGCAATCCATTTTTGAATAAGGCTGTAACGTAACTAAATGTGGAAAAAGTGAAGGGGTCTGAATATTTCCCGAATGCACTGTGCTTTTAATGTAATCTCAACTGCAATCCAGGTCATTTGGTTCCGCTATTAGATGAAGCACAGTTATAACACATGCATCTGTTGTATAAATAAACAAAATATCTGACATTGTATTAACATTCGAACTTTGCTGTGTTTTTAAATGGTTGAATGCGCAGTGAAAGACATTTGGGTGACAAGTAAACAAAAAATCTGACATTGTTTTTCCATTGGAATTTGCTGGAGCTTGGAGATGGTTGAAAGCATAGTGATAACACATTGGAAATTCAACTAACTTTAGGCTGTCTTTTTGAATGGATGACTATAGGTTGTAATCTCATTGATCAACATCTCAACCAAATATTACTCAATTATACACATTAAAATGATGCGGTGTGCGCAGTGGGTATTTTGTTTAAATTTAATGAGTGGTTGAATAGTTTAAGTTAAAATGCCATGATATGCATGTCAAACAATCTTGAAAATAATAGTTAATTGACAGCCCAATTTAGTCATCCACATACATTCATGTCATCTGATTAGCAGCAGTGAGTGGATAATGAAAAAATAGAAAAAGCCACCTCATCGTTTTCAGCTGTCCCCAAGTCCCTGTGGCCATATTTTAAATTCACAAGAGGTTATAGCTCTCTGGAAAATGATTGCTGCTGTTTATCCTTCTTAATTAAGCAAAGGCTTTAATTCACTGTGTTGACATGGGATATTAGTGTGTGGAGTTTTCAAAGGAGGGCTGGAGGGTCTGAGTCCTGGCATCTCTTGCGTCCCTAGTGGAAAGCTGTCATTTACGGGGAGTTACTTGATTGCTTATTAGGTTTGGGAGTGCCCCGAGAATGGACGATTAGTAGAGCCAGAGTAAAGCCATGCAGAGAGGTTGGTAGGTGTTCAGATCCCAACACCTCCCAAAATACCTGGCACATTAATGTAAAGGTCAGCTGGTGCATATTGCTTGGGCCTACTCTAGGAGAACTAAAAGACAGACATTTGGATCTATAAACTCCACAATGTTGTTCCAAATAGTTTTTTTGTCATAATTTCTGAATTATAGAAACATTAACTTTTTGGGTAGAACTGTTGAAGATAAACAAGGCTATTGAGGTATTTTAGAGATACAAGGGAGTTCAGTGATTAGCACTGAATATATTACACTCTTTAATCTTTGGTCAGTATGATGAAGAGCTTGGGATCGAATGGGGTGACAAGAATACAAGTAGCCCCTTTATGTCTGGGTGAAAGAACTTCCTGAGAATCCCTAATCACCTGGCATTGATAACACCAGCGTTAGAATGTTTTAAAAGCTTGCTGTCTAAAAAGAACACTCCAAAGGTGCTGTCTAGGCCCTCAGGGCAAAGGAGGTGGATGGTCCTTAGAATATCAAGCCACCTCAGATTGGAGCTGACTGAAGAAATCATCCACAGCTCAATGCCCTCTGCACTCAAGATGGTCTCTGCGAATGGAACTAAAAATAAAAAAATTCCCTCAGGTCTCCTCAGGTCTACCTCCTGTCAAAGGTAGACCTGACTTCTCATACCACTTGTTGTCTGACTGCAGGGAAGGAATAGGGAAGGTATTTTCTGTTTAATAAAAAAAGATTGAGCTGCCACATTTAGAAGAAAGAAAACTTCAGATTACTCCATATATGTGGCCACAGGCAAGCTATTTCTATCCACGAATTTGGCCACAAAGCTGAAGCTGCAGGGCACTGGCAGTATATTAAATAATCCGATTTACACTCCTCTTCCACTTTTTAGGAAAATCGAGGTGGCTTCTCAGATTGACTACTGTACGATACATTGGAGTATATCAACTGCCTGATATGCGGGAGTTTATTATATAAAATGCTGCTACAACTTTGATCATCAGAAATGTAGGTCAAGGGATTGAATGGGAATTCACTTTTTTTTATTTAAGTATTGGTGTCACGGATCCCTCCGGAACTTTCATTACGCACACCTGTCCCCTATTCCCACTGATTAGAACTTGTATAAGTGTGCCCTTTGGTTTACATTGGGCGGTCGATTGTTCCAATGTCCGTTGGTCGTGTGAGTACCTGTGCTATGTTTTGGCTTTCGTGCCGTGTATATTGTGCAGATGATTATGGGTCTCATCACGTGTGATAATCATTGTGTGATTGTGTATTTATTTGAGGTACTCTTCACTCTTTTGTTTGGGTCTCAACCCATTGTTTTGTATAGTGTTTGTTTGGTCTTCGTCCCCGTGCCTGTATATGGCACACTGTAATTTGGGTAAATAAAAACCCTTATTACGCATTCCTGTGCCTGTCTTCCGATCCCTTTGTACCAGCGTGGCAATTGGATGATAAAATATGTCAAGATGTTACTATTCCATTATGGATGTCTGTTTGTCATGCGAGTCATTGGAAATAAACAAGGTATATCTTCAAAATATGTTTAATTATCAAGTCCTTGCATCCGTAACGACGCTCTGTCGAGGGGTTACATTTCCCCTTCCCCTGTGTTTTGGCTCTATTCAATTAGACAAGTTATAGATATCTACATGTTTGTTTTTGCTTTACCTAATTTCATACTCAGCTGTTCCATTTTTTTTATGTGGTTTAACTAATGTATAGGTTACTACAAACCAAAACTTCAAAACATTACCAAAAGCTTTTGACTCGGGACTGGTACCCCCTGTTGTAACGATATTCGTCCACGGAAGATGAGGAATCATCGGTAAGTGTTCATGTTATTTTTATTAAAACAGAACACTAAACAAAATAACAAAGAGAAAGGACGAAAAAATAAACAGTCCTGTAAGGTGCAGCAACACAAAACAGAAAACAACTACCCACAAAACCAACATGGAAAATGGTAACCTAAATAGGCTCCCCAATCAGAGACAACGAGAAACAGCTGTCTCTGAATGGGAACCAATTCAGGGCACCATAAACCTACATAACCCTAGACCATACAAAATCCCCATAGATAAACAAAAACCCTAGACTGTAACGGCAGTCTAAGTCGTCCTCCTCATCGGACGAGGAGAGGGGAGAAGGATCGGAGGACCAATGTGCAGCGTGGTAAGTTTCCATAATTTAATGACATGAAAACTAGACAAGAATACAAAACAACAAACGAACTAACCGTCACAGTCCCGTGTGGCACAAACACTGACACAGAAAACAACCACCCACAAATCCCCAACACAAAACAAGCCACCTATATATGATTCTCAATCAGGGACAACGATTGACAGCTGCCTCTGATTGAGAACCATATTAGGCTGAACACAGAAACAGACAAACTAGACACACAACATAGAATGCCCACCCAGCTCACGTCCTGACCAACACTAAAACAAGCACAACACATAAGAACTCTGGTCAGGACGTTACAGTACCCCCCTCCTGAGGTGCGGACTCCGAACGCACCCCTAAAACTCAAGAGGAGGGTCTGGGTGGGCATCTGTCCGCGGTGGCGGCTCCGGCGCAGGACGAGGACACCACTCCACCATTGTCTTTGTCCCCCTCCTTAGCGTCCTTTGAGTGGCGACCCTCGCCCCCGACCCTGGTCTAGGAACCTTCAAAGGTCCCCCCTAGATAGAGGAGACAGCTCAGGACAGAGAGGTAGCTCAGGACAGAGAGGTAGCTCAGGACAGAGAGGTAGCTCAGGACAGAGAGGTAGCTCAGGACAGAGAGGTAGCTCAGGACAGAGAGGTAGCTCAGGACAGAGGGGCAGCTCAGGACAGAGGGGCAGCTCAGGACAGAGGGGCAGCTCAGGACAGAGGGGCAGCTCAGGACAGAGGGGCAGCTCATGACTGGAGGGCAGCTCATGACTGGAGGGCAGCTCATGACTGGAGGGCAGCTCATGACTGGAGGGCAGCTCATGACTGGCGGGCAGCTCATGACTGGCAGGCAGCTCTGGCAGCTCCTGACCGGCGGGCGGCTCTGGCAGCTCCTGACCGGCGGGCGGCTCTGGCAGCTCCTGACCGGCGGGCGGCTCTGGCAGCTCCTGACCGGCGGGCGGCTCTGGCAGCTCCTGACCGGCGGGCGGCTCTGGCAGCTCTTGACCGGCGGGCGGCTCTGGCAGCTCCTGACTGGCTGGCGGCTCTGGCAGCTCTTGACTGGCTGGCGGCTCTGGCAGCTCCTGACTGACGGACGGCTCTAGCGGCTCGGGACAGACGGGCGGCTCTGATGGCTCGGGACAGACGGGCGGCTCTGACGGCTCGGGACAGACGGAAGGCTCAGATGGTGCTGGGCAGGCGGGCAGCTCAGACGGCGCTGGGCAGACGGGCAGCGCATGCGGCGTTGAGGAGACGAGCAGTGCAGGCGGCGTTGAGCAGACGAGCAGTGCAGGCGGCGTTGGGCAGACGGCCGACTCTGACCTGCTGAGGCGCACAGTAGGCCTGGTGCGTGGTGCCGGAACTGGTGGTACCGGACTGGAGACCCGCACCTCAAGGCAAGTGCGGGGAGCAGGACCAGGGCTCTGGAGATGCACTGGAAGCCTGGTGCGTGGTGTAGGCACTGGTGGTATTGGGCTGGGGCGGGAAGGTGGCGCCGGATATACCGGACCGTGAAGGAGTACATGAGCTCGTGAACACCGAGCCTGCCCAACCTTACCAGGTTGAGTGTTCCCCGTAGCCCTGCCAGTGCGGCGAGGTGGAATAGCCCGCACTGGGCTATGCTGGCGAACCGGGGACACCCTACGTAAGGCTGGTGCCATGTACACCGGCCCGAGGAGACGTACTGGAGGCCAGATATGTTGAGCCGGCTTCATGGCACTTGGCTCAATGCTCAATCTAGCCCGGCCAGTGCGGGGAGGTGGAATAACCCGCACCGGGCTATGCACACGTACAGGAGACACCGTGCACTCTTCCGCATAACACGGTGTCTGCCCGTACTCCCGCTCTCCACGGTAAGCATGGGAAGTGGGCGCAGGTTTCCTACCTGCCTTCGCCACACTACCCTTTAGACCCCCCCCAAGAAATGTTTGGGGTTTCTTCACGGGCTTCCAGCCACGCTTCCGTGCTGCCTCCTCATACCACCGCTCCTGGGCTTTAGCTGCCTCCATCTCTTCCCGAGAGCGGCGATATTCTCCAATGTGAGCCCAGTGTCCTTTTCCCTCCAAAATTCCCTCCCATGTCCAGGAGTCCTGTGTAGCTGGCCGCTGCTGCTGCTGTCGCTGCCCGTAGCCACGCTGCTTGGTCCGAGTTAGGTGGGTGGTTCTTTAACGGCAGTCTAAGTCGTCCTCCTCATCGGACGAGTAGAGGCGAGAAGGATGTGTGCAGCGTGGTAAGTTTCCATAATTTAATGACATGAAAACTAGACAAGAATAAAAAACAACAAACGAACTAACCGTCACAGTCCCGTGTGGCACAAACACTGACACAGAAGACAACCACCCACAAATCCCCAACACAAAACAAGCCACCTATATATGATTCTCAATCACGGACAACGATTGACAGCTGCCTCTGATTGAGAACCATATTAGGCTGAACACAGAAACAGACAAACTAGACACACAACATAGAATGCCCACCCAGCTCACGTCCTGACCAAGACTAAAACAAGCACAACACATAAGAACTCTGGTCAGGACGTTACATAGACAAGACAAAAACCCCTAGACAATACAAAAACTAAACAAACCACCCTTGTCACACCCTGACCTAACCAAAAAATAAAGAAAACAAATATAACTAAAGTCAGGGCGTGACACCTGTATATAGCCTCGTTATTGTTATGTACATTTCTTGCGTAACTTTTTGATTTGATTTTTTTTCTTCTCTACTTTAGTTTATTTAGTAAATATTTTATTAACTCTTTCTTGAACTGCATTGTTGGTTAAGGGCTTGTAAGTAAGCATTTTCACGGTAGGGTCTACACCTGTTGTATTCGGAGCATGTGACAAATAAAATTTGATTTGCTTTGATCTGATCTAAGGAGTGCATTGTGTGTTTCTTCCTCTTAACTATTCATGTATTTATTTTGCAGAGAAAGTGTCAAAATGATCTCTTCTTTGGGTGCTACTTTTCCAAAGGAAAACAAGATCTGAACAGAGGATACAGAGCAATACACGGATTAATATTGCTTTTGTCAAAGTGTTTAGTCTTTTGATATAATTGGAATGGTGTCCTATAGCAAGCATACAAATAAGGAAGTGATGTGGTAAAGTAGATCTTAAAGGGAGAGGATGGGGGGTGGGTGGGTGGGGGTGCTGTCTGGGGTGGTTTGTGAATATCTCTAAAGGGCTTTAATCCTGAGCCAAGATCCAGATATAATCAGCTCGTAGCATTGATTTTTCATTGAAACAAAGTAACTTCTTCCACATAAAGCAATTGCAAAACCCAGTGGACCCGTTTCTGTGACAAATATGCCAGGCCCTTGTTTTTGTTGCCAGGGAAAATATTAAGCAATGTAGAGTATAACTGGTGCATAACATTAGTGCCACTGTAAAGCAACAATCCTCTAGTGTCGTTTATCTCGTTCAATTTAGAATCTAGTTCAATACGCATCTAATCACAGTTGCTCTGAGGAGTGCATTACAACAGATAATCAGAAAAAAAATATATATATATTTTCCCAATAAAGTGCTTCATTTCTAATTATTTTTATGTGGTGTCCCAGCTCAAATAGCCCAAGTATATTTTAATTCTCTAGATCAGTCTATGCGTAGCTGATAAGAATATTCATTTCCTCCACTCTTCCATGACTAAGTCCACGACTCTACAAGCTAAATCAGGTAGCGATAAGATGTTAGCTTACGGAGAGGGTTTACACTGGGGATTTGTGTGTTTACTCAGAATGCAATGCAAGTGAGTACACACCCTGGTCTCCGTTTGCAGCGGATCCATTTCCAACAGGGTCACTACGTACATATACATTAAGACCGCTGTCCATTAGGCCTTCCCATCTGACATCTCTTTCAGACTAACAGACTCTCTTTGCTTTCAGAATTCACTTCAATTCCCAGAGTCCACTTGTCGCTGGAAGTAATGGATTATTAACGCAGACGCGGCAGAATGTTATCTTTACTGTATTATACTGTATATCTTTTGACATGTTGGTGTCTTTAAAATATTTTTTTTTACATTATGTTCTTTGGAACTGGCTTTAGTGAAATGACTGAAATTACATCATTTTGTGTCAACACAGACAGTTTTGATGAGAAATGATACACAAATGTTAAGTTATTAATTTATACTGAATACAAACATTATTCACCTCTGTTTAGCTATCATCCCTTCAACACACCACTGTAGTCTATGAGTCAACACCAGTCAACCACTCTGTCCTATCAGGAATATGGCTCACTTCCTTATTTCCCAAATGTCACCCTTGCTCAAACATTGATTGCCTCTGGCATCAATATTACAATCAACCAGTACCCGGAACACTTAATTAACCAAATTTGGACCTGACACTTGACAACCTAGTGTACCTTGTAAAGGATTTCAAAGTGTTCTGAGACGTATGAGACATTGCATTCATGATTATAAAGGTGTAATGTTTAATTATGTTTAATTTAATGGTACATTTAATTAGACCTTTTGAAATCCTGTGCTTTTACATTACAACAATAAAGTACCAAAATATATCCTTTGTAGGTACAGTAGGTAATACTTTTATGGTGAGTTTAAAGGGAGATGTGATGAATATATGGAATCAGAGTACTTAGCACTATACAGACTCAAATTGAAGGGTGTTTGTGTCAACTTTCCTTGCATCTAATTGACTATACCTGTCAGTTAAATGCAACAGCATAACTCATTCTAAAAGTCTAAGATATCAGCTTCCATTAATTTTCTCTCCGAGTTTTAAAGATGATGCAGGTCAATGGTGATCAAACCATTTAACTGATTTCGTAATACTCACCAGACAGCAAAACAGATCTGTTATATATATTCTGTACTTTTTATGGCTGAATACTTTTTGGTCATTTATTAAAAAGTATTATTAATAAGCCCATGATATTTAAATGAGAGAGTAGCAAAGAGTGGAGGGTGGTTCAGACTGTGAGGTTGTACAGTCATGCTATATTGCAGAAAAATATGTTTGACCAGATGTCAGGAATTTGATCGATTTGAGTATTTAGAAATGCCATTGAGCCTGCACGAAAATCAACACAATCTTGTTTTAACCAACACTGCCCTGTGCAAGAGGTACTGTGTTTGACATGACTGATCCATTTATTTTTTAATGCTGTTTTATCTCGCAGTAGAAAGTTAAATGTTTGTTAATGTGGGAGGAAATTATGGAAGATCATCTTCCATAAGGATAAATCTGGGAGATAATTCTGTCAGAAAGGCACTTAAAAAAATCTAAACAACTGCAGGATATCTTTCTTTATCTTCATGGGGAACATCTTAAACGTTTCAGACATCAATTGTCCTTTTTATTTTTGGATAATGTTATAGAAAATTGTAAGAAGTGGTTATGCTTGGCAGGCTATCAAGTAATACTACAGAATCAATGTTTATAAGTAGCCTTCAGGCTTGGAAAAATTATAATTTAAAAATAAAATGGCAAAAAACAATGTGCTCCTTTTTGTGGGCCGAGGCCTTCCCAGAAACGTTCCAAAACATCTGTCTTTTGAGTATAGAATAAGTCATAAACACATAATTAATCATGAAGGTTATGACAATAAGTCAATAATTAAGCATGGCACACTGTAGATGTCATATTTCGGGCTATTATTTACATTAATGTAGAGGGGCCACCCAGCAGACAGAGAAAGAAATGCACTTAGACTACGGATCCCACACTGCTTATATTTCTATGTTGGCCTGGTATGGTTCCCAATCAGAGGCAGCTGTTTATCGTTGTCTCTGATTGGGGATCATATTTAGGCAGCCATTTCCCCTTTGTGCTTTGTGGGATCTTGTTTTTGTGTAGTGCCTGTTAACACTGCAATTTCTTCACGGTTAGTTTGTTTTCTGTATTTGTTTTGGTGAATTTCTTTGATTAAAACTCTACGCACGCTGTGCCTTGGTCCAATAATTCTAATGATCGTGACACTCCAGCTGCGTACCTCCTCTAGCACCAGGGTCAGCTCATTCTCAAATGCTGTTTTTTGCCATCATTGTAAGCCTGCCACACACACACTATACGATACATTTATTAAACATAAGAATGAGTATGAGTTTTTGTCACAACTCTGCTCGTGGGAAGTGACAAAGAGCTCTTATAAGACCAGGGTACATATAATAATAATCAATACCTTTGCTCTTTATTTAGCCATCTTACATATAAAACCTTATTTGTTCATCAAAAATTGTGATATATATATATTTTTGAAGTCCTCAACAATAGTATGGGGCTTGCCTGTCCTAGCCACTCAGTAGCTCACCATATAAGAGGGTTCTAGCCCCTTCTTATTAATGGTATCTGTTGCTTTTATACATCTTACTACTCTAAAATTGTCTTTATTCTCACTCAAAAACTCCCGTGGCTTATTTTTCAAAATGTCATGTTTCGTTTCTAAATGTCTGCGCAAGAGTAAAGGTTTCCCGTGAGAGAGTAACGCTTAATGTGATTGGATGTTAATTATTTGACTAGGCTACCTGTATTTGACATTGTGTTGTTATTTCGCTGAACACTAGATGGTTTCATTTTATTCTTAGCAGTGAAACGAGGCTACTCAGGCAAGAAAAAAACTTCACCTAAATGTTTAGCCCCGTTGGAAAATATAAATGTACTGTTTAAAAAAAAAAGAATGTGAATCACGTTTTTATTTGGCGTATCCCCGACGGCATTGCGCGTACCTCTAGGGGTATGCGTACCCCAGTTTGGTAATACCTGACGTACACTAAGACATTGTTGGCAGAATAGATGGATGCAGTTCAATGCATGATATAATTCACCAATACATTTCTTGGTAGTCCAAAAAATATTGCTATCAGGTTATAAATCACAGCTGACCTGGTACATTGTTTGCTGCCTCCATTCGGGATGCACTGTTTCAGTTTCAATGACTCAATATTCTGGACAAAAACAGATGAATGTAACTAAGACTGGGAATGTTGATACAATCAAATTAGCAAGGGCAATGATCACAAGTCAGTCATAACGTGGCTAATAGGCTAGCGTATCTATTTTTGTAGCAAGCTAACAACACAGAGCCTAACATTAGCTAGATGGCTAGCTGCTAGGAAGATGTCATGCCATGCCATTGGAGGAGTGGGTGAGTTTTTCCACTCAGTGGCTATACACAGCTAGAGATGCAGGTGTCATTTGGTTAGCTAGCAAGAACTTGAAAGACTGTTATCCAGTTAGCATATCTCTTGCATTTGCAAATTTACTCTGGCTATCTACTCCGATGTCAGAGCATCCTCGTCTAAGTGTGCCAGAGCGCAGAACAACTGATGAATTTACGAACGTGCAACACCCGCTGAATATGACCAGTGTCAGTAAACCAATAAAAAAAAAAAAAGTAATAGTTAGTCAAGAATGCTCTAGACAGCATGTAAACAGCCTAACCAGCTATGCTACGGTGAGAAAACAATATTCAGAGTGATGTGTTCTCTTATTTGTGTATGGAAGTAGCTAGCTACCAAGCTAGCCAACTTTAGCCAGTTAGCTTGGGTGTGTCGTGACGTGACAATCATTCATCTGATGACTGTTATTTATTTTATCAGCTAACTATGTTTAATTGATACTCGATTAAATTAATCATGTAACAATTAACTCATTAGGAATTTGGGGCACTACGGGAAAAGTTGTTTAATGAGTTGCCATCTCCCGAATTAACTCAAGAATATATAGATATCATAACAGTCACTAATGAATCATTTCCTCATATCAGTCTCATTCTGAATGTCGTAGACTTTGTAAATCTGCACAAACCCGGGTCTCACTGATCATTCCGTACCACACATATTGATTTGATTATTTATTTACTAAATAAATTATTCACTAAATGATAACATAGGATACACACACGGTATAGGTTATTGATTGGAAAATAATATGACAACAGCAAGTCCCTAGCGGACTAACACAATATGACACTTGTTACGCAAGATGGAGATTTAAAAAGAGAGCGAGAGAGAGAGAGAGAGCGAGAGAGAAAGAGAGGCAACACTTGGATACATTTGTAAACTACGCTTAGTTTAGCCCTAATACCTTGCCCCAAACTGCTGTTCCTTTGGGTAAGAAGTAATGTAACGATGTACTTACGTGTTGAAGGTCTTCCTCGTGTATCTCTGTTGGGCCCTCTTCAGATGGCCTTGTCTTTCGTTCTCAGGTGTAAGTCTCTGATTGTCCAAAAGAGGTCACAATGTCCTTCTTAGTTGTCTGTTTACTTGCACTCGTTCTGAAAGAGTGGTCTCCTGAGGACGGCTAATCAGCCGTGTCGTTGATCCCAGAGTGGTCATGAAAGCAGTGTAGGACACGATGATTTAAAGAGAATAACTGGAGGTTCTTTTGTCTTCTTCAACCTCGTGTTGCGTTCCGGGGACGTGGACTATTGTAGACCTTGCTGCAGCTGTGGTCCATTTTAGTCTGATATGTTAATTCATAACCCAAATGCTTTATACCCTCGGGTAAAAAGGGGGTGTTTACGTCATTGGTTACACGCTCTCTGGGCTCCCTGGGGTGTGGCTGGTTACGAGGCAAGGTATCACAATTTACTATGATCTCGTTAGAGAACTAAAATCACAATCTTATCATCACAAAAACATCCTCTTTATCCTGGATATTTTCTACACAACGTAAAGTATGTAAATATGATATACACATTGTAAAAGCTTTTCAAGTTACAATGTTTCCGTTATAACGTCTTTATACATTTTCATATAATTACATTTGCCATATTCCATCTCCATTCAGATGTTGAAATATATTGTCCCAGTGTCCATTGTTTGATGTTGTAATTTTTGGCGGCAAACTCTTCATAAGACACAAAGACATTTCAATCACCCAAACTAGAAACCAAAAGGAGTCGGTCTGCTGCATTACAATTTACGATTGACCCTGCGGGTGAGAGGGCTCTATTGGACATTGATCCACAGTAACCTGATCCTTGGATTCTCACAGGAGAGTCATGGCAGTTGCTTGTTTGGGACAAGCATGCATTGGCAGTCAAGATGCAGAAGGACGAGGAAGCTACAATTCCCCATCATTTATCTGTGCAATTTTGATGGCCAACTAGCTCAAAAAGTTTGAGAGGGTTTATCTAATGTTCCTTCATTAGATTGTAGCTCATCTTGCTCTGGCTAACATTAGTTGTTGATCATTTTGTTGATGTGCATAACTGAGGGAGAGAAAGCCTACCTTTTCATGGTTGTTTGATTAACCTTTCACGAGTATCAATCCCGGATCCGGGAGCACCCCCCACCCCCCACACACTGATTAGCATAGCTAGCATAGCTTCACAAGTAGATAGTAGCATCTAAATATCATTAAATCACAAGTCCAAGACACCAGATGAAAGATACAGATCTTGTGAATAAAGCCACCATTTCAGATTTTTAAAATGTTTTACAGGGAAGACAAAATATGTAAATCTATTAGCTAAACACGTTAGCAAAATACACCACTATTCTAACTCCATCAGTTTCTTACTCCTTCAGGTGCTATCACCAATTCGGCTCAACTAAGATATTGATAGCCAATAACCTATAAAAAAAAACATCAGATGACAGTCTGATAACATATTCATGGTATAGGATAGTTTTTGTTAGAAAAAAGTGCATATTTCAGGTAGAAATCACAGTTTACAATTGCACCGACCATCACAAATCGACTAGAATTACTAGATAGAGCAACGTGTATGACCAATTTACTCATCATAAAACATTTCATAAAAATAGACAAAGCATAGCAATGAAAAGACCCAGTTCTTGTGATTTCAGACCATATTTCAGATTTTCTAAGCGTTTTTCAGCGAAAACACAATAAATCGATAAGTTAGCATACCACATGTACAAACGTTACCAGAGCATCGATTCCAGCCAAAGAGCGCTATAACGTAATCACCGCCAAAATATATTAATTTTTTCACTAACCTTCTCAGAATTCTTCCGATGACACTCCTGTAACATCATTTTACAATATACATATACAGTTTGTTCGAAAAGGTGCATATTTAGCCATACAAAACCGTGGTTACACAATAAAAATACTAGGAAATCAAGCCTCAATATGTCTGACGTCATCTATCAGAGTGATCTAGTTTAATTGAAAGCTAATCATATACTTGACTAAAAAATACAGGGTTGACAGCAATCGAAAGACAAATTAGTTCTTAATGCAACCGCTGATTTACATTTTTAAAATTATCCTTACTTTTCAATACAGGGTTCGCCAAGTGAAGCTATACCAAACAAAATGGCGAAATATGCGTTTAAAATATTTCGACAGAAACACGATTTATCATATTAAATATTGTTTACTTTGAGCTGTTCTTCCATCAGATTCTTGGGCAATGTATCCTTTCTATGTTATAAACGTCTTTTGGTCGATAGATGTCCTCTGTCCTTCGAAATGTCCACCACCAACGACCGACACCCCAAAACGTGTCCAAACTTTCAGAGTGCACAACAAAGAAATTCCTCAAAATCGCACTAAACGGATATAAATTGCTATAAAACGGTTCAAATTAACTACATTATGATGTTTTTAACAACTATAACGACTGAAAACATGACCGGAGAAATATTGCTGGTTAGACAAGGATTTGGAATGAGGCAAGTCCGATGTCCTTCACGCTTCAGGCGCACGACGAGAAAGGGCGGTCCCTAAACATTTTGTGGTTTTATAATGGCTGGGATTGTGCAATAGATTTCATTCAAAACGTGATGACGTACAGACACCCAGAGGAAGACGTAGGCAGTGTCGGTTTCTTCATAGCATTCACTGTCGCCTTAAAAACAGACCCCAGATCAGGGGTAAAAATTTCTGAAATCTGAACCCTGTCATGAAAAGTGCTGTAGAAATTGTTCTGTACCACTCAGAGACAAAATTCCAACTTCTATAGAAACTAGAAGGTGTTTTCTATCCAATAATAACAATAATATGCATATTGTACGATCAAGAATTTAGCACGAGGCAGTTTAATTTGGAGACCCAAATTTGCTAATGCGGAACAGCACCCCCTATAGTTGCAAGAAGGACTGTAAAGTTCCAAAATGTAAGAGGACTCCCATGGTGTTTACATATTTGCAGAAATTCATTTGTGTATTTTTTGGCTTTTGGCGAATGCGTTCTAATGATCTAAAGTCGTGCTGTTGCAACTTCCTGTAAACACAGTGTAGTTCAAAGTGAATGATGGCAGGCCCGTGTGGCAAATGGCTTGTTTGTATAAAGGCATACTGTAGCTCTGATTGGCTATAGCGCACATGTCTGTGTAGACTCCGGTCCTGGACAAGACAGACGTTTTTAGAGAGCATAGAGAGAGTAGAGTGTTACTTTATTAATCCCAATTTGGGAAATAGTTTTATCACAGCATGCATCATCAATGGAGTGTTGGGCCAGTAACCAAAAGGTTCCTGATCGAATCCTCAAGCTGACAAGGTAAAAATCTGTCGTTCTGCCCCTGAGCAAGGCAGTTAACCCACTGTTAACCCAAGACGTGGATGTCGATTAAGGCAGCTCCCCGCACCTCTCTGATTCAGAGGGATTGGGTTAAATGAGGAAGACACATTTCAGTTGAAGGCATTCAGATGCACAACTGACTAGGTATCCCATTTTCCCTTTCCCAATGACTTACAACGACAGAACACGCAACAATGACCAACACGTGATATATATTTAAAAAACTGTTTTATTTACTACAGCGTCTATTAATTGTCCAAATGCACAGCCGCTATAGAATTTTCTAAAAAGTCCCAAACATTCTAATAACTTATGAAAACGTGAACATTTCCATATCTAAGTGGTCACTTGTCAGATTTTTTTATATTTTTTTAAATGTCATATTCTTCCTGGGCAGATTTGAACAGATTTGAATAAGATTTCATGTTGCTAAAATGCAGTCAGTTCCCATTGAAATGCAACAATGTTTCACACATACGTTTTTTTCAAAGAGATGGCTAACAACAGCAAGCGCACCGAAATAAAAAACACAATTCCACTCATCAGATGATGATCGGTTGAAGCCTAACTTCTATTAGAAAGTTATTATTGAAAAGGGAGAAGCTAACGAGTTAGCAACAACATCCTCTTTGATAACACCTGCTCCAGCTGCTGCAAACTAGCCGACAACAAAAGCTAGCTAGCTAGACCGTGGGGAAACTACTGCTCGCTATTGCCTAGTGACCTGTTGGCCTTCAAGAAGGCAGTTTCCATACATTTTTGTAAATACGGTCCCACCCATTAAGTCAAAATGTGATTTGTTGATTCCACTGTCACTCCACAGTTTTGCCCCAATACAGTTGAATGGCAGATGCCTTTAATCTAGCTTCTGATGGCTTAGCCAATGTCTGACTTAGCTAGCTAGATGTATCTCCCCAGAGAACAGCAAAGAAAAATCCTGATTGGATCTATTTTTCTTTTCAGTGTTAACCTTTTCCTTTCCAACATAAACTGAAAAGATTAAATCAGAACATCATTGAATAATATAATTATCATTATTATTATATTATTATAATCATTATTTTATAAATCTGGTCTTGGTCTTGACTCGGTCTCGTACCCCTTGTCCCCTCCCGGTCTCGGTCTTGACTCGGTTTCACCCCCCGCAATGCGCGTTGACACGGTCGCCAGGTGTACGGTATTTCCTCCGACATATTGGTGCAGCTGTCTTCCGGGTTAAGCGGGCGTTGTGTCAAGAAGCAGTGCGGCTTGACTGGGTTGTGTTTCGGACGACGCACGGCTCTCGACCTTCGCCTCTCCCAAGGCCGTACGGGAGTTGCAGTGATGGGACAAGACTGTATCTACCAATTGGATACCACGAAATTGGGTAGAAAAAGGGGTAAAACATTTTTAAACTTCAGTCAGTGTAGATAAAGGGGAGGAGACAGGTTAAATAAGAATTTTTAAGCCTTGAGACAATTGAGACATGGATTGTGTATGTGTGTCATTCAGAGGGTGAATAGGCAAGACAAAAGTTTGAAGTGCCTTTGAATGGGTTATGGTAGTTGGTGCTAGGCGCACTGGTTTGTGTCGTGTCAAGAACTGCAATGCTCCTGGGGTTTTCATGCTCAGTTTCCTGTGTGTATCAAGAATGGTCCACCACCCAAAGGACATCCACTCAAACTTGACACAACTGTGGGAAGCATTGAAGTCAACATGGGCCAGCAAAATCGCCCTCTCCTACGACAGTGACTCTAGCCCTTACTATTTGGTCATTTGATTTCTAATTCACATCTCAAGTTAAAAGTTGGAGCCATTTGAATGACTCTGCAGAAAATAGTTGGTCCATTCAGTCACAGTTTCAAGGAAGCGTCCCTCTCTTTTTAATGCAAAATGCTACTTCCATCTATACCAGCTACTTTCTATTTTTATTTTATTTTTTAAATTTCAGTCTAAAATGTGGACAACGTGTTAGAGCTGTGCTCCCAGAGCGGAGCCAAGTGTTCTTTACACCTGCTGAATGTGAAATGTCCATGGTCCCAGATGACCCTTGAAGGTTTTTACCCCTACTGATCTGTCATGGCCTCTATGGATAGGTGAGCCCATGAGGGTCACTGTTGACTGAGCCAGGGAGTAGGACATTTAACATCATTGTGTATTTCCACTATGAGCAGAACATCAGTCTATGAGTTCAGAACTAGAGTGCTTTCATTTCTGCAATTTCGGCATGGCATTTTCTGACATATACTTGAATATTATTATATATTATTGCAGCTTGGAGTGAGACAATTTGAACATAGCTACTGTATTATTGGTTATGGTATCAAATAAAAAATCCACAAAAAAGTTTAGAGAAATATAGAAATGTTGATACAGAAATGAAATGCTTTTTTCTGATGTTACAAATCCTTTCGACTTGTAGAGTTCCCTAAAGCAGCTCCCTTAGGCTGGTGGCCCAGATAGAAGGATGAGCAAAATCAGTGTAAAGGTGTGAGCAGCTTTTCAGCAACAACTTAAAACATTAACTCCAAGAGGCAGCTTGAATTTTATTGGATATGTAAGGCACTCTGTCTTGGAGTTTGTCCTTGAGAGTCGATATAAGGATCTGTCATTAAAACCACAAACACTCGGCGCTGATTGATCTGAATACCAATGTCGATTCTTCCCCATACTGTAAATACCAATACATTCACATAATGTGGAGTAATGTGTTTCTAAATTGTAGATAAAAGCTCCAAGGCTTGTGAGTGTTAAATATTCACACGCATCTTCAAGGTGTTTAACAGTATCTGTGTGCTTTTATCATTCAAATGACTTCTGTTTCATAGCTTGGCCATTAATGGGATTAGCTCACCTCACACTATTGGCCTTCCAATATGTCCAAGCCATCATTTTATTTCACAGGCGATAGTCTATCATCCTTTGAATGCTCTGCAGCACTTGATTATTGCCTCTCAGGCTTTTTTCAATATGAAATATCATTATGGCTCTAAACGAGGCTGTTGCAATATAAATACCCATGAGGTATAGAATTCCTTATAAGGTACATAACAAAAATAAGAATATCAGCAAGATGCAGCAGTAAACATCCTCCTCAAGGAAATAGTAAACAGGCCTATATTCCTCTTTAATGTAATGGGAAATTCGCTTACAGGATCCTGTTGACAATGATCCCCTGTAAAACATTTTTTTTTTGCGGGACTGAAATAATGGTAAATGGGGCAAATAATGCTGAGTGCTTGACTCTGGTTCTGTGGGATCTGAAACCAACGTAAATTACAGTATGTGTGGTTGTGTATCTAAGCTTAAGTGATGTAGCATGTCGCTTTTTATGCCTCCAACATTCACAGATTTACACACACCACACACCAATACATGCACATGCATAAGCTGCGACCAACTGCAATACAACATTATCATTTTTTTGAAGGCTTAATAACCTTTTGTCAGTTTGTTATAAGATTAACATGGATACCGCCGTATAATTCTCTTGGCATTTAAAACAATGGGTTCCATGTTTCCTCTCCTGCTTGGTTCTATTCTCTCTGATGTTGCTGTTTGTTCCTTCTACACTCAACAAAAATATACACACAACATGCAACAATTTCAAAGACTTAACTGAGTTACAGTTCAAATAAGGAAATCAGTCAATTTAAATAAATTCATTAGGCCCTAATCTATGGGTTTCACATGACCTGCAAATCAGATATGCATCTTTTGGTCACAGATACCTTAAATAAAAAGGTAGGAGCATGGATCAGAAAACCAGTCAGTATCTGGTGTGACCACCATTTGCCTCATGCAGCACCATCTCCATCGCATAGAGTTGATCAGGCTGTTGATTGTGGCCTGTGAATGTTGTCCCACTCCTCTTCAATGGCTGTGCGAAGTTGATGGATATTGGCGGGAACTGGAACACGCTGTCATGCGTGTTGATCCAGAGCGTCCCAAACCTGCTCAATGGGTGACATGTCTGGTATGCAGGCCATGGAAGAACTGGGACATTTTCAGCTTCCAGGAATTGTGTACAGATCCTTGCGACATGGGGCCGTGCATTATCATGCTGAAACATGAGGTGATGGTGGTGGATAAATGGCACGACAATTTGCATCAGGATCTCGTCACGTTATCTCTTCCATCGATAAATGCAATTATGTTTGTTGTCCGTAGCTTATGCTTGCCCATACCATAACCCCACCGCCACCATGGGGCACTCTGTTCACAACGTTTACATCAGCAAACCGCTCGCCCACACGATGCCATACACATGGTCAGCGGTTGTGAGGCCGATTGAACTTACTGCCAAATTCACTAAAATGATGTTGGAGGCGGCTTATGGTAGAGAAATGAACATTACATTCTCTGGCAACAGCTCTGGTGGACTATCCTACAGTCAGAATGCCAATTGCACGCGCCCTCAAAACTTGAGACATCTGTGGCATTGTGTTGTGTGACAAAACTGCACATTTTAGATTGGCCTTTTATTGTCCCCAGCACCAGGTGCACCTGTTTAATGGTCACGCTGTTTAATCAGCTTCTTCATATGCCACACCTGTCAGGTGGATGGATTGTTTTGGAAAAGGAGAAATGTATGTAACAAATTTGCGCACAATGAATTTCTGTGATCTTTTATTTCAGCTCATGAAACATGGGACCAACATTTTACATGTTGCGTTTATATTTATGTTTTGTGTATTTTGTCTCAGAGAATATTTCCAGCAAATAATATTCAGATATTGAAGTTTTTAAGTTGATTTTAAAACGTCTTTATGCTGCACTGTGCAAGAAAGGTAAAGAAATCCCTTGACAAGAGACTCAAAGGAATGATTCAAAGTGGCACATGGATTTAAATCCATCCAACCAAGCAAGGTTTGCCAACTTTAGTGCTTTGAAGACGGCATTTTATTGGTTGAAGTTAGTATTATGGGGAGCAATATCTTTAACAAACAGGAGAGGGGTTGTTCATGGGCACTTTCTCTGTACTATCTAGTACAGATTGATTCACACCTAGGTGTAACAGATAACAGGTGGGGCTCCTGTGCATTTTCCCAAGTAATCTTTTCAAAGATCATTTGAGAAAAATGACTATTTTTACATTGGTCTAATATGAGAGATGCCACTTTTTAGATTATTGTTGTGGCTCAACTTGGACTGTATTTTAAATTTACGTGTGTGTCCCCGTAGAGCCTTAAGACTAAAAGGCTGAGTAAAATAGCATATTTGTATGCTACTGTGGACCTCTAAAATATATTTTTAATTGCAACAACATAGTAACCCAATTATTTCATATAAAGCTTATTCCTGGCGTAAAGCACTATTCTGAATCTTCGAAGCTTTGGACTCTCAACCTACTTGATGGCCCAGGCTCCATTTGAAGTTTTCACTTTATGTTGGGAAATTAATTGATTTATATCTTTGGAGCAGTACCCTCATGGAGTCTGCTCACCGCTGCAGAATTTTGTCCTTGTCATTTATTTGAATCTTTCCAATAAAGGTCTAAAGAAATATACTTAATAAAATAAAAAAATATTAGTGGCAATGATTGAATTACAATGGGATCACAAAGATGAAATATTGTTTTTCATCCTCTTAATTTGCCATGATTTCAGAGCACGGCAGATAAGTTCAACTGCTTAACATAGATACTAATAATGTTCCAACACATGAAATGATGGTCCAAAAGACGTAATAATGGTTCCAAAACACGTAATATGGTTCCAAAACACGTAATAATGGTTCCAAAACACGTAATGAGGTTCCAAAACACAGCTTTTGTCTTGTCAGAACAGGTTTGTGTTCTCAATTAGCTTCAACAATAGTAAACCAATTAGCAAACATAGCTATTTCTGATTCCTAAGAACATCCGGGAGGGAAATACGCTGCAAGGTTATAAATCCATCTCACAGACACTGCTGTACCAATCAAGACTCTGCAGGCAAATAGATTACAATTACTCAAGTGTAATGGCCCATAAATCACAAACTAAGGGCTGTTGGGAAAACCTGCAGGTTGCATAGTTGGATGACATCATATCTCAATTTCAACTGCAATAAAATGAAAATGACAAACACAATGCTTCCAAAATAACTTTAGTTAACATCAATACTATCAACACTCTAGGGGTTCATTAACGCCCTCCATCATAACAATGGTTGTGACACTTTCATCAATGAAATCATAGCCTGTATCAGAATTCTCTAAAATCCAAGACAAAATCTGCAGTCAATTTCGATTTAGACTCCAATGGTTACATGGAATATCGATCTTTGTCAGCTTAAATGGAATCCATTCAGGCAACCAGAAGAAACGGCCATATTAAAACTCCATCAACCTGATGGATAGGCTATTAATGTTCTGAGAGGGCAGCCACTAATGCATAATAAAAATAAGATTTGACGTTAGCCTAGAATGCAACACAGTTCTTCTTCTATGTGGAGAAATGAAGCAAATGTAAAGATAACACAATCTTGCTAATCTTATTCATGCTGTAACATACAGCAGCTGTAGATAATTCTGAGGCAGTGGTTAGGCTAGTACTTAAATTTGATTCAAAAACAGTATGTTAAGATATCAGGAAATAGTGTTCTGATACAACCAACATTAGATTAGCCTATCATGCTTCATTATTTCATTATCACTCACAGTAAGAACTATCTCACTCTACGCACAATAAAACATAAAGTACTTCAGACATTGTCACAACCAGCAACAATTAATGTTACCAAACGAGATTGATATTCCATTTAGGGAATTGAGTTTTGGTATCCACTCAAAACCCTGTAGCAATAACAAAACTCTGAATCCCTAGAGATGAAAATGTTCAGAAGGAGGAATAAAAAAACTTTTTTTTAAAAGAAAGCTTATCCTTACAAAGGTTTACGAGCAAAGTGCCATGCTCGTGCATCATTCATAGCCTAGGTCCCAGTGTCTCATGAGGGCTCATGAAGTTTGCTACCGTGTATGCCAGCCTGAGAGATGTTTTCTTACAAGGGGGGTGAGTTGAGACTCCAGTGATATTAGACTTCATGGAAAATATATGAGATGTTGTGGTTTGTGCTGTATACTGTGTGAAACAGACTATGTGGGCTTTGTAATGACCATAGTTTGATACAGTCAGCCGAAACTCACATGAAATGCCACAGCTATCAACCACAGGTTTAATCATGTAAACTGTAAACTGAAACATGTACTTAGCAGATGAACTCTCTACACAAGGCTTAAACAGTAACCAATTGACATGTCCTGAAGAGGTGCACGTTAAGTGCACACTACTTAGCAGTGTTCATCATACGAAATGCACCCCGCTCTCTGAAAGCATATTAATATGCTGATTTTGAGACACCGATTCATGAATTACTTGATAATACAATAATAACATAGTCATTTATATATTTTATTTTCAGGATCTGTGACCCATGGGGGAATCAAACGAATGACTCTGGTGCAGCAATCACAATCCACCGCCAACTTAGCCATTGAAAGAACTCAATATAGAATAGAAAAACAAGTCAATAGTTAGACAATTACCATTTTGTTAACACAAATATTTGTTTAACCCTTTTTGTTAACCCTCTCTTACATCAATTCAGCTAGGTTTTTAATTAGAGAAATAATCAATAATAATAGGTCTTACCTTCATAAATTGCTTTAAATCCTTGTGCACTCACAGCAAAATCTGTTGTGAACCAAAGGGCCATTATTGACCCTGTGCTCACAATAGGTGACGGCAACATGAAGCCAGATAACCTGCAAAGAGAGAAATGTTACATTACATTTAGTAATTGTTATCAAATAATTAAGTACTTTGCATTATTGTTAGTGGTCTCAGATTTGTACTGTGGTCATGTCGCAAATGTGAACCGTTTTCATAGAAACACAGTTTTCATAAAATGAAACAAAATGCTTTACACTCAGCAGAAAAGGCAATGACATCAGGCACACAATAACAGGGAACAAGAACAGAAGGACCATAGCATTGCTAGACCGGTTCAAGGACCCTTTAGCAAAGACCCAGCCTTCACTGGGATCAAACACAAGCACATTCTGATGAGATCGTGTCACAGAAACAGTGTAGAAATAAATCCAACTGATTTTCCCTGGACGCTTACATCTCTAGTGTCCACATTCAATTATAGATAAAGCTTCCCAAAATGTGTATAGCTGCGTGTGGGGCACTCACAACTTTCTATTTCCTAGAGCCAGTACAGACGGGTCAGATTCTACTTAAAAAATGGCCGTCCTGTACTTGTTGTACCGACCCATTAATGCACATGCCAAGATAATTAGGCTGCCAAAAATAAGTAGAGTGAAAGTAGCTAATATTGCTAATTTAGTTAATGTAGCTAACTTCTAACAATCCAAAAAGTGTTACTGAACAGAGTACCAAGCAAATACATCATATTTTCTCGATAATAAGACATTGTTGATTTGTGACAATAAGATTTAGGTAAAACACCTAGTAACCTACTTCAATAGTATGGGGTCAAACAAGCTAAATTTACATTTGAATCATTTAGCAAATGCTCTTATCCAGAGCGATTTACAGGAGCGATTAGGATTAAGTGCCTTGCTCAACATATTTTTCACAGAGTCAGCTCGGGAATATGAACCAACCACCTGTTACTAGCCCAACACGCTTAACCACTAGGCTACCTGCCACCCTAGTTTGCCTATAATCTTCTTTCAACCCATCAAGCTAAGAGTTGTAAAGTCTGTAAAAAATAAGGTAGTACAGCCCTAATCCATCACGTCTATCCAAGAATCATTTCACAGAAGGAGGCTTTTAATCCTTTCTCAATGACAACCATTCTCAAGGCTGATGTGAATCATACTAGTCACTGAAATTAAACGCTTACCATAGATATTTCCTAGCTACCAATGGCATCCCTCTACTTCTAGTGTAACATGTTCCCAGAATGTTGTATGCAGTTCTTGTTTCCCTAAAGTGTATACTCTGTCATGCCTTTTTTTATATACACTACCGTTCAAAAGTTTGGGTTCACTTAGAAATGTCCTTGTTTTTGAAAGAAAAACTATTTTTTTGTCCATTAAAATAACATCAAATTGATCAGAAATACAGTGTAGACATTGTTAATGTTGTAAATGACTATTGTAGCTGGAAACGGCTGATTTTTAGTGGAATATCTACATAGGCGTACAGAGAACCATTATCAACAACCATCACTCCTGTGTTCCAATGGCACGTTGTGTTAGCTAATCCAAGTTTATCATTTTAAAAGGCTAATTGATCATTAGTAAACCCTTTTGCAATTATGTTGGCACAGCTGAAAACTGTTGTGCTGATTAAGGAAGCAATAAAACTGGACTCCTTTAGACTAGTTGTGTATCTGGAGCATTAGCATTTGTGAGTTTGATTACAGGCTCAAAATGGCAGCTTCATTAAATAGTACCCGCAAAACACCAGTCTCAACATCAACAAACAACCCCAAACTTTTGAACTGTAGTGTATATACTTTTTTTTACCGATTTTCTCTCCAATTGGTAGTTACAGTTTTGTCCCATCACTGCAACTCCCGTACGGACTCGGGAGAGGCGAAGGTCGAGAGCCATGCATCCTCCGAAACACAACACTGCCAAGTTGCCCTGATTCTTGACACACTGCTCGCTTAACCCAGAATCCAGACACACCGTCCAACTGGCAACCGTGCATGTGCCTGGCTCACCACAGAAGTCGCTAGAGCACGATGGGACAAGGACATCCCGGCCAGCAAACCCTCCCCTAACCCGGACGACGCTGGGCCAATTGTACGCCGCCTCATGGGTCTCCCGGGCGCAGCCGGCTGCAAGGCAGCCCAAGATCGAACCCCTATTAGTGATGCCTTGTAGTGCCTTAAACCTCTGCGCCACATGGAAGATGCCTGGCAAATCTTTGATGAAGCATTCATTTTCCCATATTGTTATGTCCAGTGATGTTCCCTCTTATACTTGTTCTGCATGCCATTTCGTGTTTATCTAATTTAAAACTTGAGCAGCTTATGAATCTTTAATTCTGTGTTGGTACTGGAGACAACTTCACCCCCCCACCCGCTGTAATGTTTACCACTAATGGTTTGATTCCCTCACCTGTGAGACATACTGTATGTTTTCCACAGCTACTAAAAATGCCATAGCCTCTGTTAGCTCACCAATGGCTGTCCACACACAGGCTATTACCGGGTAAAATAGATTGACAGGTAATATGACTCAATGTCTTAAATGCCACACTATTTAATATATGCAACATGAGCCACCCAGTCTCTAATCCAAACAATCAAACTAATTCAGACACAGGCGTCCGCGCCAGAAACATGTTTCAAGATATGCTTGTGGAGTACGACAGGTAGGTAGCCTAGCAGTTAACAGCATTGGGCCAGTAACCAAAAGGTTGCTGGTTTAAATCCCTGAGCTGACTAGGTGAAAAATCTGTTGATGTGATCTTGATTGAGCAAAGCACTTAAACCTTGTCGCTCCATATCAGAGCTTCTGCTAAATGACTAAAATATCAAAGGATGGAAGACCAACAATGTGTTAAACGGTTTACACTGAGGATGATTGTGTGGGCATCTGAGATGTCCTTGTGAAAGCCTCTGGCAATAACATTGGTTTCAGGCCTTTGTTAGCCTATCTAGGTATACTCTACAGAAAATGGCTGTGTATTCTGTCAACGATACGCGTATGTCCTTATTTAAATATTGACAACACTATTGGTTCAAATGAAGGGATACCACCCTAAACAGCTTCAACTCACTGAAACACCATCTATGCACCCTTCATTCAATTAGAATAGGCTCCTTATCCTTGCTTGACATTGAATGATTGTTTGGGTTAACTTTCAGTTCCTCTTGGCGAACCACTTGAAAAGTTGTCTAAGAGTCAAAATGCATGAAATAAGTGGTTTCTCCGTCACCTCAAAGGCGAGACCCTTGAGTAAATGCAGCACTTGTTCACAGATGAAAACTCCTGATTAGCAGCTGCACTGACAACAGATCTGAAAAGAGAATTTTTATTGACGCTGCCATGGCCACATCACCATACTTTGGAAGCACACAATTAATTAGATGGTAATTGTTGTTATATGGATAATCTTTGAATAAGCACACCGGAACTGAGGACTAGGAGGACATATTCAGGACATTCTCTTTAGTTTGTCAATCAGTCTTAACTGAGAAGGGGAGTAGCGAAAAAATCTGAGTAATGATAACAGCAAGAATAATGCCAGGGTCTGGTCACAGAGATTGTGTTAGTGATTAGTGGTCCACCATTACTCCATTTCAAATGGAGCAGTGGCAAATTGCAAACATTGTTTTCTTAGAATCAACGGCATAACAGCACCTTTCTGCAAGTAGAGACAGTTATGGGGTTAATTAAAGCACTTAGATTCATGTTGTCAGCTTTCGCTCTTGGGTAATACAACTTCCTCATCAAGTACAAAGAACCAAGTACAATAATTACTGTACATTGCTAACATTCACAAATGGTTAACGAACCTAAACTTGTGTCAATGGAGTTCTTAGAGCCTGGATACTGTATAGCATGGTCAACTGATGTGTATACCATTGTTGGCCAATACCATTGTACCTACAGTTGGATCGATTGAGTTATTAATTACAACCAGCGCAATGGCCTGATTTGCCAGTTCATCATTTAAAAATGAACTTTGGCTTCTAAGTAATCCATTTAGGACTTTTGGAATGGATGTATTTTTGCAGTTTGCAAACAGATGCCAGATTGGTGCTGGAAGGCTATAGTGTCACTGAGCTCTCGTGCCAGTCAGATAATTTTATTAGAGTCCACAACAGAGCTAGGCCCGTGTAGCTCAGTTGGTAGAGCATGGTGCTTGCAACGCCAGGGTTGTGGGTTTGATTCCTGCGGGGGACCAGTATGAAAAGAAAGTATGAAAATGTTTGCTCTCACTGTAAATCACTCTGGATGAGAGCTTCTGCTAAATGATGTTAATGTAAGCTGTGAAGCTGCTACTCTAAGGGGGTCAGTACAGTGTGCATTAGCTCAGAGAGAACATGGGACTTGGCTCCATTTGAAATGACTGGGCAGGCCTTTCTCTTTACTGACAGAAGATTCATCCACCTTTAAGACTTCAATCGATCCCTTTAATTATAATTTCTAAAGTATTTTCAGAAGTATAGCAATAGATTCTTCACAGATGATCTAACGTCCTCTTTTGATAGTTAATTTCTTTGTTAAAACCTATACTTAAGTTTACAGGCTTACACATAGTTAGTTCCGGGTTTATACATCCTCTCTACTGATCACTGTGGCCATGCATCTCTAAAGGAAAAAAGGTACAGAAGTCCAGAGATCATACATGGTCCTGTGTGGCTCAGTTGGTAGAGCATGGCGCTTGCAACGCCAGGGTTGTGGGTTCATTCCCCACGGGGGGACCAGGATGAATATGTATGAACTTTCCAATTTGTAAGTCGCTCTGGATAAGAGCGTCTGCTAAATGACGTAAATGTACATCCTCGCTTGTCTCGTTAGGCTCAGATTCTTGAGCTGAATAATAAAATAAACTTGGAAAAGTAACTAAGTGATCAGTTAGTCAGACACACAACTGTGTCCAATTACTTCAACTTTTCTTAGAACTCCCTCCCTTTTAAAGTGGCTTGATCTGGAGCTTGATTGCAATGTATCTCAATGGACTCCATGCAAAAGAACAACGCATTGTGTGGAATAAAGTCGGGCAGCTCTGAAATTACCTTTATATTCTGTGATGGGGGTTCCTAGAAATGAGAGCTGCATGCGTAATTGCACTGGTGAACACTGATTATTAGATTATGATAGCTGAACTCTGAATGTCTGTCTTACAAGTCTTCAGTGGTGTATTTCAAGTGAATGGTGAGGCCTTTTCAAGGTTTGCACTTTTTCATTTCCAGTGTTTGCCATGTTATTATCATGCTGTATAAAATTGGGTTTTAATGAAATCACTCTGATTGATGTGTTGACGAAGAATCCAATATGTAGATTTATAA
The DNA here is from genome assembly GCF_045679555.1 of Salvelinus alpinus. Lineage (NCBI taxonomy): Eukaryota > Metazoa > Chordata > Actinopteri > Salmoniformes > Salmonidae > Salvelinus > Salvelinus alpinus. The sequence goes on from NC_092092.1 coordinate 11,222,610, forward strand.
GAGACTTACCATTAAATAATTCAAAACCATTGACCAATAACCTCTTGAATTCACCAGGAATTCTCTTGCCACCCACACATCTATTCAAAAAGGACCTTCATCAGGGAATTAAAGAGAGAAAGTTCACTGAGACTAATGCCGTCAGAAAGACAAGTCTCATAATGAAAAAAATAGTCTGATTATCAAGTGTCTGAGAAATCAGTTCCGCTTAGGCTTTGCCGTTCGACTCTTTAAATTCCTCAAAGCATTCTTTAAAGTCAATTTGTCTCGAGTGTAATACCTCTGTGGGGGCCACAAAGAAGTAGCTACAATGTCAAGCCTTTTGTTTCAGTTCAAGGTAAGGAAAGCAGTGCAGTTCCCTCGACCCTATTCATATTGCCAGGTATCACTTCAAGAGTGTTCCATAAGGGCAGCTTCGCCTTGCAAAGAATATCCTTGGCTCTCGTAGAAGAGGTTTAGTTTTCTGGCTTTGGGAAGCTCTAGACTGAACAATAACAGTCATAGAAATAAGTATATTGCGATTTCATATTGCGAAGTTTCAAGTTGCAGGAATTCTCAGTACTGGGTTATTCTGTTTTCTTATTCACATGGTATTATAGAACTGTTCTCTTAATCTTTCTGCAGCCTGGTTTGTGAATAGAGGTATCTCAGTAGTCCACAATGTGTTCACACCTCAGGCACAGACACAGCAGCTGATTATAGTTATTCAACCCAGTGTTTTGTTCAAGTATTTTATTTTTATTTATTTTTTTAATTCTGAGATTTTGAGATGAACCGGAGAAAAAGCTTAGTTGACAGCTACTGTGGATTAGGAACTTAATCTAACAGGGAATTCAACAACTTTACATCATCATACATAATCATCAGCCAGGCAAAAGTAATTCATAAAAGTACGTTGAAATCTAAGTAATTTCCTTCTGTGTTTCAAAACCCTCAAACTGTATTACATCAGCTGCAAGGTGTATTACATCAGCTGCAAGGTGTATTACATCAGCTGCAAGGTGTATTACAACAGCTGCAAGGTGTATTACATCAGCTGCAAGGTGTATTACATCAGCTGCAAGGTGTATTACAACAGCTGCAAGGTGTATTACATCAGCTGCAAGGTGTATTACAACAGCTGCAAGGTGTATTACAACAGCTGCAAGGTGTATTACAACAGCTGCAAGGTGTATTACAACAGCTGCAAGGTGTATTACATCAGCTGCAAGGTGTATTACATCAGCTGCAAGGTGTATTACATCAGCTGCAAGGTGTATTACATCAGCTGCAAGGTGTATTACATCAGCTGCAAGGTGTATTACAACAGCTGCAAGGTGTATTACATCAGCTGCAAGGTGTATTACAACAGCTGCAAGGTGTATTACAACAGCTGCAAGGTGTATTACAACAGCTGCGAGGTGTATTACAACAGCTGCAAGGTGTATTACAACAGCTGCAAGGTGTATTACAACAGCTGCAAGGTGTATTACATCAGCTGCAAGGTGTATTACATCAGCTGCAAGGTGTATTACAACAGCTGCAATGTGTATTACATCAGCTGCAAGGTGTATTACATCAGCTGCAAGGTGTATTACATCAGCTGCAAGATGTATTACATCAGCTGCAAGGTGTATTACATCAGCTGCAAGGTGTATTACATCAGCTGCAAGGTGTATGGAAACAACAATAGACAAAACAATCAATAACTACGTTTGAATGCAATTAATATATGTTTTGCCACACAATGGACTCACAACTGTCTTAGAAATACACCCCAATATACAGAATAGTGAATCATGAAATGGACACCAGCTGTAAACTCTTAGAAATAAGGGTTGCAAAAGGGTTCTTTGGCTATCCCCATATAGGAGAAGCTTTTTGGTTCCAGGTAGAACCCTTTTTGGTTCAACATAGAACCCAAAAGGGTTCTAGCTGCAACCAAAAAATAACCCTTTAATGTTCTAGATAAAACCTTTTTTTCTAAGAGTGTACCATTTTTGTCATCCTGCAAAAAGATGAGCACGCCATTAGAGCCCATCAATGGTGTAGTCAACATATATTGGTATATCCATCACATGGCTCAGCAAGCCTCTCCTTTACTCACAGTACAAGCGCATTAACTATATAAGTCAAACACAAAATCTGTTCTCTGTTACAGAATGAAATTCCCTGACAGTACTCTCTACACCCCCCAGCACTGATACACTGTTATTTGGGTTGTCAACTGGGTTCGTTCTGACATTCTGGATTTCTTGTTTCTCATTTTTTTATTATTACTTGTGTACTTGTTTGAAAAATGTCCTGCACTGTTAGAAGCTAGTAACACAAGCATTTCACTGCACCCGCTATAACATGTGCTAAACTGTGTACGCGACCAATAAACTTTGATTTGATCCGTGACTTCTGATCCATACTGATACAAAGGAATGATAGTGTACTACAGATGTAGGATCTTAATTTGATCACTCTGTTATTGCAGAAAACTTGTAGTGTATTCAAAGTTTAAAAAGGCGTTGTAATTTCAACCCCTACAAAATGTCCATTGGTTATAATCCACACAATATTTCACATGTCCTGTTGCTGCAGGATTATTTTCCTGCTGTGAGAAACTGTTCAAAATATGATCCAACATCTGTATCTTGGATGATTGTTTCTCCATGATGAGAATGACTGATAGCAAGACCTTTAGCATATTGAGAATTAGTCATAAAATTGTTGCAGGAAAGTGGTGTGTGTTTGTGGCAATATTTTCTGCATAGTACACTTTATAGGATCAAATAACCAAACAAGGAAAAACACTAAGATACAAAGTCACAACAGGTGACTAAATACAAAGCTGTCTGTCTGTCTGTCTGTCTGTCTGTCTGTCTGTCTGTCTGTCTGTCTGTCTGTCTGTCTGTCTGTCTGTCTGTCTGTCTGTCTGTCTGTCTGTCTGTCTGTCTGTCTGTCTGTCTGTCTGTCTGTCTGTCTGTCTGTCTGTCTGTCTGTCTGTCTGTCTGTCTGTCTGTCTGTCTGTCTGTCTGTCTGTCTGTCTGTCTGTCTGTTTGTCTGTCTGTCTGTATAAGCTACTGCTCCAAGCTATTTTCATAAAAATCTAAAGTAGGGCAAGAGAATATTCACATTATGCCACCCACTCACGCACAAACCTGAAAAATACAATAAATAAAATAGTCTCTGTGGGGATGAAATGCATTATTTGACAAACCATTATTAAAAACAATATCATATTCTGTACTAATAGAGCACTGTTCTTCAGTTGTCTGTCAGTCCAAAAAGCCACTAATGCCATGACATGTGGGGAATAGTAGTGTCCATAGGAAGAGTTGAAATGTGATTGATCTTTTCTTGCTCACAAACACTAGGCCTGGCCAGAGCCTCTTGGTAAACATGAACACTGAAATGCATACTTAGTAATACAGTGGGGACAACAAGTATTTGAGACACTGCCGATTTTGCAGGTTTTCCTACTTACAAAGCATGTAGAGGTCTGTAATTTTTATCATAGGTACACTTTAACTGTGAGAGACGGAATCTACAAAAATCCAGACAATCACATTGTATGATTTTTAAGTAATTAATTTGCATTTTATTGCATGACATAAGTATTTGATATATCAGAAAAGCAGAACTTAATAATTGGTACAGAAACCTTTGTTTGCAATTACAGAGATCATACATTTCCTGTAGTTCTTGACCAGGTTTGCACACACTGCAGCAGGGATTTTGGCCCACTCCTCCATACAGACCTTCTCCAGATCCTTCAGATTTCGGGGCTGTCGCTGGGCAATACGGACTTTCAGCTCCCTCCAGAGATTTTCTAATGGGTTCAGGTCTGGAGACTGGCTAGGCCACTCCAGGACCTTGAGATGCTTCTTACGGAGCCACTCCTTAGTTGCCCTGGCTGTGTGTTTCGGGTCGTTGTCATGCTGGAAGACCCAGCCATGACCCATCTTCAATGCTCTTACTCAGGGAAGGAGGTTGTTGGCCAAGATCTCGCGATACATGGCCCCATCCATCCTCCCCTCAATATGGTGCAGTCGTCCTGTCCCCTTTGCAGAAAAGCATCCCCAAAGAATGATGTTTCCACCTCCATGCTTCACGGTTGGGATGGTGTTCTTGGGGTTGTACTCATCCTTCTTCTTCCTCCAAACACGGCGAGTGGAGTTTTGACCAAAAAGCTCTATTTTTGTCTCATCAGACCACATGACCTTCTCCCATTCCTCCTCTGGATCATCCAGATGGTCATTGGCAAACTTCAGACAGGCCTGGACATGCGCTGGCTTGAGCAGGGGGATTTTAATCCATGACGGCGTAGTGTGTTACTAATGGTTTTCTTTGAGACTGTGGTCCCAGCTCTCTTCAGGTCATTGACCAGGTCCTGCCGTGTAGTTCTGGGCTGATCCCTCACCTTCCTCATGATCATTGATGCCCCACAAGGTGAGATCTTGCATGGAGCCCCAGACCGAGGGTGATTGACCGTCATCTTGAACTTCTTCCATTTTCTAATAATTGCGCCAACAGTTGTTGCCTTCTCACCAAGCTGCTTGCCTATTGTCCTGTAGCCCATCCCAGCCTTGTGCAGGTCTACAATTTTATCCCTGATGTCTTTACACAGCTCTCTGGTCTTGGCCATTGTGGAAAGGTTGGAGTCTGTTTGATTGAGTGGTGTGGACAGGTGTCTTTTATACAGGTAACGAGTTCAAACAGGTGCAGTTAATACAGGTAATGAGTGGAGAACAGGAGGGCTTCTTAAAGAAAAACTAACAGGTCTGTGAGAGCCGGAATTCTTACTGGTTGGTAGGTGATCAAATACTTATGTCATGCAATAAAATGCTAATTAATTACTTAAAAATCATACAATGTGATTTTCTGGATTTTTGTTTTAGATTCCGTCTCTCACAGTTGAAGTGTACCTATGATAAAACAATACAGACCTCTACATGCTTTGTAAGTAGGAAAACCTGCAAAATCGGCAGTGTATCAAATACTTGTTCTCCCCACTGTATATCTGAAATGCACATAGAATTATTTCAATTGGCATGATGTATCATGGCCTACCTTTTATTGACAAGATAGTCGACTGACTGCAAAGGCGGAAAGCATGCAAGAGGAGGCGAGACAGGTGTGAATGAGAGGGCAGATACGCGTGTGAACAATAGACACAACTCCGACATAAAATATTATATCAGTGCATTTGTAACATCGACACTCTCTCTCATAGACATCCAAACAAAAAATCCCCACTTGGTCTGCTTATCGCTGTATTCTGGCACTGACAGATTTTAGGTGGAGTTAATCCTCTCGCTTCGCCTCTTCCTCTCTGGCACATGTCAACAGAGAGGAAGAGGCGAAACGAGAGGGATAACTGGGCCCAAAATCTATCTTGTCCAGCAGGTGCCGTTTTCCATTATTTTCGCTCACCAAGCGAGGAGTTTTTGTATGGAGGTCAATGAGTAAGTGTTGAATTTGGTCAAAAAAATGTTACGGCTTATTTTCTTAGTGAGGCTTATTTGATCGAATAGAAGTTTCGTAATGATTAGGTTGTTACGAGTGTACTGATATAAGTAGGACACGTGACATCCCGGCAACTTTGAGAAAAAACTATTCATATCGGAGTTGTGCCTGGTCTTCACTAGTTACCCACACCCATAAAGTCATAAACCCCACCTTTCAAATCAAATCAAATGTTATTTGTCACATGTGCCGAATACAACAGGTGTAGACCTCACAGTGAAATGCTTACTTACAAGCCCTTAACTAACAATGCAGTTTCTAGAAAAATACTAAAAATATAAAATAAATAAAAGTAACAATAATTAAAGAGCAGCAGTAAAATAACAATAGCGAGGCTAAATACAGGAGGTACCGGTACAGAGTCAATGTGCGGGGGCACCGGTTAGTTGAGGTAATTGAGGTAAAATGTACATGTAGGTAGAGTTATTAAAGTGACTATGCATAGATAATAACAGATAGTAGAAGCAGTGTAAAAGAGGGGGGGACAATGTAAATAGTCTAGGTAGCCATTTGATTAAATGTCCAGGAGTCTTATGGCTTTGGGGTAGAAGCTGTTTAGAAGCCTCTTGGACCTAGACTTGGCGCTCCGGTACCACTTGCCGTGCGTAAGCAGAGAGAACAGTCTATGACTAGGGTGGCTGGAAACTTTGACAATTTTTAGGGCCTTCCTTTTAGGACCTTGCCTGGTGTAGAGGTCCTGGATGGCAGGAAGCTTGGCCCCGGTGATGTACTGGGCCGCAGGCACTACCCTCTGTACTGCCTTGCGGTCGCAGGCCGAGCAGTTGACATACAGGGCAGTGATGCAACCAGTCAGTATGCTCTCGATTGTGCGGCTGTAGAACCTTTTGAGGATCTGAGGACCCATGCCAAATCTTGGTGTGCTTGCACCATGTTAGTTTGTTGGTGATGTGGACGCCAAGGAACTTGAAGCTCTCAACCTGCTCCACTACAGCCCCGTCGATGAGAATGGGGGCGTGCTCGGTCCTCCTTTTCCTGTAGTCCACAATCATCTCCTTTGTCTTGATGATGGTGAGGGAGAGGTTGTTGTCCTTGCACCACACGATCAGGTCTCTGATTTCCTCCTTATAGGGTGTCTCATTGTTGTCGGTGATCAGGCCTACCACTGTTGTGTGATCGGAAAACTTAATGACGGTGTTGGAGTCATGCCTGGCCGTGCAGTCATGAGTGAACAGGGAGTACAGGAGGCAACTGAGCACACACCCCTGAAGGGCATCCGTTTTGAGCATCAGCATGGCAGACGTGTTGTTACCTACCACTACCACCTGGGGAGGCCCGTCAGGAAGTCCAGGATCCAGTTGCAGAGGGAGGTGTTTAGTCCCAGGGTCCTTAGCTTAGTGATGAGCTTTGAGGACACTATCGTGTTGAACGCTGAGCTGTAGTCAATGAATAACATTCTCACATAGGTGTTCCTTTTGTCCAGGTGTGAAAGGGCAGTGTGGAGTGTAATAGAGATTGCATCATCTGTGAATCTGTTGGGACGGTATGCAAATTTAAGTGGGTCTAGGCAGGTTCCCTTAGTGTTATTGGGCACAGGGACTATGGTGGTCTGCAGACTATGGTGGTCTGCATGTTTGTATTACAATTTATCTTCTTAAAATGTGATTTAAACTTAACCATAACCTTTATTACACTGCTAAACGTATGCCTAACCCTAACCCGAAATGAAGACCAAAAAGCACATTTTGGATTTTCATACATTTTTACGATATATAGCCAATTTTGACTTTGTGTCTGCCGAAACTAGTGGAAACCATTGTGCCTGTTGTTCAACCATGTATCTGCCTTCTCATTGGCTAGAAAGGTCCCACTTGATCTTGCCTCCTACCGACTGCCTTCCATTTTTGAAGACATTTATTTTCATCGTTAGAGCGGCCACTGGAGTATCTGGTCAATATAATGTTTCATCTGTGATTTCCAACAGCATGTCTACCTGTGAATTCGGTTTCGCTGTCTGTACAACTTACATTAGGTGTGTATTATGCAAGCTGAGCACATCATATGAAACGATATAGCTGTTGTTGGCACTGTCAAAATATTACCCATTATCTATACTGTGCCATTAAATTAAGGTTAATCACTCTAAACCTATAAGCATGGTCATGAAGACAGAAAGGGCTATTCCTGAATGCTCAACTTGAAACTCAAGGTCTCTGTGGCTCATTTTGGGGGGAAAGATTATGAAAAGCTTAAAACTGCATAAACTAATGAAGATGACAAGTTGATTAATTAAAGCATGAGGCAAAAGAGGTCCAGCATTTGTCTCTGCATGATGCTCCACTGGTCACAGGAGCTGTTAAAACAAAGTGGGGTAATTTTCATCTTTCAAAAGCATTCAACTCAAAAATATTAATGTAGGAACGCCAGGGAAGGTTTTATGAAGGTGACTATGCAGGCACTCTTATTTGAACATGTGAAACACATTTTGTATATGAAAGAGATCAAATGCCCTAAGAAGTTGGATTAATGGACAGGTTAATGTGTAGGGAGATATAAAGAGTGAGAGAGAAATAGATAGAAAGGGGAAGAGTGAGAAAGAGAAAGGCAGAGAGAGAGAGAGGCAGAAAGAGAGAGAGAGGCAGAGAGAGAGAGAGAGAGAGAGAGAGAGAGAGAGAGAGAGAGAGAGAGAGAGAGAGAGAGAGAGAGAGAGAGAGAGAGAGAGAGAGAGAGAGAGAGAGAGGCAGAGAGAAAAAGAGAGAGGCAGAGAGAAAAAGAGAGAAAAAGAGAGAGAGAGAGAGAGAGAGAGAGAGAGAGAGAGAGAGAGAGAGTGAGAGTGACAGAGAGAGGAAGAGAAAGGCAGAGGCAGAGAGAGATGAGAGAGACAGCGAGAGGAAGAGAGAGAGAGAAGGAGAGTGACAGAGAGAGGAAGAGAGAGAGAAATATTTCTTATGAAATATTTGTCAGCTGGAGGATGTGATTTCTAGTGCATCATTGCCCTGCCTAGTCATACATATCTACACATCTAAAAAATGTCTAGCAAATAATTCCAGGTGCTCCAGTTATCCAAGTTCTCACCATCATTGTAAAGCCCTAGTTAATTTGATGCTTTTCAGTCATTTCTGAAGATTAATATTTATTTCATGTGATGAAATAAATCATCTTAAGGTAAAACAAATATCAAGCACTGTCCCTCGTTTTAAGGTCAACCCTGTCATGTGAACTGAACTTTTGTTTTAATATGATGAAAACATTCCTTAAAAAAAAAATCAAAAGAAACATGTAATAGTCAAATCATAGTGTAAAAGCAGGTGAGTTTCTTCTACTCGTTGTGGCCATTTTCTGGTGTTTTCTGGTGGAAAACTGAGTAGGTGGAGCACAACACGTCAACCCTGTTACCCAGAGATAGACAGCAGTGGAGGCTGCTGAGGGGAGAACGGCTCATAATATTGTCTGGAACGGAGCGAATGGAATGGCATCAAACACATGGAAACCATGTGTTTGATGTATTTGATACCATTCCACGAGCTCATCCTCCCCAATTAAGGTGCTACCAACCTCCTCTGATAGACTGGATAGGATTGGGGAAACACTATGCAAATAGAGTTTGTAACAATATTTACAAGCTTGCAACATTAAATAATTGGAAAATAACCATAAATCTATTTCATTATGACAACCCTAGCAATCCCTTCGCCACGTTGTCTCAACAAAATCGACTTTTCCTGTCATTAAAGGGACAAATGTGTGTTCTCAAGGGCACACACTTCCATTAGTGTGGTTATTGCAGCAATATCCTCAATCTTTGCAAATTTCACTCAACTGCAGGGCTCAAAGAAACTTAACTGATCATGGCCTAGGGTGGTCTAGCAGTCTAAGCTGCCTCTGGAGAACATGTACTACGTGCCACTGCCAGCATGGGTTTGAATCCTCTTTCACTCTTACCTTTTACCTCTGTCTCTCCTATTCAATAAAAATACAATATAGTTAAAAAAATATTTTCCAAATTAATAAATGTACCTGCTCGTCGAACATCTCATTCCAAAACCATGGGCATTATTATGGAGTTGGTCCCCTCTTTTTGCTGCTATAACAACAGATCCACTCTTCTGGGAAGGCTTTCCACTAGATGTTGGAACATTGCTGCGGAGACTTCCATTCAGCCACAAGAACAATTGTGAAGACAGACACTGATGTTGGGCGACTAGACCTGGCTCTCAGTTGCTCTTCCAATTCATCCCAAAGGTGTTCGATGGGTTGGGGTCAGGGCTCTGTGCAGGTTTCCCTTCCCTGGAACTAAGAACCATGAAAACCAGCCCCAGAACATTATTCCTCCTCCACCAAACTTTACAGTTGGCACTATGCATTGGGGCAGGTAGCATACTCCTGGCATCCGCCAAACCCAGATTTGTCCATCGGACTGCCAGGTGGTGAAGCGTGATTCATCACTCCAGAGAATGCGTTTTCACTGCTCCAGAGTCCAAAGGTGGCGAGCTTTACACCACTCCAGCCAACGCTTGGAATTGCGCATGGGGATCTTAGGCTTGTGTGCGGCTGCTCAGCCATGGAAACCCATTTCATGAAGCTCCGGACAAACAGTTATTGTGCTGACGTTGCTTCCAGAGGCAGTTTGGAACTCGGTAGTGAGTGTTGCAACCAAGGACAGACGATTTTTACATGCTACGGCGGTAGGACTTCGGCGGTCCTGTTCTGTGAGCTTGTGTGGCCTACCACTTTGCGGTTGAGCCGGTGTTGCGCCTAGACATTACCTCTTCACAAAAACAGCACTTACAGTTGACCGCGGCAGCTTTAGATGGGGAGAAATATGACAAACTTACTTTTTGGAAAGGTGGCATCCTATGACAGTGCCACGTTGAAAGTCACTGAGCTCTTCAGTAGGGGCCATTCTACTGTCAATGTTTGTCTATGGAGATTGCATGGCGGTGTGCTCGATTTTATTCCCCTGTCAGCAAAGGGTGGGGCTGAAATAGCCGGATCCACTAATTTGAAGGCGTGCCCACATAATTAGTGTATAATTATATGGTGTCATTCCACTGGGAGTTTTACAGCCATCAGCAACAGAGTGACAAAGATAACCATTTAATGTCCACATACTTTTCTATATATTGTGTACATCACTCCAGTGATCATACTTGAGTGTAAGATGGCATAAAGCCATGATATCAACATGACCCTCACAGATAATATCATTCCCAATCCATCTTTGAAATGCCTTAACAGAGAGACTGCTTCCCCCCTTTATCCCATAGAGTGTTATACAATATTCTAACAGAATATTTAGCACAAGCATATGAATCGGAATTTTTGTGGTTTGCATTTTTGTCTGAATTACAAAAAGAAAGTAGGTGAAGGATTATCTCGGCAGCCCAGTTACCAGCTTTGATTGAATTTAGACCCACTGTCACTTGATCACGTAGAATACATTAACCAGCACAATAGGAACAATCATATGTGTCAAATATGCCTGTTAAAACCTGGTGGTTAATCCAAGTAATCCTGGTATGCATACAGCAGCAGTTCTGAGAAACATCCCATATTCCATTTTATATATATATTTTTTTTTAAAGACAGGGGAAATTGAGAGAAAAAAAGGCACTTGTCTTTCGCCTGTAGCACTGACTGCTTATAACTACTCTGAGGGAAAATATACGTGCTACTATTGTGAAATGTTGCTGTCTCACCTAGCTATTATTATTTTTTAATAATAAGTTATATCAACTTTAATATTGCAGATAGATTGTAGCTTCCATCAATGTAATTTTCTGCATAATTTTCAATCATAATTTTGGGGTAAATATATATACAGTGCCATCAGAAAGTATTCAGACCCCTTGACTTTTTTCATGCCTTATTCTAAAATTGATAAAATAAAATAAATTCCTCATCAATCTACACACAATACCCCATGATGACAAAGCGAAGACAGGTTTTTAGAAATGTGTATTGTTTTATGTAAATATATATATATTCTTTTTTTGTATTTTTTTGTAGTGCACATGTGATGGTAGTGTTTGCAAAACCAATACCCACTGGATTGATGCAAATAATCCTGATATCATTCTGAGAGGTAAGCATAGGCTACTTTGTATTTAAAACTTCTTAGAACTAGGGGGCGACATTTTCACTTTTGGATGAATTGGTGCCCAAATTAAACGGCCTCGTACTCTGTCCTAGATCATATGATATGCATATTATTATTACTATTGGATAGAAAACACTCTGAAGTTTCTAAAACTGTTTGAATATTATCTGTGAGTAAAACAGAACTCATATGGCAGGCAAACTTCCAAACAGGAAGTGAAAATTCTGAAATGGGTCGCTGTGGAAGGCATCGCCTATTCAATTGCCTTATATTTATGGATCTGTATGCACTTCATACGCCTTCCACTAGATGTCAACAGGCAGTAGAACGTGGAATGAAGCGTCTAGCCTGATGTGGGACCGAATGAGAGCCTTTGGAGTGACAGGTCAGGCATATTGCCAGTTCTTGGCCACGCACACTACGCATGTGATGTCCTTGTCTGCAATGCATTAGATAGACATGAAGAAATGCTCCGTCTGGGACGTTATTGGATATATATGAGAAAAACATCCTGAAGATTGATTCTCAACTGAGTTTGACCAGTTTATTCGATTTGTAATATCACTTTTTGAAGTTTTCGTTCATTAGCGTAAAGTTCTATGGACACGTGAACTACACATGCTAGCCAAAGTTGCTAATTCGACAGAAGTAATGGACATTATAAAACAAAAAAACGATTTATTGTGGAACTAGGATTCCTGGCACTGCATTCTGATGAAAAATCATCAAAGGTAAGGGAATATTTATGATGTAATTTCGTATTTCTGTTGACTCCAACATGGCGGAGAATGGCTGAGCACTGTCTCAGATTATTGCATGCTGTGCTTTTTACTAAAGTTATTTTTAAAATCTAACACAGCGGTTGCATTAAGAACCAGTGTATCTTTAATTATATGTTAAACATGTATCTTTCCTCAAAATTTATGATGAGTATTTCTGTATTTCACGTGGCTATCTGTAATTACTTTCGCTATTTTGGAGCCATTTCTGAACATGGCGCCAATGTAAAACCATGATTTGTGGCTATAAATATGCACATAATCGAACAAAACATAAATGTATTGTATAACATGATGTCATATGACTGTCATCTGATGAAGTTGTTCAAAGGTTAGTGATTAATTTTATCTCTATTTGTGGGTTTTGTGAAAGCTATCTTTGCTGTGAAAAAATGGCGGTGTGTTTTTGGATATTGTGGTGAGCTAACATAAATATATGTTGTGTTTTCGCTGTAAAACATTTAAAAAATTGGACATGTTGGCTGGATTCACAAGATGTTTATCTTTAATTATATGTACAACATGTATTTTTCATCAAAGTTTTATGATGAGTATTTCTGTATTTCACGTTGCTCTCTGTAATTATTCTGGCTATTTTGGAGCCATTTCTGAACATGGCGCCAATGTAAAACCCCGATTTGTGGCTATAAATATGCACATAATCGAACAAAACATAAATGTATTGTATAACATGATGTCATAGGACTGTCATCTGATGAAGTTGCTCAAAGGTTAGTGATAAATTTTATCTCTATTTGTGGGTTTTGTGAAAGCTATCTTTGCTGTGAAAAAATGGCTGTGTTTTTTGGGATATGGTGGTGAGCTAACATAAATATATGTTGTGTTTTCGCTGTAAAACATTTTAAAAATCGGACATGTTGGCTGGATTCACAAGATGTTTATCTTTCATTTGCTGTATTGGACTTGTGATTTCATGAAATTCTATTATATTATATCATTTAATTGAAAAGGTTTTTGGGAAAGCCTTTCCGTCTACCAGAAGACTTCACTAGCTTATTTGCTAACCGCTACGCAAAGTGGTGGACGCGCGCACTGCACTGCACATACACAGACGGAGAATTCTCATTGCCTCTTCAGAAAGTTGCAGGAAATACCAATCACTGATACATTCTGTTCACGTGTTATGATAAACTTGCAAAAATTTATAAATTTTCAATACATTTAGTTAATTCCCTACTAAGTTCAATAAAAAATGTTATATTGTTGAATGACATTTTTTTATGTCTGGATTGTGTGATTCCGTCAGCGTTCTCCGCATAGCAGATTTTATAGGGCCCTACAGGTGCTTAAAAAAAGGGCACCTCCCACGCAAGTGGGGACTCTTCAGGCTGAGGAGTGAGTTTCACAGATCAACATCTGCTACATTCACCCCCCCAAACTCACCGCACAGCGTTGAGCTGAGCACAACTGCAGATCACTTGGCACCATTGAAAAGAACATCACACTGCTTGCTAAGCGAGTACTGCTTCCCCCTGATTCGGCTTATACAGTACCAAGGCTCAAACTCAGGACCACTGCCTCGCAAACACACGTAACCGCTCTCCTAAAGCGTCTTATCAGTCGCGCCACCAAAAACCTAGCTATTCGCCAGTGCAAGGGGGGACACTTCAAGTTGAGTTTCACAGATCCCCATCTGCTACATAATTTAAGGTGCAGTACTTCGCTTCCTCTGAAACTATAAATCCATCCATGGTACCATTAATCACTGAGGTTAGAGTGAGTTCAAGTGGCATGTATTGATACTGGATGAACAAGCCTGTGTGTACGCATTGAGCTACACTGGATCATGTTTGAAATTAGGCCATCTTTCAGAGCCTGCCTCCTTTTTATATTATATGCAGTGTACAACCAACAGATAAATTGTGTTGGATATCTAACTGGATAGGGATGGTCAAGAGTTCTCACTGTGCCAGTAAATCCATTCATTTTCTGCATTGAAATAGGCATTGACAATCAGCACATTACTCAGTTGAAATGTGGCGTTGTATTGAAAGACTACAGTCTTGTACTTTTTGTACTCCATCATTAATTGCTGGTTTGTCCTCTGCCTCTGTCTTTGACTTACCCCAGGGGCCTTGGCATCTATATAGCAACTATTCGCTTTCAATTATTAAAGAAAAGCAATTATTGGCCAAAATAAAAGGGAGTAGTCTCATTCAAGCATAAAAGTTATTCTAGCAGCCTTTTAATATAAGATTAAAGACCTGTGATCACATTTGCATGGTGAGCATAAACATCTATCATGATCATGGTTTAATAGTTGTTTGCTCACAAAAACCTATTACAATAACTCCTGTTTGAAAGGTTCCGTTTGAAAACTCCCTTTCTTCAAGGGATAGCTAATTAGTCTGTAATTTTAACTGTATTTAGTTGGTGCAAACATTTGCATAAGTCCTAAAGTGCAGTTTCCCAAATCCGGTCTTCCAGTAACGACAGTTCATATATTTGTTGTAGCCCCAGACAAGCACACCTGATTCTACTTGTCAGCTAATCAAGTCCTTGACGAGTTGAATCAGGTGTTTTTGTCTGGGGATACAGCAAATACAGATGAAGACGGAAGTTTACTTACACCTTAGGCAAATACATTTAAACTCAGTTCTTCACAATTCCTGACATTTAATCCTATTAAAAATTCCCTGTCTTAGGTCAGTTAGGATCACCACTTTAGTTTAAGAATGTGAAATGTCAGAATAATAGTAGAGAGAATGATTCATTTCAGCTTTTATTTCTTTCATCACATTCAAAGTGGGTCGGAAGTTTACATACACCCAATTAGTATTTGGCAGCATTGTCTTTAAATGGTTTAACTTGGGTCAAACATTTCAGTTAGCCTTCCACACGCTTCCCACAATAAGTTGGATGAATTTTGTCACATTCCTCCTGACAGAGCTGGTGTAACTGAGTCAGGTTGGTAGGCCCACGCTTTTTCAGTTCTGCCCACAAATTTTCTATAGGATTGAGGTCAGGACTTTGTGATGGCCACTCCAATACCTTGACTTTGTTGTCCTTAAGCCATTTTGCCACAACTTTGGAAGTATGCTTGGGGTCATTGTCCATTTGGAAGACCCATTTGCGACCAAGCTTTAACTTCCTGACTGATGTCTTGAGATGTTACTTCAATACATCCACATAATTTTCCTTCCATGATGCCATCTATTTTGTGAAGTGCACCAGTCCCTCCTGCAGCAAAGCACCCCCACAACATGATGCTGCCACCCCCGTGCTTCACGGTTGGGATGGTGTTCTTCGGCTTGCGAGCGACCCCCTTTTTCCTCCAAACATAACGATGGTCATTATAGCCAAACAGTTCGATTTTTGTTTCATCAGACCAGAGGACATTTTTCCAAAAAGTATGATCTTCGTACCTGTTTCCTCCAGCATCTTCACAAAGTCCTTTGCTGTTGTTCTGGGATTGATTTGCACTTTTCTCACCAAAGTACGTTCATCTCTAGGAGACAGAACGCGTCTCCTTCCTGAGCGGTATGACGGCTGCGTGGTCCCATGGTGTTTATACTTGCGTACTATTGTTTGTACAGATGAACGTGGTACCTTCAGCTGTTTGGAAATTGCTCCCAAGGATGAACCAGACTTATGGAGGTCTACAATTTTTTTCTGATGTCTGATTCCTTTTGATTTTCCCATGATGTCAAGCAAAGAGGCACTGAGATTGAAGGTAGGCCTTGAAATACATCCACAGGTACACCTCCAATTGACTCAAATGATGTCAATTAGCCTATCAGAAGCTTCTAAAGCCATGACATAATTTTCTGGAATTTTACAAGCTGTTTATAGGCACAGTCAACTTAGTGTATGTAAACTTCTGACCCACTGGAACTGTGATACAGTGAATTATAAGTGAAATAATCTGTCTGCAAACAATTGTTGGAAAAATTACTCGTGTCATGCACAAAGTAGTTGTCCTAACCTACTTGCCAAAACTATAGTTTGTACACAAGAAATTTGTGGGGTGGTTGAAAAATGCGTTTTAATGACTCCAACCTAAGTGTATGTAAATTTCCGACTTCAACTGTATATGTGCTGTTGGGGGTACTGGAGGACTGGAGTTGGACTGTTGGGGGTACTGGAGGACTGGAGTTGGGCTGTTGGGGGTACTGGAGGACTGGAGTTGGACTGTTGGGGGTACTGGAGGACTGGAGTTGGACTGTTGGGGGTACTGGAGGACTGGAGTTGGGCTGTTGGGGGTACTGGAGGACTGGAGTTGCGAATCACTCCATTGGTGTAGTGAAATTATTGGCCGCACTACAATACATCACCAGAGGCTGGTGGCACCTTTATTTGAGAGTACATGCTTGTGCTAATGGCTGGGGCGGAATAGGTCGAATGGTATCAAATACATAAAACACATGGTTCCACATGTGTTTGATGTCATTCCATTTACTCCGTGCCAGCCATTATTATGAGCCGTCCTCCCCTCAGCAGCCTCCACTGCAATACATAGAGCTTGCTCCTTAACAACAACATTGGTAATTCCCATGTTCAATATATCCGATATTCAATCAACGGCAGATAGTGGTTTTCCAGATAGGGCTTTCATAAGTACATTTGATTTGCACAGCAGCATGTCCCGGGTGGAGGGATTTGACACCTGGTTTAGAAACTGGCAGTCCCATGGTGTGGGACTGTTGTTGATGGCAAACCTGTCTGAGAAATGATCCAGAGTACTCAACCAGACTGACAATTTCTATATCAAGTTTCAACAGAACAAACCACTTTTGGGGAAAACTAGGCTTGCATGGAGAAAATAGACAACCAAAAAAGGTGTTTTGGCATTGTTCATTGTCATTACCAAATGACATTTCTTCCTGCCTTCTTTGTGTTGAAGAATCAAGAAAGTCATATGCCTGGGGAAATAAAAGTGGACTTGGTGGAGGTTTCATTTCGTAGAGATAAAGCTCTGGCTCAAGGAATAGTAATGCTGTCTATCAAACTGTCCCTGACACCGTGTACGATTCGGTCGATTCGAACAGACATGATTTATGTCTTTACATTGTCATTCAGATCTGACCAGTCATTGCCACGTGTCTGTCTGGCCTGTGGTAAAGTGTGCTCTTGCCAGTGGGGTAGCACTGCGTTGGTCTGAATGTAGATGACATTGGTAGACAAGGGCGGTAGTCAGAGCAACACTCACGTTGTAAGTCACTTCCTCTCCAATACGACCACCAAACATACCTAAGGTTGTTTAAAAATAGATATTTCAATATATTATTTATCTTTCTCTCTTTTACCATCAATTTATGTTTTTCTTGGTGGCCCACTATTTAATGGTGTAAAGATCTTACAGAATATGGCTTTAAATCATCTTGAATCACCAATTCAGCTTTGCATAATGGCAAACTGAATTTAAAATAAATAATCAGCACATTGCAACATTAGCCAGCATATTAGCTGCAAGCCGATGATACACTGCCCCACAAGCACTCTGGGGAAACAAGGTGGGAATAAAGCCACATGGGAATTAAAGTTATTATTATTAAAGTGAAGAATATTCTTCACTATTCCCACCTGGCCCTAACACCTTGACCAGCTATCCACCTCAGAATGTGTATGTTAAACAGTTGTGATGCCTTACACGTTACTAGGATTGAAAAGCTGCAGTAGATTGTATACCAATTTCAGAGAAAATGTTGTGTAGGTGATATTACCTACAGTTGAAGTCGGAAGTTTACATACACCTTAGCCAAATATATTTAAACTCAGTTTTTCACAATTCCTGACATTTAATCCTAGTAAAAATTCCCTGTCATAGGTCAGTTAGGATCACCACTTTATTTTAAGAATGTGAAATATCAGAATAATTGTAGAGAGAATTATTTATTTCAGCTTTTATTTCTTTCATCACATTCCCAGTACTTGCGGGAATCCCTATTGTGGGAAGCTTGTGGAAGGCTACTCGAAACATTTGACCCAAGTTAAACAATTTAATGGTAATGCTATCGAATACTAATTGAGTGTATGTAAACTTCTGACCCACTGGAATTGTGATACAGTGAAATAATCTGTCTGTAAACAATTGTTGGGAAAATGACGTGTCATGCACAAAGTAGATGTCCTAACCGACTTGCCAAAACTATAGTTTGTTAACAAGAAATTTGTGGAGTGGTTGAAAAAGTTTTAATGACTCCAACCTAAGTGTATGTAAACTTTCAACTTCAACTGTATCTTCAATAGTTTTAAAATATATTATTTCACTGGCCTCCCACCAATAGTTTAAGATTCAGTGTTAAAACCTGTACTAATCTATTTCTTTCTAATGTCATTAGCTAGTAGCCGGGCAAACCAAGCTGAACATTGTTAGAGGCATCACCTTTTTTTACAGCTTTAATCACCACCTGCAATCCAGATAAACCTGGGGCTCCAGTATACTGCTTCAATACCGCTGATTGTTTAGAACAGAAGCTTTGGGTTTTCTGTCATATCTGCTTCAAAGTACTATTTTATTGTCATTCTGAATGGGCTTGATCATATGCCCTTGATAAATGATGAGGGGCCTTCATGGACATTGCCATGATGACACAGAAAAATCCTCTGAAATGGATGGTTGCCCCAGTGATTAGAAAGGCATGGCAGGCCACACGAGGTTTCTGAGAAATACTCCTCTCAAGGAGATGTCTTAGGTCAATCATACATGGACTGCAACCCCGAAGACCCCAATGTTACATCCAAAAAGTATAAAGATGAATCCATCTCTCATTTATCATACAATACTGTCTCTGAAAAGATAGTATGTGACCATACTGAAAAGGCATAACCAAGAAATACCCAGACGATGCAAAAATGTGAATGGATGTTGACCAAAATATGAGCATCAATAATGACATAATTAACGCATCACACAGATAATGATATCCGGCAACAAAATGACATCCACTGGGACAATTTGAAGAGGCTTATAGGAATGGGGGTTACACTCCAAAGGAATCATCTTGCATATCAGATGGATTGTTTTTTGAATGTGAGAATGTAATTAAGAATCAAAGCATCCAGCTGAGACCACTGTGAGGAGAGAAATGCAGATGCACGTGTTCTTCAGAAATATAGGCAAAGAGGTATGTGTGTGTGTGTGTGTCTACATTAATCCAGCATTTTGTTTGACATCCCTACCACTCAAGCAGTACCTTATTAAACAATAGCCTAACCATACACATCAACAGCAAATACTTTGCATTATCATTTCCGCAGACCAGTTTTGTCATTCTTTGCCGTGTTTACTCCCATATCAAGTAGTAACAGACTGCTATTTTCAGTTCTGTATTCTATATCACCGCAGGGTTGTTAGACCGTACCAACACATTTCATTGTGGATTATTTTCAAGCATCTGCACAACTAATAGTTGGTTTACATGTTATGTATGTAACCTTGTAATACATTGCATAAAATTACAGAGCTTGTGTGCGTCCTGATGTTAACTGAGTAAGTCAGCATTAAATCAGCACGGAATAAGTCGCCACACTAAATTCTCTGCATGCAACCAGTTGAGGATAGAACTGGGTTAGGCTGAACCATTATTTAAAATATTCTATTGAACATCTTAAAACATGATTGTTTGTTCACCTGCTGAAAATCTTTGCAGTGATGCCTCCCAGCACTGAACAATGGGGAGTAAATTTTTGCCTCGCTTTGTCTCTGTCTCTGAAGCCCATGGAAATATGCCTTGAAAAACTGCCTGAAATAACCAAACAATCCTGTGGGAACTGCCACCTTCAGCATTAACAGTGAAGGATTAGATTGCAGAAATATTCCTCCATCGTCTTGCCATTGAGGACAGTAAAATGGTGGAAAATCACCGCCGAATCCTACAATATACAGAACCAGAACTTCTTTATTGAGATACAGAATGCAGTGTAAAAATGTATATTCAACAAAATATACCACTATTTTTCAGTATGTATTATGTCAAGGGCGCGTGAATCAAGACATGCTTATACAGCAGTGGTTTGAATCTGAATCTTCTCTTAACCCTTTTCTGTCGCCTAGTGACGTGCCTGTGCCTGAGAGACAAAGAGAAGTGGCCGAGGAAACTCTAAATTGACTTTCAACACAGTGTGAGGAGAAGAAGATGGTTGGACTGCTTTGTCAACAGTCTCTGCCTCCATCTCATTGTGCTCACACCTGTTCTAATTATTTTTACACTGTTCAATTTCTTGCCTGGCCCTGGGGTTTTCAAAAGTTATACAACAGTGAACATTGGTTTATTTTCTCTCTTCAATGAAGTTATACTGCTGTTCTTTCCCCTGATGCTCTCTCTCTCTCTCTCTCTCTCTCTCTCTCTCTCTCTCTCTCTCTCTCTCTCTCTCTCTCTCTCTCTCTCTCTCTCTCTCTCTCTCTCTCTCTCTCTCTCTCTCTCTCTCTCTCTCTCTCTCTCTCTCTCTCTCTCTCTCTCTCTCTCTCTCTCTCTCTCTCTCTCTCTCTCTCTCTCTCTCTCTCTCTCTCTCTCTCTCTCTCTCTCTCTCTCTCTCTCTCCTCCCTCCCATTTGGGTCTCTTACTCCCTGCCCTCAGTCTCTCACTATCCTTGTAATCATATTGTGTTAAAGTATGTCCTATCTCAGTGGTATAGCAACATATATGAGGGGTGATGTATTGTAGACGTTCAATAAAAATATATATATACACATGAATTATCTGATTACTATTTCCTTTTGCAGTGAACAATAATATTGTGTATATTAAGGGGAAGACATTAATTGCCAGTCTGTCATCAGGGAAGATGTCACTGGGTTCTCTAGAATAGAGTGCATTTTCCCATAGAGACAAAAATGTGTAAGTGTTAACATGCACTGTTATTAACCTTATCTGATAGATTGTGATCCTTGAAATGGTGCCAAGAAAATTCATATTGAAATTGTTACTCAATGTTCACCTCTATGGCGGAAATGAATTGGATTGTTTTTCATATCCAGGATGGCAGCAGGAGATTGTATATGACACACAAGTGAACTGTATTCATGGAGAGACAACTTTTACTCATAAGGAACACTTGCTAGATGTGAGATGATATGTGTAGAATCAGATATGAATTCTAGGAGGCCACTATGAGAGGCCAGTGTAATGTGACATGCTGATTGCAGTAACAAAGCCTATCTGCTTCAGCCTCGAGTCAGAATAAAACAACCACAGTGCATGTCTATATCCTCTGTACTGCCCACTAGTTTATTAGATACCTTCATAACTATGTTGTAGGCTCCATGCCAATAAAGAAAAGTATGATTAACATTCAACTTTCTCATTGCATGATTACAGTGCCTTCAGAAAGTATTCACACCCCTTGACATTTTCCACATTTTGTTTTGTTACAGCCTGAATTTAAAATGGATAAAATATATTTTTTCTCTCACCCATCTTTACACAATACCCCATAATGACAAAGTGAAAACAGGTTTTTAGAAATTTTTGCAAATGTATTGAAACCAAATACAGAAATCTAATTTAAATAAGTATTCACACCCCTGAGTCAATACTTCGTAGAAACACATTTGGCGGTGAGGACAGAGTTGATTCGTCTTGGGTATGTCTGTATCAGCTTTGCACATCTGGATTTGGGGATATTCTTCCTTGCAGATTTTCTCAAGCTCTGTTAAGTTATATGGGGACCGGTGAACAGCAATATTCAAGTCTTTCCACAGATGTTCTATGGGATTCAAGTCTGGGCTTTGGCTGGGCCACTCAAGGACTTTCACATTCTTGTTCTGAAGCCATTCTAGCGTTGCTTTGGCTGTATGTTTGGGCTCATTGTCCGGTTGGAACGTAAATCTTTGCCCCAGTCTCAGGTCGTTTGCACTCTGAATCAGGTCTCATCAAGGATTTGCCTGTATCTGGCCCTATTCTTTGTTCCAGGACCTGCCGGTGAAAAGCATCCCTATAGCATGACGTTGCCACCACCATGCTTTGCGGTAGGGATGTTGTTAGATGGGTGATGAGCTGTGTGTGGTTTTCGCCAGACATAGCGCTTTGCATTCGAGCCACATAGTTACATTTCTGTCTCATCAGACACAAAATATTTTGCCTTGTGTCCTCAGAGTCTTTCACATGTCTTTATGCAACCTCTAGGCGTGCTGTCATGTGCATTTTTCTCAGGAGTGGCTTCCATCTGGCTATTCTCCCATAAATCCCAGATTGGTGAAGTGCTGTCCTTCTGGCAGGTTCTCCCTGACCAAGGTCCTTCTTGTCTGGTTACTCACTTTGGTAGGACGGCCAGCTCTAGGCAGAGTCTGGGTAGTCCCATATCTTTTCCATTTCCCAATGATGGCAACCACTGTGCTCTTAGGAAACATTCAACACTCTAGAAATACTTTTATACCCTTCCCCAGATATATGCCTCATCACAATTCTATCTCGGCGACCTACGGACAGTTCTTTGGACGTCATAGTATAGTTTCTGCTATGACATGCACTGTCAACTGTGTGACCTTATATAGACAGGTGTGTTTCTTTCTAAATCATGTCCAAACATTTGAATTGGCCACAGGTGGACTTAAGTTGTAGCGACATCTCAAGGATGGTCAAAGGAAATTGTATGCACCTGAGCTCAATTTGGTGTGTCAAAGCAAATGGGTGTGAATACTTATGTAAATTAGATATTTCTGTATTCCATTTTCAAAATAAATGCAAAAAATTCTATAAACATGCTCACTTTATCATTATGTGGTATGGTGTGTAGATGGGTGAGAGAAAAAATAAAGGTAATCCATGTTGAATTCAGGCTGTAACACAGCAAAATGTGAAATAATTCAAGGGGTATGAATACTTTCTGAAGGTACTGTACATTTAATTTCTAAACGGCTATAAAACACAGATGTTTGGTCCAATCTCAGATTTTTCAATGCCCTGTAGCCTGTTAAGTTGCTTTGTATTTCATTACTCACTTTAGAGCAGCCCCAGAGGAGAAATAATAATAATAATCAACTTTATTTGTGTAGCACTTTTCAATACAAGTAACAAAGTGCTTTACATCATAAAATAAAAGTACTAACAAAGAAACATAGATAGGCGGAAGGAGAATAAAAAAAGATAGCCAATCAAAATCATATACTGAAGTCATACATTAAAAGAATCTTTATAAAAGTGTTTTCAGCAGGGATTTAAAAAGAGGCACTGAATCGGCAAGCCTGATCTCCTCTGGCAGACCATTCCAAAGTCTAGGGACACTAATGGCAAATGCCCGGTCTCCTTCAGTTTTCAACCTAGACTTTGGAATGGTTAGCATTGCCCTGCCAGAGGATCTCAGGCTGTGTCCTGACTCGTAGAGAGATAAAAGATCAGAGATATAGCATGGGGCTAAAACAAGCCTTAAACGTGATTAATAAAATGTTAAAATCTATTCTATTCTGACTGGTAGCCAGTGTAGAGAAGCTAGAATAGGTGTGATATGGTTACATTTTCTGGTGCCTGTTAAAAGCTGAGTTGCACCATTTTGAACTAACTGTAGACGATGAAGTGATTTCTGACTGACACATGTATACAAAGAGTTGCTTAAAGAAACACCAATACTTAAAATTAGAAGAAGCATTGTTATGCAAATATTATGTTAAGCAATGACACCAAGTCATCTCCCGGTTTACGATTGAGCATCAGCATTAATGTCTTTTTTTCTTCCTTTATTTTCATATTCATAACACAATCATGCAGCCTTCATAATAGTCCTTCAGGCCT
Organism: Salvelinus alpinus; assembly: GCF_045679555.1. Lineage (NCBI taxonomy): Eukaryota > Metazoa > Chordata > Actinopteri > Salmoniformes > Salmonidae > Salvelinus > Salvelinus alpinus. The sequence continues at coordinate 11,246,633 of NC_092092.1, forward strand.
CCTCTGACATTCTTTATCACAAGCAGAACTGGGTTCAGCCTCTTTATGTTCTTTATCACAGCCCCTAGAGCAATTACTCTTCCTCAGGAAGGGAGCTTGCACCATGCATTCCTATCCTCACATTATAATCATTCTTTTTTTTGTTGCAAAAACATGACAGCAACCTCACACGTCACTCGCTATCTGTGATGAAGGCTTCTTCTCACTTAACTGCCAACGTTGGTGCCAGTTTCTGGGTTGAAAGTAAAGCTCTGCTCTGGGCCTGTGAGTTGTGACTGTGTAATGACAGGGTTATATAGGCCTTACTGTAGGTGGTGTGGTGGGAGCAAACAAAGGAAGAAGAATCAGAGTTGATCGAGAACTGCAGTAGACAAGGAGCAGTAGGATGTAACTGAGCCGAGACTACTGTGCAAAAAATGAAAAATGGAAAACACTGAGATTTTGACTTTCCCAAGCCTCCACTTTGAGGGATGAGGAGGATGAGACAGCAGACTTTTTTTATTATCTTTGAGACTTCATTAAGGGAATTATGGATTTGTCTTACAAAGCATGCTACTGAATACAACACGGTTTGGAAATGGGTTAATATCCAACTATGAGTAGCTGCTTTATTTGTTTCAAGGATGATCTTCTTTATAGATCCCAGAGCTTTCCAAGTTTGCTCTTGTAATGAAGCAGTGATACTAGCAACATTACTTCACTATAGATTTTTTATCTCTAACCACTGCTAGTAGTGTCGTTCATTACCTCTAAGTACATATAAGCACTGTGTAAAACAACAGTGAAATGAAAGCCTCATCAACACACCTTTTGCAGACCCCACACAGAAAAGGCATCTCAATCTCCAAACAGAACGCCTAATCCACTGGCCCTTCAGTTGCTCTTTTCTTGTTCGGTAATGAGGCATACTCTAGAGAAGAATGTAAACAACTTAACTCGATTGCCTCAGAGAAGTGTTAAATCAATCTACTATATGCCATACACACATTCCATGTAAGCTATAGTGATAACCACGAGTCAATTTCTCATTGGATAAAGAACCACTGAAATCTAATCCAACCTGCCTTTTATAACGTCCTTATAATTAATCAATATTGTATGTCACAACAGAACAGCTGGGGAGCATTATGTTAAAGCATTGTCCCTGTCGTCATACCATACAGCCTATTCATGGGAATCAACAGCGTTGCAGACATGTAATTATGTTTTTAGAATGTCTCCGACAGAGTAGCCTAATGATATCAGTGAAATTCCAACAATGTGGGTTCCAACAGCTGTGATTTCAACCTCCTGACCGACAAACATGCACTCAACTGCAACAAGCAGATGAAAAAGCTCACACATTTTAAATAAATTGACATAATATACTGTATGTTGTGGAGTAAATGCCTAGGATGGTGTTTGGCCATGTGCGGAAGTCATACGCTGTAACTGTATTTGGCATTTGCATTTTTGTACTTCCATTGTACGTATACATTAGTGTGGCAGAAGCAATTAAAACAGTGTCACAAGCTTACAAGGGTTTTATCATTTATTCATGGGCTCGCAAAGTCAGCAGTGACAAGGCAAGCAATTTGGAAACACTTTAGCCTAGTGGCAAACTCTGAACATTTTAGAATCAAGATTACAAGGAGAGAGAAAAGCGATGGGCAATACAAACCCTCTGTGCGATAAAACAACAGTGCATCCTGCTGTGAAGGTGATGACATGCTATTGGGCCAACTCAGAGTACAAATAGCTACTTAAAGCTTTACTGTAGACACACACTGCTGCTCTCCCCCTCTTAGCTTCTGTTGCAGCCTTAAAGGGTAAAGGGAAGTGAATATCTCTTTGAATTCTTTACCTCCTTTCATCTTCTGGATTTTCTTGTTTGCAAGAGTAACATACATTTACAATTCAAGTAAATAGGCAAGTCAGAAGATGGTGTTCTCTAGTTCCATATGTTGTGTTCTGTTGTTCTTATTCAATACAGTACTGTCATGTTGTGTGCTGATGTTCTTATTCAGTACAGTACTGTCATGTTGTGTGCTGATGTTCTTATTCAGTACAGTACTGTCATGTTGTGTGCTGATGTTCTTATTCAGTACAGTAGCTGTCATGTTGTGTGCTGATGTTCTTATTCAGTACAGTAGCTGTCATGTTGTGTTCTGATGTTCTTATTCAGTACAGTAGCTGTCATGTTGTGTTCTGTTGTTCTTATTCAGTACAGTAGCTGTCATGTTGTGTTCTGATGTTCTTATTCAGTACAGTAGCTGTCATGTTGTGTTCTGATGTTCTTATTCAGTACAGTAGCTGTCATGTTGTGTTCTGTTGTTCTTATTCAGTACAGTACTGTCATGTTGTGTTCTGATGTTCTTATTCAGTACAGTAGCTGTCATGTTGTGTTCTGTTGTTCTTATTCAGTACAGTACTGTCATGTTGTGTGCTGATGTTCTTATTCAGTACAGTAGCTGTCATGTTGTGTGCTGATGTTCTTATTCAGTACAGTACTGTCATGTTGTGTGCTGATGTTCTTATTCAGTACAGTACTGTCATGTTGTGTTCTGATGTTCTTATTCAGTACAGTAGCTGTCATGTTGTGTTCTGTTGTTATTATTCAGTACAGTACTGTCATGTTGTGTGCTGATGTTCTTATTCAGTACAGTACTGTCATGTTGTGTTCTGTTGTTCTTATTCAATACAGTACTGTCATGTTGTGTGCTGATATTCTTATTCAGTAAAGTAGCTGTCATGTTGTGTTCTGTTGTTCTTATTCAGTACAGTAGCTGTCATGTTGTGTTCTGTTGTTCTTATTTAATACAGTAGCTGTCATGTTGTGTGCTGATGTTCTTATTCAGTACAGTACTGTCATGTTGTGTTCTGTTGTTCTTATTTAATACAGTAGCTGTCATGTTGTGTTCTGTTGTTCTTATTTAATACAGTAGCTGTCATGTTGTGTTCTGTTGTTCTTATTCAATACAGTACTGTCATGTTGTGTTCTGTTGTTCTTATTTAATACAGTAGCTGTCATGTTGTGTTCTGTTGTTCTTATTCAATACAGTACTGTCATGTTGTGTTCTGATGTTCTTATTCAGTACAGTAGCTGTCATGTTGTGTTCTGTTGTTCTTATTTAATACAGTAGCTGTCATGTTGTGTTCTGTTGTTCTTATTCAGTACAGTACTGTCATGTTGTGTTCTGATGTTCTTATTCAGTACAGTAGCTGTCATGTTGTGTTCTGTTGTTCTTATTCAGTACAGTACTGTCATGTTGTGTTCTGATGTTCTTATTCAATACAGTACTGTCATGTTGTGTTCTGATGTTCTTATTCAATACAATACTGCGATAATCGCCTGCCTTCAGGTGCCAAAGAGGCTATTTCTCACCCCAGAAATCACTAACACTTAGTAGTAATTACTCCTGTGCCAGTGCGTTATTAGATTCAGCCAAACCTGGTATCTGTTCACTCAGACGCCAAGATGTAAAACAGAAGAAGGGAAACATGGAACATCATGTCGCTTTTCTTGTGTAGAAAATATGATGGTGCACTGACAGGGATCTAGTGCATTCCTTTAAAACTCCTTTCAGGTTGAAAGGAGCGTTCTGTAGTTTTTCTCTCCCATGTGGTTGCTGGACATAAAACACAAGGTCATAGGTGGCCGTGATGGTATGTAGGCCGTATTGGAAATGTAGCTAGGACACCGGGGTTAACACCCCATCCCTTACTATAAGTGCCATGGGATCTTCAGTGACCACTGTTATTACATGGTAATGAATTAGTTACTCTGTAATTACACTTTGACAGCCCATGTAAATACCATGAAAATATATAGGTGTATAGCTAGGTACACTTACTGTTAAGTAGAAGCCATTTGTCATTCAAAAATAATAAACATGACATTTGTGCAACCGTAACAAACAAGAAAGGTCATATAAGTATATTGCAATAACAATTGTTAATGTCATTTGTTTTGCTTTGTGTGCATGACTGCCATATGAGACATTATGACATGTAATTCTTCACTATAATACACAGTCCAGATGTAGGATATTAATTTGAACCAGTTTGCTACAGCAGGAACATATTCCTGCAGCAACAGGAAAAGTGAATTATTATGTGGATTCTAATTAGTGGACTTTTTAGTATTGGTAGATAATTTTTTTGTAAGGGAAAATTTGGTCTAATTTCAAAGTGGAAATTACAAACTTCAGACGCCTTTTTAAACCTCATATACTCCACAATTTTTACACTACCTGCATTACAGGAAGGTTCTTCTGCAACAGGGTGATCAAATTAAGATCCTACATCTGTAGGCTTCCATCTCTTTACAATACACAGTATAACTCCCTTTTAACCTGCATCCATATTCAGTCTGCACATGTTCAGCTAGCAGAATGTTATTCAGAGGTTAGGGGAAGTATCGTCCTCAAAGGACAGCATATGCATCATAACAGGTGCTACATGTGGAAGAAATCTGTGCAGCATAATGCCTCCTATCAGTCAAAAAGGCCAGTCTGCCGGCTGTGGTCAGCATGTTCTCTTTGGATGACTGTTTCAGTGCCCTTTATCTACTCTCAGAATCACAAAGTGCTACTTCTCTCTTCCAATGAATGTGAAGAAGCCTTCTTAGGGAAGATGTGTTTATTTATACTTTCCCAAGACTGTTGTGTTTATTCATAGTCCTCAATACAGCTCCATACTGTGTTTGTTGGGCCTGCAGTACTGTACAGCTGGGTTAGTTGGGCCTGCAGTACTGTACAGCTGGGTTTGTTGGGCCTGCAGTACTGTACAGCTGGGTTTGTTGGGCCTGCAGTACTATACAGCTGGGTTAGTTGGGCCTGCAGTACTATACAGCTGGGTTAGTTGGGCCTGCAGTACTATACAGCTGGGTTTGTTGGGCCTGCAGTACTATACAGCTGGGTTAGTTGGGCCTGCAGTACTATACAGCTGGGTTAGTTGGGCCTGCAGTACTATACAGCTGGGTTAGTTGGGCCTGCAGTACTATACAGCTGGGTTTGTTGGGCCTGCAGTACTGTACAGCTGTGTGTTGCTGGTACGGCACTATTTGTTATCTGCCTTCAACTTTTGATACCATTCTGAGACATGTATAAAGCAGCTTATAGAATTATCTAAGCGCAACAATACGACCAACCGGGCAAAGCCACTTCCTCCCCATGCTTACTCAGTTCAGCTAGCTTGAGTCCCTATCCCCCTGTGCTGGATTTGTTCAAGTCACTGGTTATCTTTGCCTGCCCTATTTTCCTTGCTGAATGTAGGGTTTTCTGTAAAAATATGTATGATGCATGTCATTATCATAAGAACACATGAATTTAGGTTTCACTGACACCTTGTGGCGGTAAGTCACAGTTAACAGCCAGCATCTTAGAGGTAATCATCACATTGTTGGAGCTGAGGAGAGAGAGAAAGGGCATCTGTGACGGTAGCAGGCAGCGTTTATTGGTCGAGGCTCACAGTGTAATAAAGTTTGACACTGCAGTCATGGTGAGCAATGTTTTTCACTCTACACAGACACAGAGGTAGAGTCCCATCTCAGCCCAAGAGATGCTCACCAGAGACGGATACTATTTGTCACCCTCCACATACACAGAGGTAGAGTCCCATCTCAGCCCAGGAGAGGTTCACCAGAGACGTATACTTCTTGTCACTGGAGCACCGCTCCAAACCCTCTGGTAATGCCTTGTGTTTAATTAGCATAAACACAAAATTCCATTACCATACTATTAAATCCTTAAGGATAAAGAGCCATTGGTGAAACAGGGGGACGGGGTAAAGATCCCCCTTTACAGAGTCTGAGCTCCGATCTTTGGAGAGGAGACCAGATAGCCAGTGATCTTTGGAGAGGAAACCAGATAGCCAGTGATCTTTGGAGAGGAGACCAGATAGTCAGTGATCTTTGGAGAGGAGACCAGATAGCCAGTGATCTTTGGAGAGGAGACCAGATAGTCAGTGATCTTTGGAGAGGAGACCAGATAGTCAGTGATCTTTGGAGAGGAGACCAGATAGTCAGTGATCTTTGGAGAGGAGACCAGATAGTCAGTGATCTTTGCCCGTGTAATGACCTGCTTAGGCTAGTTTTACCTTGATGTAAATCAATCAAATGTATTTATACAGCTCTTTTTACATCAGCAGATGTCACAAAGTGCTTATATAGAAACCCAGCCTAAAAACCCCAAAAAGCAACCAATGCAGATGTAGAAGCACGGTGATGACATCAACACGTCGGCACACTGTGTGAGCAGGGTGTGTTAACAGACTATTAAGAGAGAAGTTATTCATGTCTTCACACACACTTAAATGAGATGGAATGAGGAGGCTGTGAAAACCAGATGGAATTCGTCGAGCCTTTACCATTTTGGAACAGAATTGCGAGGTAAAAGACAGAAATCGATTGAAGTGGAGATCGAACTTTCTCTCAAGCGGCCTCGACAGTTGGGAATGCTCTCTCTGCCTATGTCTGTCACTCAGACTTGCTCACTGTTCTCAGATTTGTCTTTTGGTTAAACTCATCTTTTTAAACTTAAAAGTAGGCCTACATTTTTTAGGTGTTTGCGCATGTCTTGCTGTTTAATGTACTTCACTAGTGATTTTGCTTGTGTGTTGCAGGGCACTTTTTAATTTCTCTCCAAACATTTAATTTTACACATAATTTTATATATTTCAACCTGACTCAAATAATACAAGGACCAAGCAGAGTAACATAGTCATCCCAGACTCAAATTGATCTGGTGTTTACTAACAGACCTGATCGAATAACTAAGTCCATTAACTTACTAACTGGCATATCTGACCACAATGTTCCATTGGTGGTTAGAAAGCTCACTAAAAAGAGATTTAAGAACCATATTAATGTGCAACAATACAATGTGCAACAGCACTAAATTCTGGTCAGAATGATGAAAGACGTATATTAACAGCACTGGTAAATAAGGTGGTAAAGAATATAAAAGAAGCACAGGCAGAGTTCTTTCTTAGCGTGATCAATGAAGGAAAAGGAAATGGCAAAGTGATTTGGGAAAATCTCAACAAACTAACAGGAGCTGAAAAGTCCAAAAAACATCCTGAATTAAAGGTTAATGGGATTCTAATTCAAGACTCATATTTCATATCCACCACCTTTAACCAGTTTGTTGTTGACTCTGTCAGGGAACTGGCTAAAAGATTTTCAACCAAAACCACAGTTCTCATAGACAATAATAAACCAATTTTCACAATTCCTGAAATCTCAGCGTCAGCAGTGGACAGTATTATTAGCTTCTTCAGGAGCTCTAAAACAAAATATGTATTTGGTCTAGACACTGTATTCCTGAAGAGACACAAATATTCCCTGATTGTCCCTATTGTACATCTAGTTAATCTGTCCATCAAATATGGGTTCTTCCCCAATGCTTGGAAGTCTGCAGCAGTGATACCTGTTTTAAAATCTGGTGACCCAACACTGGTGGAAAATTACCAACCTATAAGCATTCTTCCAATGCTATCAAAAGTATCTGAAAGATGGGTGGCTGATCATCTGACTGATCACCTCATCCTGGGCAACTCAATACATCAAATGCCATTCGGTTTCAGAACTAACCATTCTACCGAAACAGCCAATTGCTATTTTCTGGAGTGCATTAAATCTATACTGGACATAGGTGGTGAAGTCGGCCAGTCTTTTTGGATCTTAAAAAGACCTTTGATACTGTGAATCATGAGGTCCTCGTATCCAAACTATCCACCCTTACTGTGTCCACTGAAGTTATTAGTTGGATGTATTCCTATCTGACTCAGTCGGACTCTCTTTACTATAACATTAGGGTCCCATAAGGGTCAATATTAGGCTCCCTTCTGTTTACCATCTATATAAATGATCTCCCACTTACTTGCCCACAAGTTAAGATGTAGATGTATGCAGCCAAAACAGTTCTGTATGTACACTCAAAAAATAAATAACTAGTTGTAAACAAGTTAACTGAAAATATGCTACATATTTCTAAATTGATGACTAATTCTTGCCTGTATTAAAATATCGACAAGACTGTTTGTATGTACTTCTCTAAGAAATCCATTGATTCTTCCCAACGAGCTGTTCTTGTTAATTGGATGTAATGTAATGTATTTGTAGTTTGTATTGTTTTAGTGACTATTTGTATAGTGGCTGTGTTAAGGCCCTTTCCTGCAAAGGTACTACAGGTGCAAATTAGCTTTTGGCTAACCTCGGGTCATTGACATACAGTTGAAGTCGGAAGTTTACATAAACTTAAGTTGGAGTCATTAAAACTCGTTTTTCAACCACTCCACAAATTTCTTGTTAACAAACTATAGTTTTGGCAAGTCGGCTAGGACAACTACTTTGTGCATGACACAAGTCATTTTTCCAACAATTGTGTACAGTCTGATTATTTCACTTACATTTACATTTAAGTCATTTAGCAGACACTCTTATCCAGAGCGACTTACAAATTGGAAAGTTCATACATATTCATCCTGGTCCGCCCGTGGGGAATGAACCCACAACCCTGGCGTTGCAAGCGCCATGCTCTACCAACTGAGCCACACGGGACCACTTATAATTCACAGTATCACAATTCTAGTGGGTCAGAAGTTTACATACACTAAGTTGACTGTGCCTTTAAACAGCTTAGAAAATTCCAGAAAATTATGTCATGGCTTCAGAAACTTCTGATAGGCTAATTGACATTATTTGAGTCAATTGGAGGTGTACCTGTGGATGTATTTCAAGGCATACCTTCGAACTCAGTGCCTCTTTGCTTGACATCATGGGAAAATCAAAAGGAATCAGTCAAGACCTCAGACAATAAATGTTTAGACCTCCACAAGTCTGGTCCATCCTTGGGAGCAATTTCCAAACGCCTGAAAGTACCACGTTCACCTGTACAAACAATAGTATGCAAGTATAAACATCATGGGACTACGCAGCCGTCATACCGCTCAGGAAGGAGACGCGTTCTGTCTCCTAGAGATGAACGTACTTTGGTGTGAAAAGTGCAAATCAATCCCAGAACAACAGCAAAGGACCTTGTGAAGATGCTGGCGGAAACAGGTACAAAAGTATCTATATCCACAATAAAACGAGTCCTATACCGACATAACCTGAAAGGCTGCTCAGCAAGGAAGAAGCCACTGCTCCAAAACCGCCATAAAAAAGCCAGACTACATTTTGCAACTGCACAAGAGGACAAATATTGTACTTTTTGGAGAAATGTCCTCTGATCTGATGAAACAAAAATAGAACTGTTTGGCCATAATGAACATTGTTATGTATGGAAGAAAAAGGGGGAGGCTCGCAAGCCGAAGAACACCATCCCAACCGTGAAGCACGGGGGTGACAGCATCATGTTGTGGGGATGCTTTGCTGCAGGTGGGACTGGTGCACTTCACAAAATAGATGGCATCATGAGGAAAGAAAATTATGTGGATACAGTGGGGAGAACAAGTATTTGATACACTGCCGATTTTGCAGGTTTTCCTACTTACAAAGCATGTAGAGGTCTGTAATTTTTATCATAGGTACACTTCAACTGTGAGAGACGGAATCTAAAACAAAAATCCAGAAAATCACATTGTATGATTTTTAAGTAATTAATTTGCATTTTATTGCATGACATAAGTATTTGATCACCTACCAACCAGTAAGAATTCCGGCTCTCACAGACCTGTTAGTTTTTCTTTAAGAAGCCCTCCTGTTCTCCACTCATTACCTGTATTAACTGCACCTGTTTGAACTCGTTACCTGTATAAAAGACACCTGTCCACACACTCAATCAAACAGACTCCAACCTCTCCACAATGGCCAAGACCAGAGAGCTGTGTAAGGACATCAGGGATAAATTGTAGACCTGTACAAGGCTGGGATGGGCTACAGGACAATAGGCAAGCAGCTTGGTGAGAAGCCAACAACTGTTGGCACAATTATTAGAAAATGGAAGAAGTTCAAGATGACGGTCAATCACCCTCGGTCTGGGGCTCCATGCAAGATCTCACCTCGTGGGGCATCAATGATCATGAGGAATGTGAGGGATCAGCCCAGAACTACACGGCAGGACCTGGTCAATGACCTGAAGAGAGCTGGGACCACAGTCTCAAAGAAAACCATTAGTAACACACTACGCCGTCATGGATTAAAATCCTGCAGCGCACGCAAGGTCCCCCTGCTCAAGCCAGCGCATGTCCAGGCCCGTCTGAAGTTTGCCAATGACCATCTGGATGATCCAGAGGAGGAATGGGAGAAGGTCATGTGGTCTGATGAGACAAAAATAGAGCTTTTTGCTCTAAACTCCACTCGCCGTGTTTGGAGGAATAGAAGGATGAGTACAACCCCAAGAACACCATCCCAACCGTGAAGCATGGAGGTGGAAACATCATTCTTTGGGGATGCTTTTCTGCAAAGGGGACAGGACGACTGCACCGTATTGAGGGGAGGATGGATGGGGCCATGTATCGCGAGATCTTGGCCAACAACCTCCTTCCCTCAGTAAGAGCATTGAAGATGGGTCGTGGCTGGGTCTTCCAGCATGACAACGACCCGAAACACACAGCCAGGGCAACTAAGGAGTGGCTCCGTAAGAAGCATCTCAAGGTCCTGGAGTGGCCTAGCCAGTCTCCAGACCTGAACCCAATAGAAAATCTTTGGAGGGAGCTGAAAGTCCGTATTGCCCAGCGACAGCCCCGAAACCTGAAGGATCTGGAGAAGGTCTGTATGGAGGATTGGGCCAAAATCCCTGCTGCAGTGTGTGCAAACCTGGTTAAGAACTACAGGAAACGTATGATCTCTGTAATTGCAAACAAAGGTTTCTGTAGCAAATATTAAGTTCTGGTTTTCTGATGTATCAAATACTTATGTCATGCAATAAAATGCAAATTAATTACTTAAAAATCATACAATGTGATTTTCTGGATTTTTGTTTTAGATTCCGTATCTCACAGTTGAAGTGTACCTATGATAAAAATTACAGACCTCTACATGCTTTGTAAGTAGGAAAACCTGCAAAATCGGCAGTGTATCAAATACTTGTTCTCCCCACTGTATGTTGTTTCAACATCTCAAGACATCAGTCAGGAAGTTAAAGCTTGGTTGCAAATGGGTCTTCCAAATGGACAATGACCCCAAGCATATTTCCAAAGTTGTGGCAAAATGGCTTAAGGACAACAAAGTCAAGGTATTGGAGTGGCCATCACAAAGCCCTGACCTCAATCCTATAGAAAATTTGTGGGTAGAACTGAAAAAGCGTGTGCGAACAAGGAGGCCTACAAACCTGACTCAGTTACACCAGCTTTGTCAGGAGGAATGGGCCAAAATTCACCCAACTTATTGTGGGAAGCTTGTGGAAGGCTATCTGAAACGTTTGACCCAAGTTAAACATTTTAAAGGCAATGCTACCAAATACTAATTGGGTGTATGTAAACTTCTGACCCACTGGGAATGTGATGAAAGAAATAAAAGCTGAAAGAAATCATTCTCTACTATTATTCTGATATTTCACATCCTTAAAATAAAGTGGAGATCTTAACTGACCTAAGACAGGGAATTTTTACTGGATTAGATGTCAGGAATTGTGAAAAACTGAGTTTAAATGTATTTGGCTAAGGTCTATGTAAACTTCCGACTTCAACTGTAGGTAATATCACCTACACAACATTTTCACTTCAACTGTAAATAGTGGAGGCCTGTCTCAGCCTCCAGTATTTATGCTGCAATAGTTTATGTGTTGGGGGGCTGGGGGTTGGGGGTCAGTCTGTTATTTCTGGAATATTTCTCCTGTCTTATCCGGTTTCCTGTGTGCATTTAAGTATGCTCCCTCTAATTCTCTCTCTCTTTTTTCTTTTTCTCTTTCTCTTTCTCGCTCTCTTCTCTCGGAGGACCTGAGCTCTAAGACCATGCCTCAGGACTATCTGGCCTGATGACTCCTTGCTGTCCCCAGTCCACCTGGTCATGCTGCTGCTCCAGTTTCAACTGTTCTGCCTGCGGCTATGGAACCCTGACCTGTTCACTGGACGTGCCTCCTTGTCCCGGACCTGCTGTTTTGGACTCTCTCTCTACCGCACCTGCTGTCTCTAACTCTGAATGATCAGCTATGAATAGCCAACTGACATTTACTCCTGAGGTGCTGCCCTGTTGCACCCTCTACAACCACTGTGATTATTATTATCTGACCCTGCTGGTCATCTATGAACATTTGAACATCTTGTCCATGTTCTGTTATAATCTCCACACGGCACAGTCAGAAGAGGACAGGCCACCCCTAAGAGCCTGGTTCCTCTCTAGGTTTCTTCCTAGGTTCCGGCCTTTCTAGGGACTTTTTCCTAGCCACCGTGCTTCTACATCTGCATTGCTTGCTGTTTTGGGTTTTAGGCTGGGTTTCAGTACAGCACTTTGTGACATTGGCTGATGTAAAAAGGGCTTTATAAATACACTTGATTGATTGATTGATTGTTGCATTATTGTAATATTGATGTTGATTCATGTGCATTGTCCCCTATAAATGCATAAATACAATAAAATAAAATATTTGCATGTCCTTTTAAACATTGTTATCTTGACCTTGAACGCTGTACACCAGTTTATTAGGTACACCACCCGGTTCACAAAAATGGTTCACTCCTACAGACAGGGAAGGGGATACCTCATCGGTTGCACAACCGAAATGTGTCTTCTGTGGGGGGCTGCCTTGATCGACGTCATCGGCGCCCGGGGAGCAGTTGTTGTGGGGGTTAACTGCCTCGCTCAAGGGCAGAACTGTCGATTTTTCCACCTTGCCGTCTCAGGGATTCTAAAAAGCAACCTTTCAGTTACTCTCCCAATGCTCTAATTGCTAGGCTACCTGCTGCCAGTGAGTGACGTGGTCGTGGCTTGCTATATAAAACAGGCAGACAGGCATCGAGGCATTCAGTTACTGTTTAATTGAACGTTATAATGGGCAAAACAAATGACCTAAGCGACTTTGAGCGTGGTTTGATCGTCGGTGCCAGGCGTGCCGGTTCCAATGTCTCAAAAACGGTCGGTTCCTAGGATTTTAATGCACGACAGTGTCTAGGGTTTACCGAGAATGCGACAAACAAAAAACATCCAGTCAACAGCAGTTCTGTGGGCAAAAACAGCATATTGATGAGAGGTTGAAGAAGAATGGCAAGAATCGTGCAAACTTACAGGCATGCTACAAACAACCACACCGGGTTCCACTCCTATCAACTAAAAACTGAGGAATGGCTGGTCCAACGAATCCCGGTTCCTGTTGCGTCATGCTGATGGCAGAGTCAGGATTTGGCGTAAACAGCAGAGTCCATGGTCCAATCCTGCCTGGTGTCAAAGGTACAGGCTGGTGGTGTAACGGAGTGGGGAATGTTTTCCTGGTACGCGTTAGGTCCCTTGATACCAATTGAGCAATGTTTGAACGTTTCCGACACCTTGTAGAATCCAAGCACCAAATAATTCAGGCTGTTCTGGAGGCAAAGGGGGGTCCGACCTGGTACTAGATGGGTGTACTAATTAACTGGCAATGTACTGAGTGTATAATGAAATGCATATTTATCGTCTGCTTGGTATTTTAACACTGGCCAAGAGACTGACTGACATTTTAATTGATCTATGGCTCTGAAGAGTTACAGATAGCGCAATAGAAAATGAAAGGTAAATTCAGATTGAGCTAACATATGCAGTTTTTACCGTGAATGCAGTCTCCACCAACGCAGGAACTTTGCCTTTAAATTTCAATCGCACTGTAAAGCTGAACTTCCGCGATACGGATTGAATAAAGCCCAAGTAATGCTACAGGGCACAGCTACTGTATGCACTTGAAATTCAAACGTAACTTCCTTATTCATATCCTCCTGTACGACACTTCCACAAAGCTTGGTTTGCATTTTGCATGGGCAGATTGGGCAGAGGGATGACGGATACAAATCCAGAGAGAGCACACATGACTTATAACCCAGCAGGTTGTTTCGGGTGGGTGGAGTTCGCCTGCGATTTCAAGCCATTTGTTGTGAAACGTTTCACTGAATGTATTGCTCTGAGCAAAGGCTAAGCCAAGCGAGCTGAATCGAGTGCAACCAGAGTCAAGGAAATCTAGCAATGTCCAACAAGCACAGATTCTAAAGACATGTTGCACTTAGACATTGAATTGGACAGACGCTTTTAGAATTTACATTAAGGCATTGCCAACTAAGTCACGTGTGTTCAGTGTCACAGACTCCCCACTATAGGTTCATATTGACAGGTTTTCTACAGATTTGTGGATACATCACGACACCCATCTGTTCACTTCCATTTTAAAACTAAACAGTCAATCAATATTAGCTTGATACTGTTTCAGGTTTTGTATTTTCAATGTCTCAGATCATTAAGATAAGATTACGATTGTCAGGACATCCATTAAGGATTTGGGCTAATATGAACTTTATAACACACACATACGCACGCACACACACACGTTAAGGTTAATAAAATTATAAACTAAGGGAGGGGCTGGATGAAATATAATCATTCTCTGAAGGAAGTTGATATACAACGTGAAGATGACTTCATTACTTGATTCCTTTTTGTGATATTTTGTATCATAATCCTAATGACTATATCAACTCTTTTTCATTTTTAAGAGGATCGAGCAGTATGGATTTTTAAGAAGTTCATTAAGCTTATGTGAACAGCCTGTGAATAGAAAATGAATGAGATGGAAGTCGCATAAAACCAACCAAGAATGGCTTATTTTATGTACAAACAGCGAAAGTGCTATGATGCACAGTAAAGTATGTAGTATTTCTAGATACAGTAAGAGATCTAAAGCTATAATTAACACCAGTCTCTCTTAGCGACACTGCATGGCCTACATATTAGCCCTGTAGTGAAACTGCAGAACTAAGGCCTATACCTTTAAATCTGCAATACAACAGTCTCTATCTTTAGCTTTGGTAAGTACACAAACCCATGTAAAACACAACTGAACGCATACTTAAAACACAACTGAACGCATACTTAAAACACAACTGAACGCATACTTAAAACACAACTGAACGCATACATAAAGCGCAGCTGAACGCATACTTAAGCACAACTGAACGCATACCTAAAGCACAACGGAACGCATACCTAAAGCACAACTGAACGCATACTTAAGCACAACTGAACGCATACTTAAAGCACAACTGAACGCATACTTAGAGCACAACTGAACGCATACCTAAAGCACAATTGAATGCATACTTAAAGCACAACTGAACGCATACTTAAAGCACAACTGAACGCATACCTAAAGCACAACGGAACGCATACCTAAAGCACAACTGAACGCATACTTAAGCACAACTGAACGCATACTTAAAGCACACCTGAACGCATACTTAGAGCACAACTGAACGCATACCTAAAGCACAATTGAATGCATACTTAAAGCACAACTGAACGCATACCTAAAGCACAACGGAACGCATACTTAAAGCACAACTGAACGCATACTTAAAGCACAACTGAACGCATACCTAAAGCACAACGGAACGCATACCTAAAGCACAACTGAACGCATACTTAAGCACAACTGAACACATACTTAGAACACAACTGAATGCATGTACTGCACTATACTGTGATGAGGTAAGCACCAGTGCATTGTCTCCATCTCCAATCAGGAAGAGTTACTCTTTGTCAGGCCATATGCATATGTCAGGTATTTATCTCTAAATATGTTCCCTCTCTGAACAGGCCACATTAAGCATCTGCACAGAATCCCTTCCAGTCTATCTGTCTGCAGCTAGTTCAGTACCAGATTAAATGAGACCTCAAATCCATTGGCATGCTGTTGTTGTTTTTGCATCTGCATTAGGCCACTTTCTTTCAGCATACAAAATGGCAAAACACAATAATGATAATAATGATAAGGATAAACATCATCCTCACCATCACCATCATCATCATTATATATCAATAATAATAGTAGTAGTGGTTTTACTATAGCTACTCCACATTCTGCTACTTGTGCAAGCCCAGACAGTCCATCGGTCTGCTACTTGTGCAAGCCCAGACAGTCCATTGGTCTGCTACTTGTGCAAGCCCAGGCAGTCCATTGGTCTGCTACTTGTGCAAGCCCAGGCAGTCCATTGGTCTGCTACTTGTGCAAGCCCAGGCAGTCCATTGTTCTTCCACTTGTGCAGGCTCAAGCAGTCCATTGGATTTCATAGACATGACAGTAAGGGGCTACAGTGCCTTCAGAAAGTATTCATACCCCTTGACATTTTCCACATATTTTGTTGTGTTACATTCTGAATTTAAAATGTATTCAATTTAGATTTTGGGGTCACTGGCCTACACACAATACTCCATAATGTCAAAGTACAATTATGTTTTTTTTTACTAGTTAATTCAAAATGAAAAGCTAAAACGTCTTGAGTCAATACTGCCCTACCAATAGCGTGGAACTAAGAAAAAGGGCTTTAATTTACATTTAATTTACATTTACATTGAAAAGCATACAGCTTACTCAGTTGCCGGAGGGGAAGGACATTTTTCTCCAACTGCATTGTTGGTTAAGGGCTTGTAAGTAAGCATTTCATGGTAAGGTCTACAACTGTTGTATTCGGCGCATGTGACAAATAAAATTTTATTTTATTTTATTTGAAACCTCTCAGGGATTTCACCATGAGGTCTATGGTGTCTTTAAAACAGTTAATGGCTGTGATAGGAGAAAACTGTGGATGGATCAACAACATTGTAGTTACTCCACAATACTAATCTAACTGACAGCGTGAAAAGAAGGAAGCCTGTACAGAATAAAAATATTCCAAAACATGCAAGGCACTAAAGCGATACTACAAAAAATGTGGCAAAGCAATTAAGTTCACTTTTGTCCTGAATACAAAGTGTAATGTTTGGGGCAAATCCAACGCAACACACTAATGAGTACCACTCTCCATATTTTCAAGCAGAGTGGTGGCTGCATCATGTTATGGGTATGCTAATAATCATTAAGGACTGGGGAGTTTTTCAGGATAAAAAATAAACGTAATGGAGCTAAGCACAGACAAAGTCCTGGAGGAAAACCTGGTTCAGTCTGCTTTCCACTTGACACTGGGAGATGAATTCACCTTTCAGCAGGACAATAACCTAAAACACAAGGCCAAATCTACACTGGAGTTTCTTACCAAGAAGACAGTGAATGTTCCGGAGTGGCCGAGTTACAGTTTTGACTTAAATCTACTTGAAAATCTATTGCAAGACCTGAAAATGGTTGTCTTGCAATGGTCAACAACCAATTTAATTATGGGCACAATCCAGGTGTGGAAAGCTCTTCGAGATTTACCCAGAAAGACTTACAGAAAACTGTAATCGCTGCCAAATATGCTTCTATAAAGTATTGACTCAGAAGTGAGAATACTTACATGTATGTCTATTAAATATTTCTGTATTCCATGTTCAACAAATTTGCTAACATTTCTAAAAACATGTTTTCATGTTGTCATTATCGTGTATTGTGTGTAGATGGGTGAGGAAAATATATATTTAAACCATTTTGAATTCAGGCTGAAACAAAATGTGGAATAAGTCAAGAGCTATGAATACATTCTGAAGGCACTGTATAAACTTAATAGGCTTCTCGTTACCTCCTAGACTTCTGCTTGCAACAGCAGAATGCATGTTACATCTGCGTCATTATACTAGGTCCTATGCATGGAATCACATTGAGCGGGTGCTGCCTAACACTTTCTATTAATTAAGTAAGTAGCCTTGGCTTGTGCAAGACGGAACGGCTCGCCAGATCCCATTTTAGAGTCTTTGGTTTGACTCGACCAGGGAATCGAACTCCCGACATTCCAATCTCAGGGTGAACACTCAAACCACAATGGCACTGAGTTGATCAACACTTTCTATTACCACTCACATCATTTACTTTGTAAATACTATGAAACCAAGGTAAATACAAGGGAATCGAACTGGCTTGCCTAGTTAAATAAAGGTTAAATAAAATGAATAAATAAAATAAAAAATACTTTTCAGCAGCAAAAGTTTATCTTCAACCTCTTTATGCAAATAGTTGTGTTAATCATCTGTTACTTAAAGCATTCTGCATCTAATTAAAGCTATTCCGTTTTCACTTGGAACACAAGTATTTTGAGATTGCCTTTATTGATTGCAGGTTCCCATTATTCACTTCAATACCTAGAGGATGCCCTCCGTACCAACCTATCGGCATACTTCAAACCTGGTAAGTGCAACATTGGCAACCACAGGGATGCTGTTTAGTCTGCATGTCATTACAAATGTTCACTTGTTTCAGAAGTTTTGAGTTAATTGTCTCTTTTATGGCAAGATAGACTCACTGTGGTACTTTAAGTACAGTTGGGAATGGATGAATGCCTTTTTAACACCAGTAGAACTGTTCAGTGGGTACACAGGAATGTTCAACACAACAAAACTAAAATGCGTAGCACAATAGCACAAAAATCTATATAGTGAAATAAGCTGTCATGTCAGCATGTACAGTGCCTTCAGAAAGTATTCATACCCCTTGTCTTATTCCACATTTAGTTGTGTTACAGCCTGATTTCAAAATTGATTAATTATAGTCCGGTCCTCCTTCTCATCTTCGCGCTGTCCTTCTCAAACTGAACAGAACAGAGGCTATAGGCTATCCCTCACGCAAGAGAGTGCATTTTTTGGACTAGGCGTTCTAAAAAAATATTTTGGGAAAAAAACTTTGACTCTCCTCATGAACTTCCACCTACAGAACTTCCACCTTCCCTACACAGCACTGCCATAGGTTTAGCATCACATAAAAACGTGTTTGATCAGCAAGAGCAGAGCAGGCCGAGCTCAGGGTTAGAATATCCATTGCAGTGTGTGATGCTGCCTTGTTTTATTTACTCCATCCCAGCATCTATCTTTGAAATATAACTTTGTTCTGTGCTTCTCCGAGCATGCACTTCGTAGCCTATAGCCTATAGGCTATGGATTATTTTATGGAGACCACACTAAATAGTCTATAGGTGCAATTGATATTGCGTGCCCAGCGGAGAATCATAGATGAGGGGCAGCATCGGGCACACATCAATATATAGCTTAATAAGCAAATAATTGTTAAACACTGAGAAATATTGAAATTTCATCAATTGCAAATTATTTGACCCTCCTCTAGACTCGATATTTAAAAAATCTAAACCGCCCCTTTGACTGAAATTGAAAAAGCCTGATCCTCCCCCATTTTCCTCCAGGTAACCTTTTTGTAAATTTCGAATCGTCCCTAATTAATAACTTAACCGTGTTCAAAGGAATATTCAATGTCTGCTTTGTTATTTATTTTACCCATCTACTAATAGATGCCCTTCTTTGCAAGGCATTGAAAAACCTCCCTGGTGTTTGTGGTTGAATCTGTGTCTGAAATTCACTGCTCGACTGAGGGACCTTACAGATAATTGTATGTGTGGGGTACGGAGATGAGTTAGTCATTCAAAAAGCATGCTTTTTATTTTATTTTTTATTGCACACAGAGTGAGTCCATTCAACTTATTATGTGACTTGTTAAGCACATTTTTCCTCCTAAACCTATTTAGGCTTGCCATAACAAAGGTGTTGAATGCTTATTTGACTCAAGACATTTGAGCTTTTTTCATTTTTTCTATTTAAACCAGTGACAGAAATCTAAATGTAATCAATTTTAAATTCAGGCTGTAACACCACAACATTTTGACAACTTGACATTGCTAGCGCCACACCGAACCACTAATGTTACAACAATACAGTAGCACTAAAATCAAATGAACACAAAACCAAGCCATTGTTAAGAAATGTTCTCAGATCACCACCCAGTAGACCTACATAGAAAAATGCATGTGGGTAAGTAAGAGTCTGTTACCTCATTTTCAGGTTTCCTGGCTGTGGTTGTCCGTCATAAATAGAGACGATGTCACAGTCCTCTTCAAGAGCAAAGGTGTGAAATGACAACTGTATCCTGTTTCGTTCTCCTGTGATGATGATCCAGGTACAGTTGGCATAGTTTGGGTAGCCGTGGGGAAAGCCAGGACTCTCTATCGTTCCATTTAGTCCTTGTGCAACACCACCACAAGTTTGGCCTGAGGATAAAATCAAAGACAGACATAAGATATAATATGGATCTTTTAGATGACCAATCTAAGAATTTACACGCTGTAAATTCAGGAATATTATGCATGACTCAGGTGTGAAACAGCTATATATTGTTCTCAAATATGCCACTGAAACAGCATTTCTGTAGCACAACAAAGCACCCCCTTCCATTACCCATTGGAAGCCTCAGGCCTGAACACAAGAACCTCTCTTCACAAACATTAAATATATATGTGTTTGGGTATGTTGACATATGCAAATGTATGGTAAATTTTCCTCGGTGCTCCATTTCACATGTCTCATCTCTCGCTGTGTCATATTGTGAGCAGCATAGGGGGACCTTCCAATATCTTGGCTTATTTATGATTGAAAAGCAGTATGCATGAAAGCGGAGTCATTTTGTATTGTTAACTAACGGACCCAAACTGAAAAGGTACCCAAACCCATTGGCCTTAATCATAATCTTACCTGGAGCAGAAAGAGAACTTGCAATCACTATTCAGAACTGTTCTCCAAGGTGAGAAATACAGCACACACAACAACGCTTGCACACAGCATGATTATACCAAGTCATTATACCTCATCAAAGAGGTGTAGAATCTTTGATGAAAGGAGATTATGCCATTGTCCTTTCAACCTCACAAGCTTTGCAATGAAAGAGTAACAAGGTTAAATCCTGCCATTCTTTGCCAAGAATCATTAGCTTAAAGTAAATAGAGTGTTTCTGCATGTAGATGTCAAGCAATGATTTCAATTAAATATGCTTGTTGCTAATACTCCCAGGCAGACATTTGTGTCAATCCAAAACCACTCATAGAAAAAACACGAGAGTAGCTGTAAGGTTAGCACAATTTTTGATTATCTGCCACTGGAAAACATTGCTCGCAATTTCATATCTGTTGATGTTTTCTAAGAGCATGTTGTTGTTCTAAGAAGCATGTTGTTGTTCTAAGAAGCATGTTGTTGTTCTAAGAAGCATGTTATTATTCTAAGAAGCATGTTATTATTCTAAGAAGCATGTTGTTGTTCTAAGAAGCATGTTGTTGTTCTAAGAAGCATGTTATTATTCTAAGAAGCATGTTGTTGTTCTAAGAAGCATGTTATTATTCTAAGAAGCATGTTATTATTCTAAGAAGCATGTTGTTGTTCTAAGAAGCATGTTGTTGTTCTAAGAAGCATGCTATTATTCTAAGAAGCATGTTATTATTCTAAGAAGCATGTTGTTGTTCTAATAAGCATGTTATTATTCTAAGAAGCATGTTATTATTCTAAGAAGCATGTTGTTGTTCTAAGAAGCATGTTGTTGTTCTAAGAAGCATGTTATTATTCTAAGAAGCATCTTGTTGTTCTAAGAAGCATGTTATTATTCTAAGAAGCATGTTGTTGTTTTAAGAAGCATGTTGTTGTTCTAAGAAGCATGTTGTTGTTCTAAGAAGCATGTTGTTGTTCTAAGAAGCATGTTATTATTCTAAGAAGCATGTTGTTGTTCTAAGAAGCATGTTATTATTCTAAGAAGCATGTTATTATTCTAAGAAGCATGTTGTTGTTCTAAGAAGCATGTTGTTGTTCTAAGACGCATGTTATTATTCTAAGAAGCATGTTGTTGTTCTAAGAAGCATGTTGTTGTTCTAAGAAGCATGTTGTTGTTCTAAGAAGCATGTTATTATTCTAAGAAGCATGTTGTTGTTCTAAGAAGCATGTTGTTGTTCTAAGAAGCATGTTGTTGTTCTAAGAAGCATGTTGTTGTTCTAAGAAGCATGTTATTATTCTAAGAAGCATGTTGTTGTTCTAAAAAGCATGTTGTTGTTCTAAGAAGCATGTTATTATTCTAAGAAGCATGTTGTTGTTCTAAGAAGCATGTTGTTGTTCTAAGAACTGTTATGTCAGAAATATAAAAAGTCCACAATTGTGTAGTCTAGAGCTCTACATTGATAAATAACAATGGAACTAAAAGCATGGAGGTCTGTTCATATGTAAGAAGAACACAATTTTTGGGAACAAATGAAGATTGAAAAAAATGCTGACTCATCAAAGCTTTGTCAACGCTTCTGAGACAATATTTTGATAAATATGTTACCATCAAAGTACAAAATCAGAAGACCTCTAAAATCATAAGCAGCAATAGAAACTGAAGCACACAACAAAAAACATTTAGCATGAACTCTACCAACCACAGCCATTATATTGGGTGAATGAGACTAATTATACTGTTGTCTGGTAGAAGACATGACTTTCTGTTCTGTTAGTTAAACATGTATCACTTTATGCCAAAACACCATTACTCAGAACATTAGTAATCTGTGAAGGACATGGAAGGTTAAAGAGGGTACTGGTAATTCAGCATTTTATGAAAACGTTTTGTTATGAAGAAGAGGGACATGTTATACCATATTTCTATGTAAAAGTTTGCACTTGTCAAAATGCTTGACTCTGTCAAATGTTTGGTGACAAATAAAACAGAAAGGGCTACAGTAGTTCAATAAGCTTGAGACGGTGTAACCATTTTGTCTCTCTACCACATTTCACACAAATAAATAGACAGTCTGCAGATGGGACATGCCATCTTTCCAATTTGTTGACACTCTTTGAGCACATCAAATGTGCCTAAAACATGCTCAGGCTGCAACCAGATGCTGCTGGATTTGTTTGATGCTGGACACCCTCAGACATCTGTATTCTGGTCCAATGCACTTTGTGTTTGTACTATAATACTGTAGGTTGGCATTTGGGTTCAGGACCATCTGTGTTGGCATATTCTCATCATCTTTTATTTGTTAGCATGACTGATAATCATAAACTCAAATATAACTTGCAGGTCAAAAGCAAGTGCACTGTGATTCATTACCAAAGGCACTATAAATTGCTTATTTGTTTTTCACCACAGACTGTTTTTCCCCCCAGTGCAACATTAATGAGATCCACAACCAGGGATTCATTTTGTCAGGATAATACAGACTAATGCACTAGTTTGAAGTGACAGACAGTAGAGCTGCCCTTGCAGAGGTACAACTTGGTGTGGAACATGAAATACAGCCTTAATTGTGCCACTGATAGCACTCTGTATTGATTCATTAACATTATCACTGCAGTAGCCAACCTGTGGTCGATGGTCAATAAATTCCCACACTTTGCCTCCATAACAACCAAGCAGGGGTCAGCTTTTGAAATAGATAGCATTGAATAAACAGCCATACAACTCCATGAATAAAGAAAGAAAACTGACATCATGATAAATACCCAGTTGGTTGTTGATGAATACCCAGTTGGGGGGGGGGGGGGGCTTGTAGAAGCAATGGCAAATTCTATTTTTATTAATGCACAGTAAACATGCTTCTAGAGGTCACTCCAATAAGTGATCACAGCATGCATGTGTTAGAACAGGGACATCCTGTGCCGTTCAGAAAAACACCAATCAGTACAAGACCACTTCTGCTGAAATAAGTTATCTACTTCACTGGCTTCATGGTCATCCCTTGGTGCAGTCCATTACAATTATCAATCTACAGACTATCAGTAACATTTCAACGAACTATCTACTAACCCTAACTCGAACCTTAACCCTTATCCTATCCCTAAACTCATCTCCAGTAACACCTAATGACATTATTAAGTGATTTTAACAAATTATGAGTAGGCATTGCCTACTAATTGTCAACCAATTGGTTGATGATGTCATTGGAAACAGTTATCTTCTATCTCTTTTACTACAAAACATAGAAACACGTAATTTTCACATATTATGTTGATGTGGTGCTGTAGATGATGATGATGATGAATATGAAGTTGAATTTATCATTTTATTTCCCTTTACCCTACCCCTACCCCTGACTCTAAGTTTAATCTTTACCCTAACCCTACCCCTGACTCTAACCTTAACCTTTACCCTAACCCTACCCCTGACTCTAACCTTAACCTTTACCCTAACCCTACCCCTGACTCTAACCTTAATCTTTACCCCTAACCCTAACCCTACCCCTGACTCTAACCTTAACCTTTACCCTAACCCTACCCCTGACTCTAACCTTAATCTTTACCCCTAACCCTACCCCTGACTCTAACCTTAATCTTTACCCTAACCCAAGCCCTGACTCTAACCTTAACCTTTACCCTAACCCTAGCCCTGACTCTAACCTTTACCCTAACCCTAGCCCTGACTCTAACCTTTACCCTAACCCTAACCCTACCCCTGACTCTAACCCTAACCTTAACCTTTACCCTAACCCAAGCCCTGACTCTAACCTTAATCTTTACCCTAACCCTACCCCTGACTCTAACCTGAACCTTTACCCTAACCCTAGCCCTGACTCTAACCTTAACCTTTACCCTAACCCTAACCCTACCCCTGACTCTAACCTTAATCTTTACCCTAACCCTACCCCTGACTCTAACCTTAACCTTTACCCTAACCCTAACCCTACCCCTGACTCTAACCTTAATCTTTACCCTAACCCTACCCCTGACTCTAACCTTAACCTTTACCCTAACCCTAGCCCTACCCCTGACTCTAACCTTAATCTTTACCCTAACCCTACCCCTGACTCTAACCTTAACCTTTACCCTAACTCTACCCCTGACTCTAACCTTAACTTTTACCCTAACCCTAACCCTGACTCTAACCTTAATCTTTACCCTAACCCTACCCCTGACTCTAACCTTAACCTTTACCCTAACCCTAACCCTACCCCTGACTCTAACCTTAATCTTTACCCTAACCCTACCCCTGACTCTAACCTTAACCTTTACCCTAACCCTAACCCTACCCCTGACTCTAACCTTAATCTTTACCCTAACCCTACCCCTGACTCTAACCTTAACCTTTACCCTAACCCTTATTCTAAACCTTAGCTTAACCCTAACTGTAAAAGTGTAATGATGTTATTCTAACCTCTCATATAAGGTCAGAACCAACTGTGAACACGAATAACATGGCCAGCTACTATTATCAGCAAATCTTCTTGAATACCTTGCCATTTTGACATGAATTTAAGCTTGAAATGAGCCTCTTTTGTAAGCTGGAGAAACATTTCAGCAACCATGCCTGCAAACATTTCCACACACATTTAAGAAAATGCCCATTATTGCAATTGCCATAGATTATCTAACTAACAAATCTAACATCAAGCCAACCAAACAGAATCATATAAGGCAGAGGGGTGGTTTCACACTGCAGTGTTACAATCTAAAGTGTTTTGAGAAGAAGTGGCTTGTGATGTCCTATAATTGTATTGATTATCACACATCAAGATTGTGACACTGTTAAGATGCAGCATTGTGAGTCACTGGAAAAGCAGGAGAATTGAAAATCCATGTTTCAATTACAGTGGACTATGATTTACTGACACAAAATCATGTGAATGACATTTACAAAAAGGAAGAAAAACTATCTCTTACATACATTATCATTTTAATTGTACCTTTATTTAAATAGGCAAGTCAGAAGAACAAATTATTATTTACAATGACGGCCTACCCTAACCAAACCCTTCCCGGACGACGCTGGGCTAATTGTGCGCCACCCTATGGGACTCCCAATCATGGCCAGTTGTGATACAGCCTGGAATCAAACCAGGGTATGTAGTGAGGCCTTTAGCACTGAGATGCAGTGCCTTAGACCGCTGCGCCACTCGGGAGCAGCAATGATTGTTACCATTGTTATTCCTAAATTCTTCCGCGAATGTCAAATATGACGTTGTTGACTGTTTTATTATGAAATGTGAAACGCTAATCTTTTACATTACATTTTTATGTCATTTTTAACAGATTAATCCCCAGAGAAATGACGTTGCCATGAGCAGCACCACAGATATTGAGATGAGCGAGATACAACACTTTGCTCTCAAATAATCACACACAGTATCTGCGCATGTGTAAGGGTTCGCTTCATGCTGTTAGTGTGGTAGCCAATGGACCAAAACAGCGGAGAAGGTGAGCCTTGAGCTACAACAATCTTAGTTGTTACAGAAATTGACCCACTATGATGTTTACATACTGCATCTTCGGCATATCGCTTAGTCTACCTTTTAGGTTATCCGCTTCTTGTTCATAGGATGTATATACATGGCCAAAAGTATCTGAACACCCGTGCAAATTAGTGGATTCAGCTATTTCAGCCACACCCTTTGCTGGCAGGTGTATATAATCAAGCACACAGCCATGCAATCTCCATAGACAAACATTGACAGTAGAATGGCCCCTACTGAAGAGCTCAGTGACTTTCAATGTGGCACCGCCATAGGTGCCAAATTTCTGCCCTGCTAGAGCTGCCCTGGTCAACTGTAAATGCTGTTATTGTGAAGTGGAAACGTCTAGGAGCAACAACGGCTCAGCCGCAAAGTGGTAGGCCACACAAGCTAACAGAACGAACCAACGAGTTTTGAAGCACATAGCGCGTAAAAATCATCTATCCTCAATTGCAACACTCACTACCGAGTTCCAAACTGCCCCTGGAAGCAACGTCAGCACAAGAACATTTAGACGGAAGCTTCAGGAAATTGGTTTCTGTGGCCGAGCAGCAGCACACAAGTCTAAGATCACCATGCGCAATACCAAGTGTTGGCTGGAGCGGTGTAAAACTT
The DNA here is from genome assembly GCF_045679555.1 of Salvelinus alpinus. Lineage (NCBI taxonomy): Eukaryota > Metazoa > Chordata > Actinopteri > Salmoniformes > Salmonidae > Salvelinus > Salvelinus alpinus. Next base: position 11,273,276 of record NC_092092.1, read on the forward strand.
GCTGCAATTGGACTCTTGAGCAGTGGAAACGCGTTCTCTGGAGTGATGAATCACGTTTCTCCATCTGGCAGTCCGACGGACGAATCTTGGTTTGGCGGATGCCAGAAGAACGTTACCTGCCTGAATGCATAGTACCAACTGTAAAGTTTGGTGGAGGAGGAATAATGGACTGGGACTGTTTTTCATGGTTCGGGCTGGGCCCCTTAGTTCCAGTGAAGGGAAATCTTAATGCTACAGCATATAATGACATTCTCAACAATTATGTGCTTCAAACTTTGTGGCAACGGTTTGACAATTCCCCAGTGCACAAAGCGAGGTCCATAAAGAAACGTTTGGATGAGATCGGTGTGGAAGAACTTGACTGGCCTACACAGAGACCTGACCTCAACCCCATCTATCACTTTTGGAATGAATTGGAACGCCAACTGCGAGCCAGGCCTAATCACTCAACATCAGTGCCCGACCTCACTAATGCTCTTGTGGCTGAATGGAAGCAAGTCCCTGCAGCAATGTTCCAACATCTTGTGGAAAGCCTTCCCAGCAGAGTGGAGGCTCTTATAGCAGCAAAGGGTGGACCAAGTTTGGACACACCTATTCATTCCAGGGTTTTTCTTTATTTTTACTATTTTCTACATTGTAGAATAATAGTGAAGCCATCAGACTTATGAAATAACACATATGGAATCATGTAGTAACCAAAGAAGTGTTAAACAAATCAAAATAAATGTTATATTTGAAATTCTTCAAAGTAGCACCCTTTGCCTTGATCAGTCAAAACAGAAAATGTGTGTCAGTCTGTCTCTTGTGAAAACAGTGAACAACTTGTGAAAATTTTTGAATTTTAATAGCCCTTTGAACACTCTTGCCATTCTCTCAACCAGCTTCACGAGGTAGTCACCTGGAATGCATTTCAATTAACAGATGTGCCTTGTTAAAAGTTCATTTGTGGAATGTTGTCAGGCGGTGGGTGTAGCTGGTGCATGAAGTCAGGCGCAGGAGAGCAGAGATAAGTGAACAACGCACTTTAATTAATGCAAAAGCACAAAGTAACAAACCCAATGTGCGAACAAAATAACGGTTGCCACTAAACACGGGTAAAACAGCACCCGGGAATAAACCAGCCAAAAACGTACCGACCTAACAATAAACAATCACGCACAAAGACATGGGGGAAAACAGGGGGCTAAATACACAACACATAATGAGGGAAATGAAACCAGGTGTGTGGGAAAACAAGACAACACAAATGGAAAATGAAAAATGGCTCAGCGCCAAACATCGCCCGAACAAGGAGAGGCATCGACCTCGGAAGAAGTCGTGATAAATGTATTTTGTTCTTAAAGCATTTGAGACAGTCAGTTGTGTTGTGACAAGGTAGGGGTGATATACAGAAGATAGCCCTATTTGGTAAAATTCCAAGTCCATATTATGGCAAGAACAGCTGAAATAAGCAAAGATAAACGACAGTCCATCGTTACTTTAAGGCATTTTCATTACTTTAAGACATGAAGGTCAGTCAATCCAGAAAATGTCAAGAACTTTGAAAGTTTCTTCAAGTGCAGTCGCAAAAACCATCATGTTCTCATGAGGACCGCAAGAGGAAAGGAAGACAGAAAGTTACCTCTGCTGCAGGGGATAAGTTCATCAGAGTTAACTGAACATCAGATTGTAGCCCAAATAAATGCTTCACAGAGTTCAAAGTAACAGACACATCTCAACATCAACATCATAGTCGAATAGCTGCAAAGAAACCACTACTGAAGGACACGAACAAGAAGAAGAGACTTGCTTAGGCCAAAAAACACAAGCAATGGAAATTAGACCGGTGAATATCTGTCCTTTTGTCTCGAGTCCAAATTTGAGATTTTTGTTCCAACCGCCAAGTCTTTGTGAGACGCAGAGTATGTGAACGGATGATCTCTGCATGTGTGGTTCCCACCATCAAGCGTGGAGGAGGTGGTGTGATGGTGTGGGGGTGCTTTGCTGGTGACTCTGTCTGTGATTTATTTAGAATTCAAGGCACACTTAACAAGCATGGCTACCACAGCATTCTGCATCAATACGCCATCCCATCTAGTTTGCGCTCAGTGGGAATATCATTTGTTTATCAACAGGACAATGACCCAAAACACAACTCCATGCTGTGTTAGGGCTATTTGACCAAGGAGAGTGATGGAGTGCTGCATTAGATGACCTGGCCTCCACAATCACTTGACATCAACCCAATAGAGATGGTTTGGGATGAGTCGGATTGCAGAGTGAAGGAAAAGCAGCCAACAAGTGACCAGCATATGTGGAAACTCCTTCAAGACTATTGGAAAAGCATGCCAGCTGGTTGAGAGAATGCCAAGAGTGTGCAAAGCTGTCATCAAGGCAAAGGGTGGCTACTTTGAAGAATCTAAAATATAAAAAATATTTTGATTTGTTTAACACTTTTTTGGTTACTATATGATTCAACATGTGTTATTTCATAGTTATGATGTCTTCACTATTATTATTGTAATGTCCTGACCAGAGTTCTTATGTGTTTTGCTTGTTTAGTGTTGGTCAGGACGTGAGCTGGGTGGGAATTCTATGTTGTGTGTCTAGTTCGTCTGTTTCTGTGTCCAGCCTAATATGGTTCTCAATCAGAGGCAGCTGTCAATCGTTGTCCCTGATTGAGAATCATATATAGGTGGCTTGTTTTGTGTTGGGGATTGTGGGTGGTTGTTTCCTGTCTCTGTGTTTGTGTTCTGCACCAGATAGGACTGTTTCAGTTTGCCACATTTTGTTATTTTGTTCGTTGTAAGTGTTCACTGTTTTCGTTTAATTAAACATGTTGAGCACTGGCTACGCTGCGTGTTGGTCCGATCCCTGTTTCACCCCCTCTTCTAGTGAAGAGAGGGAAGGCTGCCTTTACAATTATACAATGTAGAAAATAGTAAAAATAAAGAAAAACCCTTGAATGAGTAGGTGTGTCCAAACCTTTGACTGGTACTGTGTCTATGTATATGTATAAATATATATAAAAAACAAGAAGCTTATGAGTTATAGTTATAGCTGCACAGTAATGATTTAACTACACTTCCTATTTAAATAACATTAACCATGTCTGCTGTCTCTCTCCATGCAGTGCATTTTCAGTCATATTTTTACACACCCACACACATACTATAAATAACAGTAGCACAAAATCACAATCTGTAAGGAACACATGAACAATGCATATCAGGAGCCAGAGCAGGGATAAAATAATGTATCTTTTGATGCATTGTTTACATTCAGTTACAGAGTGGAAAAAAAGGAAAATGAAGGATTCTCCCAGTCCATAGATTTAAAAGGTTTGTTGATAGTAGGTTGGACTTAAATAATCACCATGGCAACCGTGAAAGGAACCAAGAGCACATATCACAGGAGATGACACCTTCCAGACAAATGCAGGCATTTTTTACCTGCAAACCCTGCTTGCACTGATACCATCAGCCTTCTCCAACTGATCAATTCAAGGTTTCCAAGGTGACAAGCTTAATGTAAATCAAAGAGACTATGAATAAATAAGGTTTGCTGTTCACAAAATTCAAAACAGTGCAGAGGGGGTTTGGGGGGGGACAATGTTTTTTGGTCAGCATGAATTTGTGGATGTCAGTTGTAAGCAGTCCTGATTTTGCTGATTTGGAGTACAGAGGCATTTGAGCCTGGACATTTGGGCCTGCTGAGGCGAGGCAGGTACTTTTTAATTTATTTATTTTTATTTAACCTTTATTTAATTTTGCTTTATTGTAGTTTTACAAAATCAAATAATGTAGTTGTAATCATCTAAAACGATACTACAGTATATCTTAAATTCCATGGAGAGTGATAGAATAGTGTTTTTGTTACCACACTTATTTCAGACATGATTTATGACATACTGTACTGTGCACAACCAGGAACATTCTACATTTCCAGCCGTTGTTTCACATTGTTAGCTGTAAGTTAGTATCGCGTCACCAGACTCCATAGTTTCATATTAGTCTACATGTAACTTTGGCCGAGCGAGTTTAGCTGTAGGTGAATGCTGTTTCACGCTGGGTTGCATGCTAGCAGAACAGAACGTCATATGTGAAGTTGACAACAGAGGTCACAGGTCTGTCTCATGTCGATTCAATGATAACAAATTGTTCTACAAGCTAGAACCTCCTGAAAACAGGTTAAACACATACTGACTCAGCTCAGGGCACTGCCAGCTATATGTCACACCTTGGCATATGACCCAGTGGCACATGTCTTTGCACTTCTACCAAAGTGATATCCCTCCAAAGACATTGTTCTATTGTACACAAAGGTTAGATGAAAAGGTTGACTGTACTGGCGTAGCCACAGATTTTCTTTTGACATTACATGCAATTTAAAAGATAGCAAGTATTCTTTGCCTTATTCCTCAACAAAGTGTTATGAGACAAGATTCAAGCTTAAATATGTTAGTGTTCATCTTCATAAGACTGATTGTGTTTGATACTAAACGATACTGCTCTAGATCACTTCACTGTTTCACAGAGGAATTTTCACTCACTAAGTTCACATACAAGTCACGTCTTCGTACCATTGTATCTCTCAGCCTTATCAGCCACAACTTCAAGCCCTCCCTCATAATTTCTCAGAAACTGGAAGAGAGCTGATAAACAAATTGTTGGCAAGATGAATAATGATGTATTGTTAAAAGCCTGCAATGCCTATTGCCTGAAGAGCAATGCATCATTTCTTGGCCAAGTTTGTTAGAGAGCCACGTTTGACTTTGTTTTATTAGAGGATATGCGTCACACTGTGACTGTAAAGTCTGGACATAGACCCAGCAAATGGTAATGATACTGTATAAGATAAATAGGTCATCCATTAACTAGGCCAGAATAATATCATTTACAGCTATATAACACTAAGGCATTTATAAAGTCTGGATCTTTGTAAACATTACACCAAATGGAGGAAGAATGCTATCACCCCTGGCCCTTTGATCCATACTTTTGTATGCTCAACTCAATCATCAGCTATTGTATTGAACATTTTTAGTAATACTACAGACTTTATTAAAGAGGCAATCTGCAATTGCTACATCCATTTTTGGACGTATAAATTAATGGTATGTACCCATCGAGTCTTGAAAAATACAACTTATGAATGCCTCATGAGTTCAACTGTCATAACCAATCAGAACCCTAAATATTATCTTGTTTACATCCCATGTTTATAAACAAAGTAAATCTAGTCAAACACATGCCTCAAAACATGGTTAAAACTATCATGTTGATATCATGGATGGTCAGTTCATCCATTGCTCTGTCTATGAATTTGAGAGAGGTTACATATCTCAAGCCTCGTCCCTCAGCTTGTTAGCAAAACAGGGGCGGGGATTATGCTTTGCTATTGTTTCAGTTGCTGATTGCCCCTTTAATCTTCACTCAAAACTTCCAAAATAGATTGTATAGGAGTATCCAAACATAAATAGCTAGCTCTGTTATCATTGAGAGAATTAGAAAATTCATCAAGAAATGCTTTTTCACATTGTGACATTATCATATTATGACATTATCACATTATGACAATTTGACATGATCACATTATGACTAGCACATTATCACATCAGGATTGATAATATTATGACACTATGATTTATCACATGATGACATTATGACATTATGATTTATCACATTATGCCATTATGCCATTATCACAAGGATGAGGCAGAAAGGAGAACAAAATGAAGAGGCTTTTTCTGGCATGCCTGCTGACTCCTTTTAGGATGACTTCAGGTCATCTGAAACATCAAACCATTAGAATGACACAAAATAATCAACCAGTCTTAAGGTAAATCCATCAGTATGACGTCATAACTAAATAAACTGAACCACAACTATGCATGTATGATAGTAGGCAGTGGTGGGCCGTCAGGGCCTGCAAGGCCTTCTCTTCTGGCCTAAACATCATCAGAATATAATTTTTTTTAAAATATATTTTCCCACAAATATGTATTAAATTATTCCCCAGAGTAAGAGTATACTCTTCATTTCATAGCTTTCCTCTTGGTTGCACTGCTTCCAGCCCCAGGTTGAGATTTGGAGGGCTGGTCTTTATGTTAGATCTTTTATCCAATCATATTCAGCCATCATGTGTTGCCAGGGGTCTAAAATCTGCTCTTAGGCCTTCAGAATCAACAGTGCAGGCGCTTGTAGCTTAAAGTGAATGGAAATTAAAATTTTGTGTCAACCAATCAGCTTTAGAGTTGGCTATTGTACGCCTGCTGGCTGGCTCCAGTGTTACACAGGAGCCAGCTAGCAGGCGTAGGGCGTCCACGTCTTTTGATTGGATTACCAATATTGAGAGGCAGGTCCTATGGGCAGGTCTATGCAGATCTAGGAAACTGAATTTGATAAACGAATTAATTCGCGTACTACCTAAACTGTTTTTTGAACCCACAATGGCGGAAGGAGGAGAAGATATCGATTTGGTCGAGGATATAATTATAACGCCATTCTCAAGACGAACTTTTCAAGAAAAGTTAGACATTGTAAGGAGAGGTCGCCCGACGCCACAAAGCCTGTCACAGGCGGGAAAGGGGTTCGTTCGTTCGCCACTTTCAAAGTTTCAACTATGAGCGCTGTCAATGGCTCACAGGCTCCGAGAAGCACTGCAAACTGTACTGCTGGGAATGCCTATTATTTGCAAGTGATCGATTTGGTGTTTGGAGCCACACTGGCTTTGCAAACTTGAGTTGTCTAACCAAGGCAGCAACGAGACACCAAAGTACGCCTGGGCACTTACAAGCAATGGTGCTTTTGAAAACGTTTGGGGACACCAGAGTGGAGCTACAGCTCTCACTCGTCCTGCGTTATGTGACGGACACGGGAGTCAAGGAGCGATTTATCCGGTTTGAAGATGTGACAAGCGGCAAGCGAGCTGATGACATTGCCGCTCTTATTTTCCGTTTCTTGGAGGAAAATGAATGCAGTCTGGATAAAGTTGTGGCACAGTGTTTTGATGGCGCAGCAGTCATGGCATCTGGACTCAATGGGGTGCAGGCTAAAGTTAAGGAGAGGGCACCGATGGCCTTATTCATTCACTGCTATGCACATCGACTAAATTTAGTACTGACTCAAGGAGCCTCAAAGCTTAAAGAATGCAAGGTCTTCTTTGCCAACCTCAATGGCCTTGCAGCATTTTTCTCACGATCCCCTAAGCGCACGCAACTGTCTAATAATCAGTCTTTGGTGAGTAGGCATACAATGCATGTTATTTTTTATTAAATGTGTATGTATGTTTCGCATTTTATTTCGTTAATATTAAATAGCCTATATATTAACAAAATAAAATGGCAAATAGCCTATGTTGCAAATTATTTGTTTTCTTTTATTTTCAGTGAATAGTTATGTGTCTTTATCATCACGGTGAAACTGCTTTGGGTGCGACAATGCACTGTTTAGTGAACACACTGTATTTATTTTTTGGGGGACTTAAAGCTCAAAGTTTGTGGACCAGAAATGGATAGAAGAAGAATATTAATATAACTCTGTTGCACTCGACTATGTTCTTGCCTATTAGTTGAACTGTACTGTATTGTACTCTTCCCCTGCAATTCTCTGAAAAAAATGTCAATTTCAAGGTGACGCAACGCCTGGTTATACTGCGTTTCTGTCTAAATGTATAGTGTCTAGAGCCATGGCATCTAAATGATGGTAATAACAGGTGGATTAATTCGGGTGGGACTGTGTAGGACCTCACTGAAGGCCCAGGCGCCAGGCCCACGGCACGCTACTGATAGTAGGATGCATTTATCAACTCACACATTCAAATTGAAGATGCCTACAAAAACAATAGCAGTGGTAAGAAGCTTGAGCCAATGCAGTATGATTACTATCATCCTCTGTAAAATTACCATCACTAACACAAATGTGTAATCTAAGTCATGAGTATATTTAAATTGGCTTCATTCCATTTATACTGGGCATAATGTACACTGTGTGGCCGGCCCATTTGCTGAGTCCAATGACATAGTTTAGCTCATCGCCGAGATTATAATCAACATGCTAATGCTATTGCATAAGGCGACAAAGATGTTAATTTCCAACTAAACAGGAAATTATAGATGATGTTTGTTGATAAGGCTAGCGTTAATGCTATGGGGAGGGGCCATGCATTTGTCTTTTGCTTTGTCAGAAGTGAGTTCCCAGTGTTAATACCTCTGTCTGTATGTATGCCATGTTGTTGTCCTCCATCTTACAAATAACACCACCAGTCTCATCAAATATTTGCATAAATTCTGAAATCATCCATGTAGTATAAATGCATAAAAAAATGTCAGACAAGTTCAGAGTTTGTGTTTGTATCTTTAACAGACGTATTAGCCTTGTTTACATCTTGAGACAAATATATGTAAAGGTCTTTATAAAGCTGTATCTTTAGAAAATGTATCCACTGACAGAAATACATGCACTTCAAATAACTCCCTTATTACTATGGATAACACCATTTTAAAAAAAGTATGGAGCAGTGTCATTCCATAACACTCACCATAATTACAACAACTTTGTTTGACAATAGTCTCCAGTACATTTGATTTTGATGAATAATGCATTTAATTGAGATAAACTTCCTAGTTAGCTGGCACATTTCTATTGTGATCTATTACATTTGATAATAGAGTAGCATGGTTGTGAAAGGCTGTTCATATTATGTTAATATATCAATGTATTTTTTATCAATTCAATCCCTTTAAAGGCATATTCCCTTTCCCCATGCATGTGATCCCATCAGATCCTCTATAGACTCAATCCGGTGTCCATTTAATGACATCCTCATTCCATTGTTCAAACTCCATTCTTCTTCCTCCTCCTTCCATCCATGTATTGCATTATTTGAATATGAAACTGTTTCATGCCATTACATGATCTAGCGTACATGCAGGGGCGCAACTTTGTTTTTTTTTATCCAGTCGGACAAACACAGCCTAGCCGACCACTCGGAACCGTCTGCATGGTCCTAAAGCATACCGTTGCCTCGTTTTGATAAATGATCAAACTGGGGGGGACAATTATGCAATTTTAGAATGTGGGGGGGGACATGTCCCCCGTCCCCTGCATACATATATAAATAATGACACCCTCATCCCTTAGAGAGAGAGATCACCACAAACACAAGGATAGGAAATGAAATTAAAACCAAACATGTAAAAGACAGAAACACCCTCCACGTCAAATGTTTCTCTTCCTGTTAAAGTAGATGATTTGGTTTGGATTTGCCTGCAGCTGAATGACCTGTATGTTGGAAAGTAGATGATTCGGCATGGACTATGTTGGAACACTTTAGAATTCTCTCTGCTAAATGATTTCTCATAGTCTCTTTCGAGTCTTCACCTTTGACCTTGTCATTCTTAATTTTAATCCAATGTCTAAGTAACGGGTTATTCATCACTCTCCGGGGAGCAGTCAGCTCTCAATCAAATATAGAAAATTCTGTTAACGCCTACAACTGTGGCTTTGAGATGAGAACTGAGATGAATGTTCTGTCATAGTTTTTAATGGTCTCTGCAGAGCTGTGTACTCGAATTTGTTAAATCTACCCTACAGGCATAGACCCCTGCAATCAATGTTTGGATCGGTGACCCACCTGAATTCAATGTGCATTATAAAACGGTTAGTTTCGGCCTTGCATTTTGATTGGTTAAAATAGGGGTTCCAGCCATGCATTGGTACACAAAGCCCGCGGAAGTCACAAGGACGTTGTTACATAGTTTTTTTTGCTGGTGTAGCACATGGGGATGTGTGAAGCTTACTCCTCAGCCTGAAGTGTCCCCACCTGCGCCAGCGAGTAGGTAACTGTTCATGTAGCGCCGACTGGTAAGACGCTTCAGCAGGAAGGTTACGTGTGCTAACAAGGCAGAGGTTCTGGGTTCGAGCCTTGTGTGAGCCTGTAACAGATTTCCTCTTCGTCTGAGGAGGAGTAGCAAGGATCGGACCAATGTGCAGCGTGGTAAGTGTCCATAATGAGATATTTAATAAATCAACAGAACACTGAACAAAATAACAAAAGTACAAACAAACAACCGAAACAGTCCCGTATGGTACTAACACAGGAAACAACCACCCACAAAACACAATAGAAAACAGGCTACCTAAATATGGCTCCCAATCAGGGACAACGACTGACACCTGCCATACTAGGCCAAACACATAGAAATATCAGAACAAAACATAGAAAAACAACATAGAATGCCCACCCCAACTCACGCCCTGACCAACTAAAATAAAGACATAAAAAAGGAACTAAGGTCAGAACGTGACAGAGCCGAATCAGGAGGAAGTGGTACTCACTAAGCAAACAGCGTGATGTTATTTACAGTGGCTTAATCATGGTGGTGGTGAAAAGTGGATCTGGTCACTACGGCATAGAACTCTTTCTACTAGCAGCTACGCTATTTGTATTACATTGGACTGGCGTTGTCTTTTTTAGCTAGTTAATGGCACAGTATTCTTTTATATCCAAAACTTTTAAAATCCTCAATACTTCCCCATGTTGGTACTGGATGTCATAAAACGGTGGTAGCTTGCACTTTAATTGAAGTATTTCCCAGAGGGTATAGGCTATGTTAGAGAGATCTCTGAATTGAGCCTCTGTTTCCTCTCAGGCTCTTTAGCCTTCTCTAGCCTAATTAAAAGCCTTGTTTACACATCAACACTGGTCTGACAAATAAACCATATACCCTCTAATAAGCACTTTGTGGCCAAAATCTTAGACTAAATTTATCATAATTTAGCCAAATTATCATACAATTATTATATATATATATTTTTTCATACAAACTATTTCCCAACCATATGTGGTGGGCTAGAAGAAGGAACAGGCCTCACACAAGAGTCCCCGGGGGCCTTAGTGCTCTCACTGGCAGGATGTATGATAGGATCATTGGAGTGCAGTGTGCTGCTGCGAGGTAGAGCGCCCACCAAGTTAACATGTGAGTGATGTGGACAGCTAAGGTGAGTGCAAGCAGGTGCAATAGTAGCATTGGAATGGGGAGAGTGTTGTTGGCTGACTGCAGTGTATTTTTTTTTTTTATTTTTTTTTTATTTTTTATCCCCTTTTCTCCCCAATTTTTCGTGGTATCCAATCGCTAGTAATTACTATCTTGTCTCATCGCTACAACTCCCGTACGGGCTCGGGAGAGACGAAGGTCGAAAGTCATGCGTCCTCCGAAGCACAACCCAACCTAGCCGCACTGCTTCTTAACACAGCGCGCCTCCAACCCGGAAGCCAGCCGCACCAATGTGTCGGAGGAAACACCGTGCACCCGCCCCCTCGGTTAGCGCGCACTGCGCCCGGCCCGCCACAGGAGTCGCTGGAGCGCGATGAGACAAGGATATCCCTACCGGCCAAACCCTCCCTAACCCGGACGACGCTAAGCCAATTGTGCGTCGCCCCACGGACCTCCCGGTCGCGGCCGGCTGCGACAGAGCCTGGGCGCGAACCCAGACTCTGGTGGCGCAGCATAGCACTGCGATGCAGTGCTCTAGACCACTGCGCCACCCGGGAGGCTGGCTGACTGCAGTGTACGCCGAAAAGTGAGTGGCTGAGTGCAGCGGCCAGGCAACAAGGAGTAGATGGGAGAGATGAGGAGAGAGTGTGTTCATGCTTTAGCTCTCACATACTGTGAAGCGTTCAAAGCTTCAAACAATGAGGAAGCAGGAACAGACTGCTTGGTGGGGAAACGTCATCAAACTCGGTTTACAGCTTCTTCTTTTCATGTTATTTTACAAAGGTGGAAAGCAACATTGGATCCCTAATGTATGTAGTTCTGTCCTTGAGCTGTTCTTGTCTAATGATGTTCTGTATTATGTCATTCTGTATTATGTTTCATGTTTTGTGTGGACCCCAGGAAGAGTAGCTGCTGCTTTTGCAACAGCTAATGGGGATCCTAAAAAAATACCAAATATCTAATGGAAACCTTTAACAGTGATGATATGTAGTTCATGTAATACCCCATCAATGAAAAGGCAAATTCAGTCACAACTGTAATACCAAAGAGATTGGATTTAAGCATTTGAACACTTTCTTGCAGTAGAACCAGATCACACTAATCTGAAATATTTCAGTGGTTGATATCACTTACAATTAGTAGCCTAAGCTGCTGGTTTTATTTTATTTGGTGGAAATTTCATATTTTGGACTTGTGCAGTAAAAGCCCAATATCCTTGTAACCTAGCCTGCTATACCTTTTTGACAGTATTCTGTTTTCTCATTTGAATAAAGTAGAATGGAAAATAACATATGAAATATGCTGAAGTAGTAATGTCTGAGGACAATTTTTTGTATTATTTAACCAGGTAGGCCAGTTGAGACAAGTTCTCATTTACAACTGCGACCTGGGCAAGATAGAGCAAAGCAGTGCGACACAAACAACAACACAGAGTTACACATGAGATAAACAAACGTACAGTGTGAGCAAATATAGTAAGATTAGGGAGGTAAGGCAATAAATAGGCCGTAGTGGCAAAATAATTACAATTTAGCAATTAAACACTGGAGTGATAGATGTGCAGAAGATAAATGTGCAAGTAGAGATACTGAGGTGCAAAGGAGCAATGAACAAAAAAATAACAACATGGGGATGCGGTAGTTGGGTGGGCTATTTACAGATGTGCTATGTACAGGTGCAATGATTGGTAAGCTGCTCTGGCAGCTGATGCTTAAAGCTAGTGAGGGAGATATAAGTCTCCAGCTTCAGTGATTTTTGCAATTCGTTCCAATCATTGGCAGCAGAGAACTGGAAGGAAAGGCGGCCAAAAGAGGAGTTGGCTTTGGGGGTGACCAGTGAAATATACCTGCTGGAGCGCGTGCTACGGGTGGGTGCTGCTATGGTGACCAGTGAGCTGAAATAACGTGGGGCTTAACCTAGCAAAGACTTATAGATGACCTGGAACCAGTGGGTTTGGCCACGAATATGAAGCGAGGGCCAGCCAACGAGAGCATACAGGTCGCAGTGGTGGGTAGAATATGGGGCTTTGGTGACAAAACGGCTGGCACTGTGATAGACTACATCCAATTTGCTGAGTAGAGTGTTGGAGGCTATTTTGTAAATGACATCACCGAAGTCAACGATCGGTAGGATAGTCCGTTTTACGAGGGTATGTTTGGCAGCATGAGTGTAATTGTCAAGTAGAAAAATGTTGCCCAACCACCTGAATGATATTATCAATATTTTGGGGGGTTTGTCTAACCAAAAGGTTGTGGTGCCTGTTGTGCCCACTGTGCTGCAGTTCCCAATTCCAGTCCTCTAGGTCAGCAGACATGGCTGCTGGTATTTGTATATCTTTGGTACAGTACATACTTGATCAACTATTGTCACAAATAAGGTCTATCAAATCTGGAACCAACATAGACTGCAGACCGCGAGGACTGGAGCACCCTTGAGAATGCACAGAGAGATTGCATAGAGAGTATGCATCTCCTTACATCTGCAACATTAGATAGGCCCTGTATAGACAGAAACCCTGCAAATAAACCTTGCCATACACAGGGTGCCATGGAGGGTACTTTTGTTTTCTCAACGCAGTTTACATGGTCCACTTGCTACTCACACTTGGTTTGCTTTATATGCCTTAAAGGGGCAATCAGCAGTTGCTACATCCATTTTTGGACTTATAAATGAATGATGTACCCATTGATTCATGAAGAATATAACTTATAAATGTCTCATGAGCTTAGTTTAACTGTCGTACCCCATCAGAACCCAAAATATAATCTTGTTTTGTAAACAAGGTAAATGTAAACGAACACTGTATACCCTGAAAACATGGTTAAAACTTATATCATGAATTGGTCAGTCCTTGCATCCATAGCTCTGTCTATGAATTTCAGAGTGGTTACATTTCTCCAGCCCCATCCTTCAGCTTTTTACCGAAACAACTGCTGATTGGCCCTTGAAGGTCTATTCTTAAGTTGTCTAACTTGAAGAAAATACCATACAAATAAAACTGAATTACATTGTAACTAGCAAAACACTTTCTCTGAGGCAACGGAAATGCCATCCACAGAGCATAGCAGTAAGGAAAACCAACTTCATTAATTTTCTTTTTGCCCACTATGTTCTCATTGAGTGTGTACAGGACCGGCCCTAGACTTTTGGGTGCCCTAAGCTAAATGTTTTGACATAAGAGAATAGTCTGCTAACCCTACCAAATTTCGAAATTAGACCTTGTGTATTATAGTATACTATTAGTCAGGGTCTCAACAGACGGAGTTCCTCCTTTGATCGGGTGCCCACTAGTAGCTGCGGGCCCACTAGCAGCGGCGGGGCCACTAGCAGCGGCGGGGCCACTAGCAGCAGCGGGGCCCTAAGTGGCTGCTTATGTGGCTTATTAGTAGAGTCGGCCCTGAGTGTTTAGGTGTAACATGCATGCCCAAGGCAACAACAACAACAAAAAACTCCATATTGGAAATAAATCAATGGCAAGATTGATATAGCCCTTTACCTTTACTATTTTATTTTGAGTTAAAAGCAGCAGAGGTTCAAAATCTAAAGTGTAGTTTTAAAAATAAAATCTAATCTTAGATTGCTATGTTCAAAGTTCTTATTGAGACATATGGGGTGAAAAATGCCATGGATGGAATTTTCAACCTTTCACAGTATGGCTTGTGACATTTTAGAATAGGTTCAATTTCACCCACTAGGCCTCTAATGTATAAGGAAGATATAAAAGCTTCTGAATTAGGTAACAAAGGCATATTAGTCAAGAGTAAAGAGGCCTTCAGCACAATGTCTGTCGGTGATACACTGCGAGACACGCCGATCAATTTAGCCCTTTATCATTGGGGGAACGGAATGATCAACTGTGCCGCTCCCTCCCTCAATAAACGACTGTATTCCCCTTGAAGCCTGTTAATTGCCCTGTCCTTCAGAAATTCACTGGTACATTAGCGCTGCATTTTTCAGGTTCCTAAACCTCCCATTACCTCACGTTTGGTTGAACTGCCAATGCATGGGACTGTATTTCTTAGTGCAAATTAGTTTCTGTATTATGTAATTTAGCATCAGTTGTCATGATAGTTTTGGGGGGAGTTTGACTGATTCTCTAAAAAGAGAGGTGCAACAATAATAGTGGATCAATCACAAATCATACGGGTAGCATGTAACAACATTGATTTTTAAGTTTAAAGGTCCAATGCAGCCGTTTTTATCTCAATTTCAAATAATTTCTGGGTAACAATTAAGTAGTGGTCAGGACGTCTGTGGGGGGGGGGGGGGGGGGGGGGGCTCTCTTTCTTATTGATCTATTAAGTAATAAACCACACCATGGAAGGCCAAAACTCCATCCCACAAAAACAGGGAGAAATTTCAGGTGGTCTTTTGAAACCGCTCTTAAACCAAAAGGTCATTATCATAATTTTCACAATTTCACAGTATTATTCCAACCTCATAGTGTAGATATATATATATATATATATATATATATATATATATATATATATATATATACAGTATATATTTAATATATATAACCCAAGAAAATCACATTTTTGACTGAACTGGGCTTTGTGAAACTACAATGCTGAACTTCCAGTCTTTAAGTGGCAAAGTACCAAATGAGTTTGTTGCATGGCTCAAATAAATTATTGGTGATATGTCATTTATTGGCTTGTTTATCCCCTAATTAAGTGGATGAAAAGGCTGATATTTTGACAGGGTACAAAAAAATGCACCTTATCACTTTAAGCACATCATTCATTTTAAAACAGGTTTATAATGTGAGTTATGTCTGAATCAGAGGGCTTGTACCCACACCCTTCTAAACCCGCAGAAATGAAAATCACCCTACATGTCACAGAATTAGAGGTTTTGAAGTAAAAGTGTTGGGTGTATTATGTTTTCATTTGACACCACTTATTTAAGCTGTCAAAACTGAGCCCTTGGTGTTCATGTGCGGTATTGAATTAGCTTCCAGAGTTGCATTAAACTTAGCTTCTGCCACACAAGAATAAAGTTGCAGCAGAGACTGCTTTAATCCTATGTTTCCATGGTTACATCAGCCACATTTCTGTATAATTCTGCACTGAAAATTATGCAATGAGAGACGCCACTGACTAAAATACCAGGATTATTAATATCATGGTAGAATTCAAATGAATGTTTAATAAATGGGCACTAGCCTACCTTTTCAATCAATTTCCCATGTTATTAAAAAGACTTACACAATAATATATCTATTTATTATTGAAGGATATTTGCATTGCAAATATAACTATGAAACTTAGTATATACCACATTTGAAAATATGGAGGGGACAGGATCCCTTTCCAATGAGTACGATTCTATTTTTCTCATTCGCTCATGAAAGTTCTCACACACATCAATCTACTGCATGAAATGAACCAATGCATTAATTTATGATTAATTTTGTAACCAAAGTGTAGGTAAACATGTTTGTTTGTTGGAACTAAGCCTGCAACAAATGTACGGTCTTAATTTGATCGCTCTTTTGTTGCTGAGAATTTTCCCTGTGCCACAGAAAATGCAGATTCGTTTTTTGATTTACATAAATTCACTGAAAACCCACACTAACAGTTATATTAGTAATAATACACTTTTAATATAACCTACTTTTGGCCAGCTAATATTCTAACCACCGATCAAGCAACATTATGGACTAAACATTAAATTCCTGTTGCTGCAGGATTATTTTGCTATGACAATATAGGTCAAATTAAGATCCTACACCTGTACTTCAACCCTGGAACAGAGAAGATGCTGGTTCTCATGACAGGAGAGTGGTAATGTTTAAAGCGCTGCTCAATAATGCATGACTGACGTAAACAAACAAACTCAGAGTTTCTGCGACCGACAGAGAGAAAGGGAGATGGATTGCATTATTTCTTTGTAATTCCCTCTCAGGACTCTAATTTTATCTCTGGGAAAATGTGTCACGATCGTTGTAATGATGAGACCAATGCGCAGCGTGCGTAGAGTTCCACATAATTTTAATCAACTGAAACTCACCTAACAAAACAAAACGCTACTTATATGCACTCAGGCAACTCAATGTAGACAAGATCCCACAACACAAATGAGGAAAATGGCTACCTAAATATGATCCCCAATCAGAGACAACGATAACCAGCTGTCTCTGATTGGGAACCATATCAGGCCAACATAGACATACATAAACCCCTAGACATACAAAAACCCTAGACATACAAAAACTAGAGTACCCACCCTAGTCACACCCTGACCTAACCAAAATATATAGAAAAACAGAGATATCTAAGGTCAGGGCGTGACAAAATGACAACATGCTTAAGCATTCTCAGGATCTAAACAGTTACCTGTATTCACAGAGGCCAAATTGAGATCCAAAACCACCTTTTCAAACACAAACAACCACTAAAAAGGTCACTGCACACAGTTCAATGAACTCTCACTCATTCAAGTAGAGATAAACCACAACTAGGTAAAATCATGATGAGCCACAGTTGTTGACCTGAAAAATCCAACTGACAGAAATTAAGTCAACCATAATCAGTGCAAGCCTCCACAGCACAACATAAGGGATAATGACAAGTTTCAAAATAAATAAAATATACATTTTATCGAGTATCATCAAACTACATTTCTCATTTACATGTTAACAGAAGGTCAAATGCCTTGGATCAGTAGGTCAGTGGACAAATGTCTGGGACGGGCTGTAGGTTCCACAAAGACCATTGGAAGTGACACAGTTGCCACAACGACAGGCATTGTGAAAGGGACACATGGCAAGATAAGAGAGAGTTGCAGTTGTGGCACGATAGAACCAGTGCCAGGACTCGAGGCCAACTGATTCTGATTGGATTTTGTGTGGGGAATAAATGCCAACAGAATGTGAGCGGAGATATGAGGGTAGTGCTGAGAAGCTGGATCGGATTGAGACAGACCTTCACCCGTGTGGTGGATGCGGGAAACCAAATGTGGGTCTAAAGGGTTTAGTGGAAGGCTTTAATGTCAGAGTGGGAGAGGGGACCCGCTGGTGTGACGAAACAGAAGCAGTGATGAATTAACAGTAAGTGTGCATGAGGTGAGTGAAAGGGCAAAGAGACTAATTGTTAAGTGATTAAAGGAACACCTCACAGGGGAAAACAGATTCAACACTGATTTCTTTGAACATGGATTCTTTCTTTGTTCCTTTAGGCAAAGCTAAGGTAAGGTTGTATCTTGCAAAAGTGGTTGCTGTGGAGATTGGTTCAAATATATAAAATATAGCCTCCAAAATATTGTTTATGTTTAGTCAAGCCAAGGTTAGTATCACTACAAAAGCCTATGCAGTTTCTATTTCAAGCCGTAATGCACAATAGTGGTCACAAACTGAAGTATCGGAAATCCTGGTACGGTTCGCATGACCTCCTCTTAAATAAAGGTTGAATAATAAATGTTTAAAAAATGAAATTACAGTAAACACATGCCCTGACCATTGATAACATTCCACGCAGACTAAATTTATGGCCATGTAATGTATGCGAGATGTAAACACAGTAAAAAAAGAAACGTCCTCTCACTGTCAAGTGCGTTTATTTTCAGCAAACTTAAGATGTGTACATATTTGTATGAACATAACAAGATTCAACAAACTGAGACATAAACTGAACAAGTTCCACAGACAAGTGAATAATGAGTCCCTGAACAAAGGGGGGGTCAATATTAAAAGTAACAGTCTTGTGTGGCCACCAGCTGCATTAAGTACTGCAGTGCATCTCCTCCTCATGGACTGCACTAGATTTGCCAGTTCTTGCTGTGAGATGTTACCCCACTCTCCCACCAAGGCACCTGCAAGTTCCCAGACATTTCTGGGGGCAATGGCCCTAGCCCTCACCCTCCGATCCAACAGGTCCCAGACGTGCTCAATGTGATTGAGATGCAGGCTCTTCGCTGGCCATGACATTCCTGTCTTGCAGGAAATCAAGCACAAAACGAGCAGTATGGCTGGTGGCATTGTCATGCTGGAGGGTCATGTCAGGATGAGCCTGCAGGAAGGGTACCACATGAGGGAGGAGGATGTCTTCCCTGTAACGCACAGCATTGAGATTGCCTGCAATGACAACAAGCTCAGTCCGATGATGCTGTGACACACTGCCCCAGACCATGACGGACCCTCCACCTCCAAATCGTTCCCGCTCCAGAGTACAGGCCTCGGTGTAACGCTCATTCCTTCGATGATAAACGTGAATCCGACCATCACCCCTGGTGAGACAAAACCGCGACTCGTCAGTGAAGAGCACTTTTTGCCAGTCCTGTCTGGTCCAGCGACGGTGGGTTTGTGCCCATAGGCGACGTTGTTGCCAGTGATGTCTGGTGAGGACTTGCCTTACAACAGGCCACAAGCCCTCAGTCCAGCCTCTCTCAGCCTATTGCGGACAGTCTGAGCACTGCTGGAGGGATTGTGCGTTCCTGGTGTAACTCGGGCAGTTGTTGTTGCCATTCTGTACTTGTCTTATAGGCGTCTCACAGTACGGACATTGCAATTTATTGCCCTGGCCACATCTGCAGTCCTCATGCCTCCTTGCAGCATGCTTAAGGCACGTTCACGCAGATGAGCAGGGACCCTGGGCATCTTTCTTTTGGTGTTTTTTAGAGTCAGTAGAAAGGCCTCTTTAGTGTCCTAAGTTTTCATAACTGTGACCTTAATTGCCCACTGTCTGTAAGCTGTTAGTGTCTTAACGATCGTTCCACAGGTGCATGTTCATTAATTATTTCTCAATAGGGGGGGCGCTGTTCTCACTTTGTAAAAAATCGTTCCCAAATTAAACTGCCTCGTACTCTTGCTCGTACAATATGCATATTATTATTACTATTGGATAGAAAACACTCTCTAGTTTCTAAAACCGTTTGAATTATATCTGTGAGTAAAACAGAACTCATTTTGCAGCAAACTTCCTGTCAGGAAGTGAGAAATCTGAAATCGAGGGCTCTGTTCCAGGGTCAGTTTATTAATTTGCATGGAATCTATGGGTCTACATGCACTGCATACGCCTTCCCCTAGATGTCAGAAGGCAGTGAGAATTGGAATGGGGTGTCTAGCTAGATCTGAGGCCGAACAAGAGCTCTTGGAACCGTGGGTGTAGTCTTTTCACCGTTCGTCTTGGCGCGAGACATACCTCAGGATTGCATTCTGAAAAGCTGTCGTTATAGGCGTTAGATATATCCGGCTCTGATTTTATTCGATATATGTGTTAAAAACATCATCAACTAGTTATATTAAACCGACTTATATCAGTTTATATAAGTTTATTCCGATTTTCGGTATTTTCTTTGTCATGCGTTCTGGGGATTTGGACACTTCTGTGCCGCATGGCTAGCGTTGGCTAGCGTTCTACAGATGAAGACGACATTCTACAACCGAACAACAATTATTCTGGACAAAGGACAACTTGTACAAGATTCTGATGGAAGCTCATCAAATAGTAGGAACGATTTATAATGTTTTTTCGTATTTCTGTCGAAAATGTTTAGACGTAATTTGGGCGCTGATTTTGGGCGCTGTATCGCTATAACGTAAGCTGTAAGTCGTACTAAAGTTAATTTTAAAAATCTAACACAGCGGTTGCATTAAGAACTAGTGTATCTTTAATTTGCTGTCCAACATGTATTTTTTATGATTATGATTAGTTATTTGATTAGAATAGGTGCCTCCAAGATTTCTCAGGACAATATTTCTGCATTTTCACTACGTATTCACATTGTTCAACCACGATTTGTGCCGCTAAATATGCACATTTTGGAACAAACCATATATGTATTGTGTAATATGATGTTATAGGACTGTCATCTGATGAAGTTTGAGAAGGTTAGTGAAAAAATGTATATATTTTGCTGGTTTATTCGCTATCGCTAACGTGCCTTGAATGAATGCGGCTGTGTGGTAGGCTATTGTAGTAAGCTAATATAATGCTATATTGTGTTTTCGCTGTAAAACACTTAAAAAAATCTGAAATATTGGCTGGATTCACAAGATGTTTGTGTTTCATTTGCTGTACACCGTGTATTTTTCATAAATGTTTTATGATGAGTATTTAGGTATTTCACGTTGGTTTCTGTAGTAATTCTAGCTGCTTTGGTGAGACTACTGCAATGTAAAACTATGATTTATACCTGAAATATGCACATTTTTCGAACAAAACATATGCTATACAATAAATATGTTATCAGACTGTCATCTGATGAAGTTGTTTCTTGGTTAGTGACTATTTATATCTTTATTTGGTCGAATTTGTGATAGCTATCTATGCAGTAAAAAAATGGTGAAAATATGCGGTTGGGTCTTTTCCTATCGTGGTTAGCTAATAGAAATACATATTGTGTTTTCCCTGTAAAACATTTAAAAAATCGGAAATGATGGCTGGATTCACAAGATGTGTATCTTTCATCTGGTGTCTTGGACTTGTGATTTCATGATATTTAGATGCTAGTATTTACTTGTGGCGCTATGCTAGGCTATGCTAGTCAGCTTTTTTACTGATGAGGGTGCTCCCGGATCCGGGATGAGTACCAAGTAGAAGTTAAACAAGCATGGGAAACAGTGTTTAAACCCTTTACAATGAAGATATGTGAAGTTATTTGGATTTTTACGAATTATCTTTAAAAGACAGGGTCCTGAAAAACGTTTCTTTTTTTGCTGAGTTTATATATACCACTATAAGACATTTATGCATTCAAACCATAGCACAGTAGCAAATACATGTCAAAATCTGTTTCAGATTCAGAATTCATAAATCATAAATTAAATAAATGATTATAGAAGTTATATATACATTATTATAAATATATAAATTGACCTGACCTCAACTGTCTTCTCAGATACCACTTGAAAGATGTCATTGTGGGTAAAATCTATTTCCTTCTGGTGAGAATCAAAATCCAGCACATGGAACTTCAGTGGATAAAGAAGGAGATGACTGGAATAGGTGAGATGAGGTTTACTTTAATGGATAGTTCACTTAAAACGGCATAAGATGTTACTCTTTTAAATAAATGTTTTATTTTAAATTATTGAATGTTCCAGTTTCTTCAGATTTCAAATGTTGTGAAAACGTAAAACTGCCCTGTAATCTCGGCGTTTGCTTTAAGAACAGAGTGCAATGTATGTATTTGGTCATGTGACATTCCTTCGCAGGGCCTAGCACAACTACAGAGACGGAAACTGTCGCCAAGTATGACATAATGGATGGCGCCCCTGTGAAAGGTAAGCACAATATGGTGTTGATTTGTCCCAATATTATGATTTTTTATTTCAATTCATCTATTTTATTTTGTTATTCCACCCCACCAAAGCAGCATAATGTTTTCAGGACTAGTGTACATCTGTCTCTTCTTGCCATGGAACTTGTTTCACAATCCTCTTCATGCCTGTTCTTTCACTCTTAGGAGAGTCCATTCCCATCCGTCTGTTTTTGGCTGGCTACGACCTGACAGCCACCATGAGGGACGTCAACAAGAAGTTCTCTGTGCGGTACTTCCTCAACCTGGTGCTGGTGGATGAGGAGGACAGGAGATACTTCAAACAGCAGGTACAGAACATCAAAGCCAACCTCCATTTACCAGTCTGTCGTTATTGTTCCAAGACTGCAGATACACTATATACAGTACCAGACAAAAGTTTGGACACACCTACTCATTCAAGGGTTTTTCTTTATTTTGACTATTTTCTACATTGTAGAACAATAGTGAAGACATCAAAACTATGAAATAACACAAATGGAATCCATGTAGTAACCAAAAAAGTGTTAAACAAATCAAAATATATTAAATATTTGAGATTCTTCAAAGTAGCCACCCTTCGCCTTGATGACGACTTTGCACACTCTTGGCATTCTCTCAACCAGTTTCATGAGGTAGTCACCTGGAATGCAATTAAATTAACAGATGTGCCTTGTTAAAAGTTAATTTGTGGAATTTCTTTCATTCTTAATGCGTTTGAGCCAATCAGTTGTGTTGTGACAAAGTAGGGGTGGTATACAGAAGCTAGCCCTATTTGGTAAAAGACCAAGTCAGAGCACAGACTTGAACCCGATCTAACATCTCTGGAGAGACCTGAAAATAGCTGTGCAGCAACGCTCCCCATCCAACCTGACAGAACTTGAGAGGATCTGCAGAGATGAATTGGAGGAACTCCCCAAATACAGGTGTGCCAATCTTGTAGCATCATACTCAAGAAGACTCGATGCTGTAATTGCTGTCAAAAGTGCTTCAACAAAGTACTGAGTAAATGGTCTGAATACTTATGTTAATGTCACATTTCAGTTGTTGTTTGTTTATAAATTTGAAAACATTTCTAAAAACCTGTTTTTGCTTTGTCATTATGGGTATTATGTGTTGATTGATGAGGGGAAAAAAACAATTGAATACATTTTACAATAAGGCTGTAACGTATCAAAATGTGTAAAAAGTCAAGGGGTCTGAATAATTTCCGAAGGCACTGTATATATATAGACATCATTTTAGGATGGGAAAACACTTCCAGTGTAAACTTAAACGACTAAGATTTGTAAAGTATATAACAGATATAAAGTATGTAGAAAATATAATGGACCTATATATTTTGTAACAATATAATCTTTGAGAGCTAACAATCACCTAAATAAAAGCTAGACAATCAGGGAGAATTCAAAATTCCAAAAACAATGAATTTAGCAGTATTGATTTTGTTATTATGTTTGAGCATTAGCCATGGCAAAAGGCATAGAAACTACGAATATTTACTTTAAAACTGCAACATTTTTGCTCAGCTCCACAGAGAAATTTGTAGAATTTGAGAAAATTGGGTTAAAAATGCAAAAAAAATTATCTACACCACCAAGATTGGGGCCTCTAGAATGATCTCTGAAATGCGGGCTGACCACGCCCATTACCACGCCCATTGCCACGCCCCATGCCCCACCCCGCACTACACCCACCACATAAGCCCCTTATTGATCCAGAAAAAATGTGCACACTGTAGCAAGAGTCACATGCAGTAAGTAATACCTGGAAGGCACAGTGAGTCATGCTCCTGCTAAGAAACTGCAGACTCCCAAAATGTCTATCATAATTCATTATATAACAAGCGGTAATTAATCAATGGAGGTGTATTATACTTAGTTAAATGAAGTGCAGATCATTACAGATCTCTGAGTAATTATTCTATGTTCGTGATTAATTATGTGGCTGATTACTGATGGAGGGATCAGCACCAGTCAATTTTTTTATTTTATTTTTTTTTTACAATTTACTGAACGTACTGTTAAGAATGTCTCAGGGACAATGGGGCTCAGGTAGCCTACAGTACAGGGACAATGGGTATTTGGTAAAAATAAAAAACTTAACTTCAAGGTGTTGTCCAGTACATAATAAAGACATACAGTACCTCATGCAGAAATCCATTCTCCTTTACATAATGTGATATCTTAAGGGACATAAAGAACCACTTGTCCCATAAAAAACAACCATGTGTAACACGACAACAGAGGGTACTATTTGTTTTCATTATGAAAGCATCAAGCAATGTCTTATGTATTAAAGGGAGGGTTTTGTATAGTCTTAAAAGGTTATCGGAGCAGAACAGAGAATGAAACCACCTTAGCTTTTCTATAGTAAAATCAGGCCTTGATTTGCAGTGGTTTCACAGCAAACTGAGAGTAGCACTATGTAACTGTATGTACTGTGAACTCTCATATGCATTGTAGAATAATGTTACACCTCAAATACTGACCGTAACTACAGTATGCATTACTAGTACAACAAAGTCAATATTTTAAACCAGGTGTTTGAGAAGGAAAGTAAATCATCTTAATCATCACTAAAAAACTATATTTTGTTATTTTGTATCATTAGTCCACTGTTGATACAGTCCCGAAATGTTTTGCATGACAGCAGTTAAGTTTTCAAGATATAGGTTGTTATCAGTAAAATGCGCAATAAGGTGCAGAGTGTTCGATTTGCCTGCTGGTGGGCAAGGAGACCACCAGCTCCACTAAAATCATTGACAACTGCGTGCCGTTTTCAAAGGATTGTTAAATAAATGTTAATTATTTGGTTGTAATGTCATCATCTCTTGAAGAGCAAAGTCAGAAAAAAAAGTTGGATTATTCCATGCAAAACAACTGTGCACATTTAGCTCTATCATCAGAGTTATACAGCAAGTAACTACATGCTTTTCATCATCAGTAAACATCCATTGATCATGTAATTTCAGATACGTAGGAGTAGCCTCACAATATCACTCAATATTGGCCACCATCAATTTGATATTTGAGTGATATCAAATAAAAGTTAACTATACCTGGCAAGTATGAGTGGTTTTGATTAATTTCCCATCCTTTGTTGGCATTAATTGCCTGTCAAGCAGCAGAAGGGTTAATTTGCCGATGTAATGTTTACTTTGCAAGCTACCGGTAGAAACTTTGTACAGTTGGCTAAACATAGTGGCAAGTAGACCTAATGTACTTGTGTTCTCCAACCAACGTAGCCCTACCTAGCAAAGTTAACTAACATTATCCCCATTTCAACATTGTTTTTAATAGTGTTCAATCACGATTGCTGCTGACAGACATGACAGGCTACATTGATTGATGGACCATGTCAATTTGGCCAGCTAGATAATAACAGATTACATCAATATGGCTACTTAACAGGCTAACTTCCAGGGGACAAACTAGATGGCTATATCCAAATATTGTTTGATTCGCTTGTCATCTATAGTGGTGCTGACAGAAGTCCGACTGACAACTTGCAGATGTCAAGCTCTTTCCAAAAGCCTAATCCCTGATGAGGCAAGCTAAATGACACGTCGTTTGCTTAGCTAGTTGGCTAGCGACATGCCAAATTGATAGGCTACTTGAGGATACCCTCACATATCTGAAATTACATGATCAGTTGTTTTACTGATGATGAAAAGCATGCAGTTACTTGCTGTACCACTCTGATGATAGAGCTAAATGTGGAATAATCAGAAATGTGTAGTTCTGACTATGCTATTCAAGAGATGATATTAAAACCGAATAGTTATAACATTTATTTAACAATCCCTTGTAAACTGCACATAGTTGTCCTTGCCCCCCAGCAGCCAAATTGAACGCTCTGCACAGTACTGTAAACCTTTATTGACAACGACCTATTGGACTTTCAGGAAGCAAAGTGTCACCGGCCACATCATCATGATGATGCAAATTGGCAAAGTATGAGTACCTGACTGATCAAATCAACCACGACATGTTGTACAATCTTGGTTTGTCAATAGTAAATCACAAGGACATGGATTGAATGACTTCTATTCATGTTTTTAGGTATACCAACAGGAAAGTGGACATGGATTGAATTACTTGTATTTATGTTTTCAAGTATACCTGTCACACCCTGATCGGTTTCACCTGTCTTTGTGCTTGTCCCACCCCCCTCCAGGTGTTGCCTATCTTCCCCATTATCCCATGTGTATTTAAACCTGTGTTCTCTGTTTGTTTGTTGCCAGTTCTTACTAGTGTGCTTTCCCGTCTTCCTGCTTTCTCAAGTTTCTGTTTCCTAGTTTCCCCAGTTCTGACCATTCTGCCTGCCCTGACCCCGAGCCTGCCTGCTGTTCTTTACCTTACTGACTCTGCCCTGGATTACGAACCCCTGCCTGCCCTTGACCTGTCTTTTGCCTGACGCCTGTTAGGATCAATAAACATCTGTGATTCTAGCTGTCTGCATCTGGGTCTTATCATGAGTTCTGATAATACTTAGTTAAATAAAGGATAAATACAAATATATATATATATACAGTGGGGAGAACAAGTATTTGATACACTGCCGATTTTGCAGGTTTTCCTACTTACAAAGCATGTAGAGGTCTGTCATTTTTATCATAGGTACACTTCAACTGTGAGAGACGGAATCTAAAACAAAAATCCAGAAAATCACATTGTATGATTTTTAAGTAATTAATTTGCATTTTATTGCATGACATAAGTATTTGATCACCTACCAACCAGTAAGAATTCCGGCTCTCACAGACCTGTTAGTTTCTCTTTAAGAAGCCCTCCTGTTCTCCACTCATTACCTGTATTAACTGCACCTGTTTGAACTCGTTACCTGTATAAAAGACACCTGTCCACACACTCAATCAAACAGACTCCAACCTCTCCACAATGGCCAAGACCAGAGAGCTGTGTAAGGACATCAGGGATAAATTGTAGACCTGTACAAGGCTGGGATGGGCTACAGGACAATAGG
Source organism: Salvelinus alpinus (assembly GCF_045679555.1). NCBI lineage: Eukaryota > Metazoa > Chordata > Actinopteri > Salmoniformes > Salmonidae > Salvelinus > Salvelinus alpinus. Next base: position 11,300,484 of record NC_092092.1, read on the forward strand.
CAAGCAGCTTGGTGAGAAGGCAACAACTGTTGGCACAATTATTAGAAAATGGAAGAAGTTCAAGATGACGGTCAATCACCCTCGGTCTGGGGCTCCATGCAAGATCTCACCTCGTGGGGCATCAATGATCATGAGGAATGTGAGGGATCAGCCCAGAACTACACGGCAGGACCTGGTCAATGACCTGAAGAGAGCTGGGACCACAGTCTCAAAGAAAACCATTAGTAACACACTACGCCGTCATGGATTAAAATCCTGCAGCGCACGCAAGGTCCCCCTGCTCAAGCCAGCGCATGTCCAGGCCCGTCTGAAGTTTGCCAATGACCATCTGGATGATCCAGAGGAGGAATGGGAGAAGGTCATGTGGTCTGATGAGACAAAAATAGAGCTTTTTGGTCTAAACTCCACTCGCCGTGTTTGGAGGAAGAAGAAGGATGAGTACAACCCCAAGAACACCATCCCAACCGTGAAGCATGGAGGTGGAAACATCATTCTTTGGGGATGCTTTTCTGCAAAGGGGACAGGACGACTGCACCGTATTGAGGAGAGGATGGATGGGGCCATGTATCGCGAGATCTTGACCAACAACCTCCTTCCCTCAGTAAGAGCATTGAAGATGGGTCGTGGCTGGGTCTTCCAGCATGACAACGACCCGAAACACACAGCCAGGGCAACTAAGGAGTGGCTCCGTAAGAAGCATCTCAAGGTCCTGGAGTGGCCTAGCCAGTCTCCAGACCTGAACCCAATAGAAAATCTTTGGAGGGAGCCGAAAGTCCGTATTGCCCAGCGACAGCCCCGAAACCTGAAGGATCTGGAGAAGGTCTGTATGGAGGAGTGGGCCAAAATCCCTGCTGCAGTGTGTGCAAACCTGGTCAAGAACTACAGGAAACGTATGATCTCTGTAATTGCAAACTAAGGTTTCTGTACCAAATATTAAGTTCTGCTTTTCTGATGTATCAAATACTTATGTCATGCAATAAAATGCCAATTAATTACTTAAAAATCATACAATGTGATTTTCTGGATTTTTGTTTTAGATTCCTTCTCTCACAGTTGAAGTGTACCTATGATAAAAATTACAGACCTCTACATGCTTTGTAAGTAGGAAAACCTGCAAAATCGTCAGTGTATCAAATACTTGTTCTCCCCACTGTATATATATCAACAGGAAAAATAATATGGATTGAATTACTTGTATTTATGTTTTCAGGTATACCAACAGGAAAAAGGACATGGGTTGAATGACTTGTATTTATGTTTTCAGGTATACCTCTACTATTTGTCATCTAAAAATCTTGTATCTATTGACGCACCTCTGATATTTATGGGTAAGGCTGGCCGAGGTGTCTGAAACATTATTTGAAAGCCCTCAGAGTTTAGTTCAGTTTAATGTCATGTTTATAACCACTTTTTTCTCCTCAGGCTTCATATGGAAACATAATGACAAATAGTGTCCTTGAAGCTACCCTGGGAAACATCAGATGAAGCCTCTCGCCTTAGATTTACAGTTACTCTCCTGTTGTGGTCTGAGGATAGAATCTTTCAAGATCGTCCGTCTAGCTTTTAATGTCATGCTACACCCTGTCTTCCATACAAATGCAGGAATCCTATCTCAGAAAAACCTCAAAGATAAAGCTCTGCTATGCCCAGTTGAAAAAACAGTGTCCTTGGGTTCTGGTAACCCATTTAAACCTATGGCTTTCAAAATCCTTTTCCTTTAGGTGAAGCACAGTTCCCTTTTCAACGTTTTTTTGTTGTTGACAATGAGTCATCAATGACTTGAGACCAGCAGTCTGGTCCAGTGTGTTTTTTAAATTATATTTCTATAAACTCTGATCAACCATTTGATATGCTTTCCAATCCTAGTAATACAATTACAGTGAATGGAAAAAAAATGTCATCACAGTTTCAAATGGCACTAACCTGGAAGATGCAACAACAAAGTTGTGAGGGGAATTCAATGTTCCAACCTAGGCCTAGGCTACTGATGAACTATATATTTGGTATATTTGCTGAGCATTGTCAACGGGGGGAGGAGGAATGTTTGTGCCGATTTATGTATTTTCTGATGAATACGTGGCTGTGTCATCACTGCAAAACTTCAAAAGAAACTAGTAGCTTTTATATTCAAATGAATAGATAAATACACATCACAGTTTCTTTATCGCAAATTAATGTCAATATTTTTTGACTCCAATATATTTTCTTCAAAAATTATTATTTTCTGAACATTACTGCAAAAAGAAACACATAGTATTTCCATCTGAAAGAATTTTGCAGATAAGAAATCATTAACGCACGACACGGTTCTCTGAATATCAACATATTCCAACTCAATTAACGTGGGCCCCCAATAGTCATTCAGATTCACATTGTGTCAATCAGGGGAACTTCAAAAAGCCATTTAAGGTGACTCAAGTTAATACTCTTACATTTTGCTCTAATACATTGCCAATTATTTCAACATTAAGCTGTATTATATGGACACACTCCAGTACCCTGTAACTGACTGGTGCGTACCCTTGGGAAGCATTCATATCCTACTGCCCCCACACTAGTTTGCTTAAAGGGATACTGCGAGACTCTGGCAATTAAGCAATTTTTCTTCTACTTACCCAGAGTCAGATTAACTCATGGATACAATTTTTATGTCTCTGCGTGCGGTATGAAGGAAGTTAGACATAGTTTTGTGAGCCAATGCTAACTAGTATTAGCGCAATGACTGGAAGTCTACAGGTATGGTAGCATATGCTAGCTAGAAAAACAGCTTGACTGCCAGAATCTCAAAGTATCCCTTTAACACACTGTATAGATTGAGAATGTTAAGGAGATAGGGAAGGATCAGTAAGGAAGGTTGTTTTGTAGCTAATTGGACATGACGGCCCCTGGCCTACCTTAACATTGTATTTATGACCGCCGCACACAGAGACAAAAAGAGATGGAAGCCTTTTGGTGACTGCAGCGTTATGCTCCTTTCACAGCATTACTAATTCTGCCTTAGAATAAACTCTTATCTCGAAATTGCAGAATCTGGGGTTATAACGTAAATCAATAAGGGGTTTCCTGAAAAAAGGACTTCCACCATGCAACTAAAGACTTTGTATTTAGAGGTGACACCGACTGGGCCGGGAGGCAAAACTTCTAAATAAAAGCCGCACACTCCTACAGTCTCTCTCCTCCCCACAGCTGTTAGGCTGTATTTCACCGTTGTCATGGAGATAGATGTGTAGTACACATGTATGATCTTAATTTGAGACAGTTTGCTACAGCAGAAAAAAAATCCTGCTGCAACAGGAAATGTTAATTATTATGTGGATTGTAATTAAGGGACATTTTGGTAAGGGTTGATTCATTTTTCATAAGGGAAGATCAGGTCAGAAATTTGTAAGTGGGAATTACAAACTTCAGAAGCCTTTTTAAACCTCAAATACACTATAAGTTTACTCCTGCAACATGGGTGATCAAATTAAGATCCTACATCTGAATTGTGACAAAGTGAGATTGATGAGAATGTTCTACTTCTTCCATTAAACTGCCTCATGACCATTCAATCAGGGTATAATGAAGACCTCGCCAGATGTACACTAAATTTAACAACAGTTGGGGTTGTCACTTACGTCACAACATCTTGCACTAAAGCAATTTTAGCCAGAGACGTCTGTAATCAATGCCAATGAAAATATGTTCATAGATTAATAAAACGTTCAAGTTTTAGTTTACAGTTATGATCAAATAGTATATAGTCATAAAAGTATGTTAATATGTTACATTTGAGGAAGTATGGATGATAATAATGCTGACTCCCCAAAATTATGTCAAGAGAGTCAACAGCATGTTGAGAGAGACCATTTAAATCTTCATGTGTTTTTCTACACGTAAGCCATATAGCCTAGTACCGTCAAAACTGTGTTAAGGAGTTTGTTATATAACACCCTGGATATCCTTGGGTTAATGCTAGAATAATGAATAAGCCAAGACATGTACCACTGCTTCAGACTATTGAAACCAGCATGAGAGCACATCCAACCTCCAGACCTTTGCGTGTGGAAAGGACTTTTTTTTGTTGGAAAGGTCACATCTGGAGCAGTGGAAACGCGTTCTCTGGAGTGATGAATCACGCTTCACCATCTGGCGGTCTGATGGACGAATCTGGGTTTAGCGGATGCCAGGAGAACGCTACCTGCCCCAATGTATAGTGTCAACTGTAAAGTTTGGTGGAATATGAATAATGGTCTGGGGCTGTTTTTCATGGTTCGGGCCCCTTAGGTCCAGTGAAGAGAAATCTTAATGCTACAGCATACAATGACATTCTAGACAATTCTATGCTTCCAATTTTGTGGCAACAGTTTGGGGAAGGCCCTTTCCTGTTTCAGCATAACAATGCTCCCGTGCACAAAGCGAGGTCCATACAGAAATGGTTTGTCGAGATCGATGTAGAAGAACTTGACGGGCCTGTGGAGAGCCCTGACCTCAACCCCATCGAACACCTTTGGGATGAATTGGAACGCCGACTGTGAGCCAGGCCTAATTGCCCAACATCAGTGCCCAACCTCAGTAATGCTCTTGTGGCTGAATGGAAGCAAGTCCACGCAGCAATGTTCCAACATCTAGTGGAAAGCCTTCCCAGAGGAGTGGAGGCTGTTATAGCAGCAAAATTGGGGAACCGACTCCATATTAATGCACATGATTTTGGAATGAGATGTTCGACGAGGATGTGTCCACATAGTTTTGGTCATGTAGTGTATGTCCATTAATTATAATCCACATAATAATTCACATTTCCTATTGCTGCAGGAATATTTTCCTGCTGTAACAAACTGGTTCAAATTAAGATCCTACATCGGAAGCACTTTATTTTATGGTACTGTTTCCACTGCTATATTGTTCACACATTGTGATGTAGAAAACTGAGAATAGACCAACCACCTGCCAAGTGCATCAGGTTGCCCACCATTGAGATGTACAGCTGCCGTTCCACTTCCCTTTGGACTTCTTCCCCTTGATTTACTGATTTTGTCAGCAATTAATCTCTTGTTGTCATCCGTTTTCAGCTATTTCCCATATGCCCATGCTCTCCGCTGTTTGGTTTACAGTCTTCACTGTGTCTCGCCAGACTGGCACGGTATACAATAGTTTTAAGGCAAGAGTCTAGCAGAGAGCAGTATGTTTATGTTGACTATCATTTTTAGAATTCCAGTATCACATGGAAACCTTTCTTTCTCATGCATAATAAAAACGTATTTCCTTTTGAGGTTTGTGTTTTAGGGTTTAGCGTATCAGGATTCACGTTTGTTTCCCTGATGTGGTATGATGCTCATCCCTGATGTGACATGCTGCTCGTCTCTAGTTGCTAGGTCATATCCACCATGACACCCTGTTAAATAAACCAGTCCACCAACAGACTGCCAACCGACTGCCATCGTCCCTTAACCCTCTGCAAAGCAAATCAATCCGAGTGGGATTCAATCCGCAAACACAATTCTGATCCTTTGCCCTTCCATCTTGCATAGGTCACATCTGGAGAGATATCATTCTGCAGCACTAGCCCGTCTAATATTGGTTTACAGACCACCAAATCTACTAACCTTGGCAAATACCCCTCCCTCCCTCCAAGATCGCTCAATAGCATCCATTTACCCTCGAGTCTCCTGACGCTGCCTTGGTATTACTTGTCTGTCATCCCACTGTGAGGTTGCAGTCGGCTGCTGTGGACCCTCCTTTCACACAGGCCCTCAAGGCACTCTCACTGTTTAACAGGGGGATGTGAGGCTACATCAAAGATATGGTTCCATGTCTTTGATTTCCCATAATCCACAATCTGGCAAGGCCATGTGGGCCATTCACATTGTACATAGCTGAGCTCAAAATAAGCCATACATCAATGCTTGCTCCGATTTGATTTGCAGAGCTGTCATACAACCACTACTGGAACCATAAACAGATCACTGCCTTTACCTTGCAGCTACAGGTGTAGGATCTTAATTTGATCACCCTGTTGCAGGATAACTTTTCTGCAATGCAGGACATATAAAAAGTGTAGTGTATTTGAGGTTTAAAAAGCCTTGTGAAGTTTGTAACTTCCACTTTGAAATTTCAGATTAGATTTTCCCTTACGACATTTTTTTTGCAACCCCTACAAAAATGTCCATTAAATATAATCCACATAATAATTCATATTTCATGTTTATGTTTATAATTATTTCCCGCTGTAGAAAACTGGCTCAAATTAAGATGCTAAATCTGAACAACCACTGCTGGAACCATTAACAGAGAATTGCCAGTGCCTTACAGCTAATGGTATGGCATTCACCAGCGCTGTTGACGCTATTTACCTAGGAGGAAAACTGCAAACTGGAAGCATCTACAGGTGAGAGGAGTATACGTGTTATTTTCACACTAACCAAAATAATATAGAATAGTGTATGCAGGGATCAAGTGGTAAAAAAAGGTGGGTAAACACTGAGCACCTGTCCAGATGATGGGAAGCTAGTGATGTAAATGTAAACGCTATAACAACACTTGTTTAGCTTATACAGTAGGTGTATAGATACAATTCACTTAATAAACAACCTGCACAAATAGTGTTTACTTGTGTTAACCCTGACCTACATGGCAAAATCTATGCCAAAGTACAGTGCCTTCAGAAAGTATTCAGACCCCTTGACTTTTTCCACATTTTGTTATGTTACAGCCTTATTCTAAAATGTATTTAATAAAAATAAAATACAATTCTCAGAAATCTACACACAATACCCCACAATGACAAAGCGAAAACAGGTTTTTAGAAATTGAGCTCAGGTGCATCTTGTTTCCATTGATCATCCTTGAGATGTTTCTACAACTTGATTAGAGTCCACCTGTGGTAAATTAAATTGATTGTACATGATTTGGAAAGGCACACACCTGTCACCATCAGGTCCACCAGTTGACAGTGCATGTCAGAGCAAAAACCAAGCTATAAGGTCGAAGGAATTGTCCATAGAGCTCAAATCAAATCATCAAATCAAACCGAGACAGGATTGTGTCGAGGCACGGAGCTGAGGAAGGGTACCAAAACATTTCTGCAGCATTGAAGGTCCCCAAGAACACAGTGGCCTCCATCATTCTTAAATGGAAGAAGTTTGGAACCACCAAGACACTTCCTAAAGCTGGCCGCCCAGCCAAACTGAGCAATCGGGGGAGAAAGGCCTTGGTCAGGGAGGAGACCAAGAACCCGATTGTTACTCTGACAGGGCTCCAGATTTCCTCTGTGGAGATGGGAGACAAAATACAGAGAGGTCCTTGATGAAAACCTGCTCCAGAGCGCTCAGGACCTCAGACTGGGGCGAAGGTCACCTTCCAAAGGACAATGACCCTAAGCACGCAGCCAATACAACTCAGGAATGGCTTCAGGACAAGTCTCTGAATGTCCTTGAGTGGCCCAGTCACAGCACGGACTTGCACCCGATCAAACATCTCTGGAGAGACCTGAAAATAGCTGTGCAGCTACGCTCCCCATCCAACCTAACAGAACTTGAGAGGATCTGAAGAGAAGAATTGGAGAAACTCCCCAAATACAGGTGTGCCAAGCTTGTAGTCATACCCAAGAAGACTCGAGGCTGTAACTTCTGCCAAAGGTGCTTCAACAAAGTAATGAGTAAAGGGTCTGAATACTTATGTAAATTTGATTTCTCTTTTTATTTTTAATAAATTAGCAAACATTGTAAAAAAAAAACAGCTTTTGCTTTGTCATTATGGGGTATTGTGTGTAGATTAATAAGGGGGAAAAACTATTTAATACATTTTATAATAAGGCAGTAACCTAACAAAATGTGGAAAAAGACAAGGGGTCTAAATACTTTCTGAATGCACTGTATGTACTGTATGTGTATGTGCCATTATGTTGGAACACAGGCATTGTTCAGAGTGTGCCATTCAGACAAAATAAGCTAAGATTAAATGGCAATTCTAAGCCTTTCAAGGTAGAAATGTATGTATAAGGGGGTTGACATTCAGGGGATGCTTTCAGTGGTGAAATGAGAGAGGTTGTTTGAGCCCAGAACAGATTGCACTCAAACGCTGCACCTTGACAACGCTAGAAAATGAAGTGTTCCGTCACTGGTCTATCGGAGATAGCTGAGGCAGACATTCCAATATCCTCCACAAATCAGAAATATAAAGCTGCTTGTCCCTTTCAGGGTAACATGAAGGAGAAACAATGGAATGATGTCACTAACTGATAGAAAACCAATATGCTATTGGAATTCTGAAAGATAAAGCGAACCTGGATGGAAAACATCTTAAAGAGATAGCCAAGTAGCAAGCCACGTCGTGTTACAACTTCAGAGCATCCTTAGTACAAATTTAACACAAGGGAGATTCTTATGGAGCTCCATTACCAACTTCAAGTGAACATCTTTAATAACCCACTGGACAAAAACTGGTTTAATCAACGTTGTTTCCATGTCATTTCAACAAAAAAATCTATGCGATGACATTTTATCAACGTGGGAAACTAATTGGATTTGCAAAAAAGTCATAAGGGCATTTTCGTAGATTTTTCACCCAACTTTTAACCTAAATCCAGTGATATGGTGACATAATATTATTGATTTCACGTAAAAATTCACATACGTTGGCAACTCAACCAAATATAAATCAAAACTAGACGTTAAACTGACATCTGTGCCCAGTGGGAAGGTACTATACATCTTTCCAGCCATCTGCTCCAACTCTAAGCCCAGAGTGTGGTCCATCTCGCACACCAACAACATTTTGAACTGCGAACAGTAGGCCATGCATTTGTCCACCATTAATGAAGGGGTCATCAACTGTTCAACCACATTCATTCTGTGTTCATCCAGTTCAACAGAGCTGTAACAGTTGCCATTACCTCATGCATGTTTTACATTTAGCTCCCTATACTGTATGTATTGGCCAGCATCAGAAAATCCTTACTGGGGCTTTATGTGCTCCTGAGAAGCACTGTATCAGTATTTCAGCAGTTTATACTGACATAAAAACATAAAATTAAGATAAGGCTTGGTCAAAACAAAGAGTGTTTTTGAATGTGTTATTTTATCTGTGGAGATTGATGGCAAAATTATATGCCTTTTTCTTTCACTGAAGGTTGCTTGCATAGAATTCCTCATCTTAAAAATGATATTTTTTTCAGAGATCAACAGGTTCATCTTGGAGTCCTCTTCTTGTCAATGTCAAATACTAAAGTCTGGTAAACAGAATTTGGGCTCAATGTTCCCACATTGTCAGTCTAAGATAACAGGATTGGACACCAGAGCAGTAGCAGAAGTCTAATTATTAAGGCTTGAGAAGTCACTAAAGACTGTCTTAGCCTTTCCAAAAGCGATGTTCGCAATTCTTCACTGGTAATGATGACAATCAATAGTGGAGAGCAACTTTTGACCATTGATGTGGCGTTCTTCACAGTGCACTAAGCACTGGAGTTGTTTTTGAGACATTAAATTGTGACCTGACCAGTTCTGACTTGGCCTCTGACATTTAAGTGTGACTTCTGAGTCAGTTTGTTTTCTCTTACGAAGTGAAGTCTACCTTTGGGAGCCATCCAAAAGTATCATATCATTACTCTATTGTTCAGACATTAATGGCTCACTGCCTGGCAAAAAAAAGTGTGTGCATGCATGGGGGTGTGACACATGAACTCCTCACCACCTCGTCCTATGGGAATTGATGGTCAGAAAGCATTGACAGATGAGAGGGTGCAATTCAATTCTTTTTTTTTGTTGCTTTCCATCATTTTGGAATGTCTTCAAGTATAAAATACCTTTATCAGATATTCTGCATTCATTAAGGAGTGTTTGAACTTTATGGACATGGACATTATTCCAACGGCAGTGACTTATGAGTCTGATTTGTCAGACAGCTAGTGTGTGCTAAGGCTGCAGGATTTTTCACATTTATCTACCTGCCATTTTGGGGTGGCAGGTAGCCTAGCAGGTAGAGCGCTGGGCCAGTAACTGAAAGGTTGCTAGATCGAATCCCCAAGCTGACAAGGAAAAAAATCTGTCGTTCTGCCCCTGGACAAGGCAGTTAACCCACTGTTCCTTGGCTGTCATTGTAAATAAGAATTTGTTCTTAACTGACTTGCCTAGTTAAATAAAAATAAAAAATCTGATAGGGAATAGAAACTCTAAAGCTGAACTAATACTAAAGGCTCTAGCACCTCCGCATTCATGCTTAAACAGAGGGAGTCCTACGCTACAGTTTGCCCCTTCTTTTAACAAGGAGCTTTTCCCAACTCCTGACAGACCACACTATTTCATCTAAGTCTGCCTTTCTTTCTCTAAAGAGAAAGTGGACATTGGTATTACCGTGAAACGGCTGTATCAGTGATCAAAAACTAGACACCAGCATTAAATTAGCTTTTTTAATCTCGATGTGCCAAGATATCAAATACAATTGTTTCTTAGCCATGGGTAAAACAGTAATGTGATGCTTTCTATTTCCTTCTCTGAAAACAACAATATGTTCAAATTGACAAAGTAGAACCAGAGAGACACAAAATGAAGTGTTACCACAGAATCTTCCATACTGATGGAACTGGGCAAATATCTTGATTGTTTTTTTATTTTTATTAACCTGTTGCTAGTCATATCTAACACATCTAGCAACTTAAATACAGTCCATTCCTAAAGCCAAGTTGTTTATTCACTTAAAAAGCAGACGGGGAGAGACTTGACAATTTACTTTAAGATGTGACTTAATGTAGGAACCCACCAGCAGTAATGCGATCTGAGAACAGCAAACACGTGTCAAAGACCTTTAGAAAATTGCGTGGTATAGAGCACGACTGCACATGACAAGTGCCTTTTGCCAAGCACTTACCTGGACAGTCAGCCTCTGGCTGCTCACCCAGTGAGGAGATCCTCTCAGACAGTTACTCCAAGCAGAACAGCACGGCTGATGCCTCAAAGCATAGCACGGTCACTCACTGATGGGAATGGCTGAAAAGTTCAACGTTGCTGGAGAGCTGGGAGCACATGGATTTCTTTAATAATTTAGTTTTATGGCACGCTGTGTGAGCATCAACCTGGGAATGGATTTCTAGAAATCTGTGTATTTGTTTCACAATTCAGTAGAAAGCAGTAGGCCTACTGTACAAATAAGTAGTGGAATGATCAACATGGACAGAAGTCATTACATCCAAATGACCAGGAGAGACCAGGGTTGGTTGTCACACTTTTTACTCTCGTGTGTATTTTCTAAGCACCAGTATATCTATTTTCAACATTAATAGAAAGACCAAGGTCTTGGGTTGAAATAGGGACCCTTTTTATTCCTCATATCTTATTCCAACATGGAGTTATAAGCAATAAAACATACTCTGTCCACTTGTGACACCCATACCCATTGCGGGGTTGGTTGTCACAATGGTTGCAAATAGCTTCTTCCTGTTCTAATAGGAAATGAAGCAATACAGCACACAGTCTTAGAAACAGACTTTCTTTGATCGAACGGTATTCCTGACAAAATTCAGTATTTTATGCCTTGAGAACAACATATTACATTTTGAGTAAATCTGTGTGTGTGTACAGTAGGTGTGTGTTTGCACACACGTGTACATGTGTGGGTGTGTGACAGAAAAAATGTGCGTGAGAGAGGCTACAAACCCACATAGCAGAGATACCGCTGCCCAACAGACATACTGTATACAGTATATGATGCATTGAGAAGATGCAGTTTAGACATTGTTTGCTAATTGGCAAGATGTCTTACAGATGTATGTAGAATGCCGGCATTCTAAATTCTACAGTTCTACATTGTTTTTATGTCGGCCAGGCATCAACATTCAATTCTGATGTCTCGACGATGTCTTCCCAATGTGCAAAGCTCTCCAAACACATCTTCCCAACGCTCTCCACACTACATATTCCCAACACATTTGTCGTCGGCCAAAAGTGTTCATGTTTACTGGGAAATTAGGTCTTCATAGCAACAGCAGAAAAGACCTTGGGATTTATTGTATTGTAAAAGTGACAATGGTTATGATGGCGTTGATAGTGACAACCAACCCCACATTCCATGCGACAAACGTTTGGACTGGTGTGAACACTCTCTGCACTCGGGAGCGCACCAAACAACGCACGTGGTTCGTTTAAAAAGGGTGGTCTCGGTCCATTAGTACCAAGGTACGGTTCGCTGGAGGTGAGAACACAGTCCGGACCAAACATAGGAAAAGAACCAGAGGCTTGCAGTATTAGCGGTTGTTTGACTGAGAGCATTTTATGAAATGCACACAGTAGCCTACCATAACTTGATACTGTATATCTGAAACATTCTGTGAGTAGCAGTGCATTTATGAGCGCATTCGATGAGATTAGGGGAGATTGGCAAAACTTGGGATATAGGCTGCTGAATATATAGGCTACTGAATATATAGGCTACTGAATATATAGGCTACTGAATATATAGGCTGCTGAATATATAGGCTGCTGGATATATAGGCTGCTGAATATATAGGCTGCTAGAATATGATAGGCTGCTAGGCTACTGAATATATAGGCTGCTGAATATATAGGCTGCTGGATATATAGGCTGCTGAATATATAGGCTACTGAATATATAGGCTGCTAGGCTACTGAATATATAGGCTACTGAATATATAGGCTACTGAATATATAGGACTGAATATATAGGCTACTGAATATATAGGTTACTGAATATATCGGCTGCTGAATATATAGGCTACTGAATATATAGGTTACTGAATATATAGGTTACTGAATATATAGGCTACTGAATATATAGGCTGCTAGGCTACTGAATATATAGGCTACTGAATATATAGGCTGCTGAATATATAGGCTGCTGGATATATAGGCTGCTGAATATATAGGCTACTGAATATATAGGCTGCTAGGCTACTGAATATATAGACTACTGAATATATAGGCTACTGAATATATAGGACTGAATATATAGGCTGCTGAATATATAGGTTACTGAATATATCGGCTGCTGAATATATAGGTTACTGAATATATAGGTTACTGAATATATAGGCTGCTAGACTACTGAATATATAGGCTACTGAATATATCGGCTGCTGAATATATAGGCTACTGAATATATAGGCTACTGAATATATAGGCTACTGAATATATAGGCTGCTAGGCTACTGAATATATAGGCTACTGAATATATAGGCTACTGAATATATTGCGCTGTTTCCTCCCGCATGTTGTTGGAAAACCAAAGCGGAAGTAATATGAAGTTTGGGACACAATTTATGCTTCTTGATAATCATAGATGGAGTTAACATGAGATTCTGTTCACCAATAGGCTAAACAAATTACTTGCATGAACACGTGGTTTTGTTTAGACATTTTAGTTTGTTTAACATTTTGCAATGTGAAACCAACCGGACCATATGAAAAAAATAGAATGTAACAAATAGTTGAACTCTGATTCGAACTGTAGCTCAGAACTATGTGTGAAAACACCCTAAGATGCCAGGTACCACATGGCTTGACCTAACAACTAAAGTATTGGGTTTGGAATGTGGCTATCCCTTTCCTCTTTTCAAAAAACACAATTATTCATGGATACTCCTATAATTCAAACATTTATAAAGAAAATACAAAGACAATTCTTTTTTAACTTTCACCTATGAAAAATCCAAATTCCCCTCACCTCAATGTTTTTACATGCTGACATGAATTGACCAGTTGGATGAGTTCTTTAAAATAATTCACACATTTTAACCTTAAAAATATTACACAGCACCCTCTAGATTGGGAGTAATATGCATTGTGACAACCAACCCCGAGACAACCAACCCCCGAGACAACCAACCCCCGAGACAACCAACCCCCGAGACAACCAACCTCCGAGACAACCAACCTCCGAGACAACCAACCTCCGAGACAACCAACCCCCGAGACAACCAACCCCCGAGACAACCAACCCCCGAGACAACCAACCCCCGAGACAACCAACCCCCGAGACAACCAACCCCCGAGACAACCAACCCCCGAGACAACCAACCCACGAGACAACCAACCCCGAGACAACCAACCCCCGAGACAACCAACCCCCGAGACAACCAACCCCCGAGACAACCAACCTCCGAGACAACCAACCTCCGAGACAACCAACCCCCGAGACAACCAACCCCCGAGACAACCAACCCCCGAGACAACCAACCCCCGAGACAACCAACCCCCGAGACAACCAACCCCCGAGACAACCAACCCCCGAGACAACCAACCCACGAGACAACCAACCCCCGAGACAACCAACCCCCGAGACAACCAACCCCCGAGACAACCAACCCCCGAGACAACCAACCCCCGAGACAACCAACCCCCGAGACAACCAACCCCCGAGACAACCAACCCCCGAGACAACCAACCCCCGAGACAACCAACCCCCGAGACAACCAACCCCCGAGACAACCAACCCCCGAGACAACCAACCCCCGAGACAACCAACCCCCGAGACAACCCCCCCTTTTCCCTCAGAATAGCTTCAATTCGTTAGGGCATGGACTCTACAAGGTGTCGAAAGCGTTCCATAGGGATGCTGGCCCATGTTGACTCCAATGCTTCCCACGGTTGCGTCAAGTTGTCTGGATGTGTAACGGCAGCCTTCCTCCAGCGTAGTTAGTGTCCATGATTTAATAATAAACAACTGAACATGAACACAATACAAAATAACAAATGTGGCAAAACCGAAACAGTCCTATCTGGTGCAATGAACACAAAGACAGAAGACAACCACCCACAAAACCCAACACAAAACAGGCTACCTTAATATGGCTCCCAATCAGAGACAAACGACTAACACCTGCCTCTGATTGGGAACCATATTAGGCCAAACACAGAAACAGGAAAACTAGACACACAACATAGAATTCCCACCCAGCTCACGTCCTGACCAACACTAAAACAAAGAAAAGACAAAAGAACTATGGTCAGAACGTGACAGGATGTCCTTTGTGTGATGGACCAGTTTTGATACACATGGGAAACTGTTGTGTGAAAAACCCAGCATTGTTGCAGTTCTTGACACACTCAAACTGGTGCGCCTGGCACTTACCACCATACCCTGCCCAAAGGCGCTTAAATATTTTGTCTTGCCCATTCACCCTCTGAATGGCACACATACACAATCCATGTTTAAATTGTCTCAAGGCTTAAAAATGTTTCTTTAACCTGTCTCCTCCCCTTCATCTACACTGATTGAAGTGGATATCAATAAGGGATCTATAGCTTTCACCTGGATTCACCTGGTCAGTCTATGTCATGGATGTGCAGGTGTTCCTAATGTTTTATACACTCAGTGTATAGTGTGTACTATTCTCTCCACCAAATAAATCCTAGCAACAGCAACATGTTTCTCTGTTATTTGGCAGAAAATGTGCTCTCTCTCAATTCCACTCTTTGATTGGGAGACGTATGGCACATTGTGGATTCTATTGTTTTCTAATGAGCCATTCAGACATCCAAACTGCCATTCCAACAGCATCTGCAGATGCTAGCCCCCCTCCAATCCATCACCACAAACCTTCTGTGCCTGAAGACCAGCTTCCTGGCGCTGAGGATCTGAACGCTGTTAACACGGGTTGACACCACTGTAAGAGGCTCATTATGTACACAATGAACCATGGTGCACATTCCCTCCCCAAACTCTGCAGCAAACTCAGCAACACACTTACTGACTGGCGTGAGTCCAATTAATCTCACTCACGGCACTGTGATGCTGATGCTGAATCACACAAGCATCTTTCCTTCTTCGCCTAACGCTGTGTACAATTTAATGTTTGGCACGTCACAAGGGAGCAAGATCATATGACTAAGTTCCCTAGATTCATGCATGGTAAATTGACAGGGTTGTCCAACCATGATGATAGTGTGCTTTATTCTCTTTATTTTTTTTATTTTTTTAAGTGCATGTGCGTCATGCTACAAAATGAACCAAATATACTATTTTTGGGAGAAGCTGTTGTTATGATATGAGGGGCTAGTGTTAGCACATAAATAGACAGGACACTACCACTTCCACAACCCAGTCCCAGGTGGCAGGTGACAAGCCTTAATAAGCATACAGGTGTGGCCAATCAGGGATAGGCAATCAGTGAGAGAGACGTGGACAGGAGCCTCTCGGCCTACCAGTGGTTGTATTGTGTTATCTCTCTAGGCATGCCTTTTTGTTGTTTTCTTTTTTGTATAGATTTGTTTTCGTCACCAGAAACTGAACTCATAATAATCTACTTGGCCTGGCCATCCAAGGAGTCCAGACTGAGATGGTCCATACGTTTTCTGTCTCATGCACACAACATGGCCTGATTGTTTATGTAAATGCACAGACTAAATCAGGTTACAGACACTTTAGCAACTGTAGGCCTAGGACCCCTAGACTTAGCGAGTGTAGCAAAATCAGTAGGCTAGCTAGGTGGTTTCGTAACACAAGCTCTTTCATTTCTCGCTTCTGTAGTGATCAAAGAGAGGCTGCTTGAACTTATGAAATTCACTAGTAATTACATTGCAGTGGTAGTTGGACTGAAGCTCACTTCAATAAAACTCAAGGTCACTGTGAACTGTCTTGTTCTGTGAACACATACATGAAAATCCTCCTTCATGATACACAATTCAAAATGTAACTCCTGTGTTTTGAATGTGGAAACGTGTGACTGAATGCTGCATTCAGTCCGGCAATCATGTTTGTGATTCTGTAAATGTATGTATAGGAGATGTGATCTATCCCCTGCTTAAGAAATCCCCTTGCCCTTTCAAAATTCAGGTACTTATGGTATTTTGTAGGTGTGCATGCAAACTAAAGAAATGTCATGTGTACGGTATACAAGGCCCAATATGAAAGCACCTTAGATATAAATTAATTTAAGTGGTGCAACACACGTTATGCATGGTTCCTGACAAATGCATAAACAGAATCAATAAGTGAATACTTTAAGATGGAATTAGATGTGGTACGCTCTCACATTTTCAGTCTACTGTGTGGTCTAATTCAGTGTGATCACTAAAGTAAATTGGATTTTCTTTCATGGATGTTGATTTTGCCTCCATAATTTGGAAACTACTACCCAGCTGTAGCCAGATTGAGTTTATTATTCCAACAACAGCCTATTAGACATTATTATACCTGCCTGGCTTGATTCTGAGTCCCCTGAAATTATTTTGTATTTGTTTAATTTCGATTCTTTAACTCCCCTTTTACAGCCCACTCTTGGCACAGCACCGTACAGGGAAATCATCTTTTTTAATCACAGCATTTTGTCAAATGTTTGTCAAATGTAAACTGACCAAATATACAATGTGAAGAGGGCCAAACCTATGATCATTTGCACACAAAAAAAAAACTATGATAATTTGCAATGCCTAATGAAGTGTTGATTGTACTGTGCTATCTTAAGATCTGTATTGTGAACTAGTTGGCACTGCAGAGGGTGTATATGGAAACTTCACACTGTTATATTTAGCTAAAAATGGGGTGTGCCAAAGTGTTTCGCTCCTCAGTCTCCTGTTGTGTATACTGCCTGAGCGAGCTTGTTAGTGAAGCCATGCCAGCCCTTGTCGTCAACCTCATTTCAATTCCAGTCAGATGCAGTCTACAAATCTAATCAAACTGACAATTACTTATTCATCTGGAATGTATGCTCTGAGTTGAGTAAAACTACTATCTTCATTGAAAGAACATGGGAGTAAATTGTCAAACCAAGGCAGTTCTTTCTGCCGCAGTCATCCTGATTTAAAGGCTCCTCGGGCTCAGACAGATGGATCTTACGAAGGTAAAGTCCATAGGGGAAGTCTAGCTCTACCAACCTGTACAAACGTCCATACCACTTCAGCAAACATTAAATGTCAGGGGGCCATGATTCAATTAATCAGAGGCCATGGCCTATATTATGAGAGAGACGTTTAGCCTACTAAAGCAAGGTAGGTACAGCCTAGCTTTTTCTAAAGATCAGTGCACAGAGTGGAAGTTTGAAGATCAATCCCACAGGGTAGTTTTCTCTTAACTAATTTTCACCTGAATGCGTTTTTTCAATAGGCTGGATACCCAAAGCTAATGTATTTAAATACCTGCCTTTTGTGCCTCGTCGGGACACATTCCTCGGGAAATAGCTTTAGACAATACGCTGATGCATGAAACCGTGAACAAACCTGTGACGATTTCATTAAGCTGTTGACTGTTAATAAAGAACCATGGCTGTTTATCCCCCCCTTTCTCGTCTCAATACGTCTGACTCAGGTGGTCTCGCCATAGATGATTCAGAGGCAGCATTAATTATAAACCTGGAGCTGGTCCAAGAAGCTGCACATTGAGGAGCCACACACCCCATGAAACACACATCTCAAGGGAACAACAACAACTGAACACTAAAACTCAGAATGCCCTGGGGGGAAATTATAATAGAAAATTGCTGCACTTGGCCCTCTTGCTGATCTTGCTGAACCCGTGGTTGTGTCTGAATACAATGTGTTTACTACAGAAATGAGGGCTGAGCTCAGGTAGCTATTATGATGAAAGTGGGATTGTGTATCAAAGTAATCCTAGTGCGCATTAGGTAATCTTCTAAATACACAGTACACCATGGTTTTAAAAATGTTCAGCTCCTGTCATAAAATTCATTCTCTATACAAAACACAGGGACCGTGACACAAAGGGAGGCAAGGAAAAATACAGAACAAATGGAAACTCAATTAGGTTGAACTTAAGATAATTAAATCAAGATGAAAATGAATTCTTAATTAAGATCACTCTACAGCAGATGCTTGAAGCATCAACCAACAGATCTAAATCTAGATAGCATTACGTAAAATAGAAGAATGATTGGTTAAGTAGCACAAGATTCTCCAACACCGTACATTTCTAAAGACATCTAACACCACAACCTAGAACGCCAATCTTTTGACGCCATACACTACAATCACCTACAAACAGACTTTCAAATTAAATTATCAATGCAGGCTAGGACACTACACTCACTTAACTAGAAACCCACACAGATAAATCAAGTGGGGTGAAGTCCTTGGAGAGTAGAGCCCAAGCCAAAACCACTCTAGCCTTTGCGTTGTCACGGTAATATCATCTAAGAGAAGTGGTTTTCTGGAAGATAATATGCTGTTAACAACTTGACCTCATTTTTCTGGCACTAGGGTCACAAGTGATTCCAAGAAAATACTTGATAAACAACCTTAGCCTGACGAGGGACTGTATATATGGGTAAATGCCAAAATAAAGGAAACACCAATATAAAGTATATTAATAGGGCGTTGGGTCACCACGAGCCACCAGAACAGCTTCAATGCATCTTGGCATAGATTCTACAAGTGTCTGGAACTCTATTGGAGGAATGCAACCCAAGAAATTCACCATTTGGTGTTTTGTTGATGGCAGTGAAAAACGCTGTCTCAGGCACCGCTCCAGAATCTCCCATAATTGTTCGATTGGGTTGAGATCTGGTTACTGAGACACACACGCATGCACGCACACACACACACACAAACACACACACACTTTACACCCCCTGTACTCCTTTGAGACCCCTCTTTCAAAGTCACTGAGATTTCCTCCAGCCATGGTGGCCAAAATAATGGGCAACGGAATTTTTATACATGACCCCTAAGCATGATGGGATGTTAATTTTGCTTAATTAACTCAGGAACCACATCTGTGTGAAGTACCTGCTTTCAATATACTTTGTATCCTTCATTTACTCAAGTGATTCCTTTATTTTGGCAGTTACCCATATGCTTTCACTTTAACACCACTTCAAAACAATTTGATAGTGTTTTTTTTTTACAGCTGTGGACAGTGTTATGTCAAATGCGTCCAATGTACATTTTAGGCCACATGTCTTGTCCAGACTTATTGCCAACAGTGAAAGCTGGAAGGAGTCACATCATGATAATTATATTGCCTCCATCTGTTGTAAGGAATATCATACTGAGTTGAACCAGGATATTTTTATTCGGCCAACTGGGCCATTCATATTTTTATTCAGCATCATCCCTATCCAGAGAAAAACACAATGAGCTACTTCGGCCTCATCCTCACAATAGAGTACTAATTTCAAATAGAGTGGCTGTTTTTTCTTTTTGAGATGCGCAGTTACTTGAGATGTGAGTCTCAAGGGGACTGTGGTGTTTGTGTACAAGATACGGAAGTCCAAGGAAATAGTTGGACACTCATGACTGAAAGATGGAAAACATGGACCTTCCACTAAAAGAAACAAAACTAAAGAAACATACGTGATGGACTACTTTACCATAGCAACGAAACAGAATAGAAGTGATATTGTGATAGTATGCTAATATGTACAAGAGCATCGTCTCCATGGAAACTAATAGCATTTCTTTCCAAGGGACTGAAGGAGAATGGCAGCCCTGCAAACCCTTCTTTCTGTGGCACTTGCATGGACTCTGGGAAATTATATTCCCTCCTAAAATATCACTTTACACCTGAGATGGAGAAATGGCAGACAAAAAGTCCTGAGCCTTCTTAATTGATTATGAATCTGAGAGAACACATGTTCATCTGCTATGGATATTGCTACCATGCTGTTAGCTACTGTCTCACAGCCACAAAGGTCATTCTTCCTGAGAAGAATTGCCATAGTTGCTACATGTTTTCTTTAGTATCTTGCTGTGTACATGTCTCCCCTCGGAGACAGCGAGGATCATTCTGATTGATGGTTATTAATTGCCCAATTGGTAACCCTGTGAAGTCACGGTTGGTAGGCTATCTGCAGGATTTGTGCAGTACAAGTACGAAAAGAGAGACATCCTGCGTAATCCTGACCTGAGGTTGTTTTAAGATAATATGGCTGTAAATAATTTATTCTGGTGGAAAATGTGCTGGCTTTCTGCCCATCCTTTCAAAAGTACATAATGCAACTTCTATAAACCCTATTACATGAAAGATCTCATATAACCAGGGGTGAAAGTAAGGTTGTACGGTCCAGTACGTGGGAGTACGCCGTACCTGTAAAACATGATCCTATCACAATAATGAAAAGAAAATGTCAAGAAAACTGTAGGACATTAGACCATTATTTATCATTACCGCATGTCAGAGGCATGAAAAATGGACTTGAAAATGGGTGGTATCCTACGCTCCAAAATTCAATGTGGTTCGATGAGAACACTGACATTTTGCCAAGGCAGAGATGAGTGGCCGAACCCGAGACACGCGCGGACAGCAGCGGCGACGTTAATTCTGGCCTAATGACATTCGCCAAATGTTATTAAACTTTGTGGTGTTTTGTGTTACAGAAGTCTCTTTCCATTCATTATTTTGTTTGGAGGCTGGAAATATGTTGTGTGTGGATGAACGTGCACGGGTAGCCTAGTAAAGGAGCCCTTTGAAGTGATTGACAATCAGATGAAAACATCATGACTTGTGTTTATCCTACAATAAAAGTCAGATGACACATGTTTATGACTATGCCCACAGAGATGTTATTGAATTAACAGGGATTCTAAATATAATTATATTAGGCCCCAAGGCCGGTCCGCCCATTAGGCAGGATTAAGCCCCAGGGCCGGCCTGCCCATTAGGCAAGACTAGGCCCAACGGCCGGCCCACCCGTTAGGCAGAATTAGGCCCCCACGGCTGGCACGCCAGTTAGGCATGATTAGGCCCCCACGGCCGGCACGCCAGTTAGGCAGGATTAGGCCCCACGGCCGGCCCGCCCATTAGGCAGGATTAGACCCCACTGCCGGTCTGCCCATTAGGCAGGATTTGGGACCTAGTGCGGCAGTTTAACAAGGGCAGCATTTTCTGAGCTAAACTCACCAAGACGCACATCCAACAACACATACGTCACATTATTCTGCCATAAAACAATGATAACTTCTCTCACCCAGTGGTAATAGGGCTATATAGATGAGCCCTGACGCTGCCCCATGATAAGCAGTGCCCACTTTGTCAAACGCAGGGGTGCAAAATATTTAGCTTGTCCATACTCAGCGCATCCCTCCAGGGTGCTGTTGGAGACGCAGCGCTGCGGCGCTCCACCAACGCTCCATCAAATTAATTTAACATCAATTATGAAGCCTAAGGTAGAAAGAGTAGTACCCTATGACGTTGTTCTGTAGCCCCTAGACTGGAGACCAAACATATTACAATGTCATGAGACAGACACTTTTTAAATCATTAACTTATTAATGAGCAGAGAGAGTGCAGGAGAAAGTTGACTAAAAAGGCAAAATGGGCAGACATCAACTTTGGAGTTGCTACGACATAATCAAACAGAGGTGGACAGTAAATGGTGCTGAAAGTAATTCATTTCAACAATTGCTTTCATTTTGAATTTGACTTCACTAACAACAAGAGGGCTTTGTGTTGGAGCCTATTTCTTCCTATTCAAAAAATAAGAGGTAGGCCTACCTGTTTGATAGACGAGGTTATGCTATCCATAGATTTGTCGGTACAGCCAAATCCTCCAGTACTGTCACCATGCACTCTGTGTAGTCTGAGAGGGCTTGATGTGTTTGGTTAAAACCAGGGCTCAAATTGAATGAGGGTATGGCATATCCTTTCTTAAAGAACAGGGCCGAAAAGGACACCTATTGTTAGATAATATAAAGCGTTCTATAACAATGCTGAAGTCCGTGAAGCCTTATGCTAGAAACAAGCTTTAAAATGCCCAGACAAGACTTTACTCTGATACATAATGGGATATATTGATTAATCTCTATGACATTCTGAGGCTGAGCTGTGGCCTTCAATATTCGAGGACACAAAAAATGTACTTTGCTATTCTGTCCCTATTAATTGAGCTTGTCACTTTCTGAAAAGAGAATATGTTTAAACCCAGGCAGCTACACTACTGTACATGATCAAAAGTACGTGGACACCTGCACGTGGACACCTGCTCCATTAATATGGAGTTGGTCTCACCTTTGCTGCTATAACAGCCTCCACTCTTCTGGGAAGGCTTTCCACTAGATGTTAGAACGTTGCTGAGAGGACTTCATTCAGCCACAAAAGCATTAGTGAGGTCAGGCACTGATGTTGGGCGATTACGCCTGGATCACAGTCTGCGTTCCAATTCATCCCAAAGATGGGGTTGAGGTCAGGGCTCTGTGCAGGCCAGTCAAGTTCTTTCACACCGATCTTGACAAACCATTTCCGTATGGACCTCGCTTTGTGCATGGGGGCAATGCTATGCTGAAACAGGAAAGGGCCTTCCCCAAACTGTTGCCACAAAGTTGGAAGCACAGAATTGTCTCGAATGTCATTGTATGCTGTAGCGTTAAGCCATTCATTCATTGGACCTAAGGGGCCTAGCCTGAACCATGCAAAACAGCCCCAGACCATTATTCCTCCTCCACCAAACTTTACAGTTGGCACTATGCATTCGTGCAGGTAGCGTTCTCCTGGCTTCCGCCAAACCCAGATTCGTCCATTGGGCTGCCAGATGGTGAAGCATGATTCATCACTCCAGAGAACGCATTTCCACTGCTCCAGAGCCCAATGGCGGCAAGATTTACACCCCTCTAGCTGACACTTGGCATTGCACATGGGGATCTTAGGCTTGTGTGCGGCTGCTCGGCTATGGAACCCAACGAACAGTTCTTGTGCTGATGTTGCTTCCAGAGGAAGCTTGGCACTTGGTAGTAAATCAGATGTGTTTAATTTGTGTTTAATTTGTAGCATAGGCCTATGAATTGGGCTACTATTATGTTCTCTTCCTCCGATTTTTAGCTGAGAAATAAATTGGCCCAAAGCCAAACCTATTGCCGACACATGACGTACAATATTCTAGTTTAGCCGGGGTTTTCCCGGGCAGAACGTACAGGACCACTCTTTTGCCAACACATTTTTCTTGGTGCATGCGCAGGAGGTCCTGTAGCATGAAGAAAATCTACTTTTCACCCCTGCATATAAACATTGGATGAATTTACTATAGGACAGTATACTATAATACAGTAACTAAATAACTGGTGGCACTTTATTTTACGGTACAGAAATGACCTTTTATTTACTTACAATTATTATTAGCAAATTGCATGGTAAATGACAGTTACACAATAATGTTTTTTCATTGGTACACATTCACAAAATCAAAACCCCTGGGCACTGGTTGGTCCCAGGTAGTTAACTATTGTGTTGAATTAGGTTAAGAATTAGGTTAAGAAAGTACCAGAATATTTTCAAATACCAGTGGGAACAGCACTGTAAAATAAAGTGATAGCAAATCATTGAGCAGTATTATTAGTAGCAGTATTGTTGATATGTGTCCATTATGCCTTTATGAATAGGCAAATTGCAAATATCATACTTAGAATTGAGTGCCATCAAAATGCTGTGTCATGCTTTGTCAAAATGCTGTGTCATGCTTTGTCAAAATGCTGAAGGACCGTGAGATGAAAATAAAAGGAATTATGTAAAGAAAATTAAATCACGGGCTCATCATTTTTCATCTTGCAATGTACTGTATATGACACCACAGAGAAACATGATGCACAGCGCTGCAGTGAGAGGGATGGTTAGATGTGCCTTGGTGATTCTACTATTAGACCATGAGGAATTCTAATACACCTTGAGACCCTTATAATGACCCCAGGGTCTGTTGGCTGTCACAGACCACGGTGGTTTGTGATGGTAGAATACAAAAGTACCAAAGGTGACCAACATCGCAGACTTTATTACACACTGAATCAATTACTGTCAATGGTATGGTTTCCCCCTTGTTCTGATCCTTACGTCAAAAATTGATGAGGGGGTATGAACTATGCACAGATGGGCCTGATTAACTTCTTTGGGACTGGGGGGCAGTATTGAGTAGCTTGGATGAATAAAGTGCCCAGAGTAAACTGCCTGCTACTCAGGCACAGTTGCTAATATATGCATATTATTAGTTGATTTGGATAGAAAACACTCTGATGTTTCTAAAACTGTTTGAATGATGTCTGTGAGTATAACAGAACTCATATGGCAGGCAAAAACCAGAGAAAAAATCCAACCAGGAAGTGGGAAATCTGAGGTTTGTAGTTTTTCAAGTCATTGCCTATCGAATATACAGTGTCTATGGGGTCATATTGCACTTCATAAGGCTTCCACTAGATGTCAACAGTCTTTAGAACCTTGTTTGATGCTTCTACTGTGAAGGAGGGGGGAATGGGAGCTTAATGAGTCTGCCAGAGTGGCATGAGCTGGTCATGCGCGTTCACGTGAGAGCGACCTGTGTTCCATTGCATTTCTACAAAGGAATTCTCCGGTTGGAACATTATTGAAGATTTATGATAAAAACATCCTAAAGATTAATTCTATACTTCGTTTGACATGTTTCTACGAACTGTAATATGACTTTTCGTCTGAACTTTCGCCTGGACCTGCCCGCGCGTCGTGAGTTTGGATTGTGTACTAAACGCGCAAACAAAAAGGATGTATTTGGACATAAATTATGGACTTTATCAAACAAATCAAACATTTATTGTCGAACTGGGATTCCTGGGAGTGCATTCTGATGAAGATCATCAAAGGTAAGTGAATATTTATAATGCTATTTCTGACTTTGTTGACTCCACAACATGGGGGATATCTGTATGGCTCGTTTTGTTGTCTGAGCGCTGTACTCAAATTATTGCATGGTGTGCTTTTTCGGTAAAGCTTTTTTGAAATCTGACACAGCGGTTGCATTAAGGAGAAGTTTATCTAAAGTTCCATGCATAACACTTGTATTTTCATCAACATTTATTATGAGTATTTCTGTAAATTGATGTTGGTCTCTGTAAAATCACTGGATGTTTTGGAAGCAAAACATTACTGAACGTAACGCGCCAATGTAAACTGAGATTTTGGGATATAAATATGAAATTTATCAAACAAAACATACATGTATTGTGTAACATGAAGTCCTATGAGTGTCATCTGATGAAGATCATCAAAGGTTAGTGATTAATTTGATCTCTAATTCTGCTTTTTGTGACTCCTCTCTTTGGCTGGAAAAATGGCTGTGTTTTTCTGTGACTATGTACTGACCGAACATAATCGTTTGGTGTGCTTTCGTCGTAAAGCCTTTTTGAAATCTGACATGTTGGCTGGATTCACAACAAGTGTAGCTTAAAATTGGTGTATTGCATGTGTGATTTCATGAAAGTTTAATTTTTATAGTAATTTATTTGAATTTGGCGCTCTGCATTTTCACTGGATGTTGGCCATGTGGGACGCCATGTGGGACCTCCCAGAGAGGTTAATATGCCAAAGCATGGCGTATCAAGCAGATATTCACAGAGGGGAAATGACACTGTCACTAAAAGTGTTAACTGTGACTTCAGAGGTCTGCACTTCTCTCCTACGGTGAAAGCTCATGAGGACCGGGAAAGTAAAGGAACAAATGAGGCCTAAATGAAATGGAAGTCATGGCATGGGCATACTACTAAATATAGCCTTGACAGCTTCATTAATTTTGATGTAATTGCGGCCAGAGTGGTGCATTGGCTTACAACATTGCCCTTTGACATCTGGAGGTGTGATTTGAATAAGGGCAGTTGTCTTGCCCTGTAGGTTTTGATAGTCAAAAGAGAAGGGTAGCAAGTCGGATTAGAATGGATTCATCTCATTCTAATCTTCTCCTTCTCCATGTCCTGGATTGGCAGAATTGTAATGCTGTTTGGAGCTCTTCCAGTATTGTTTTTCTAAAATGGAACTAGGTCAGCTCTGGCAAGTGTGTTGAGCCCATTGCGGAGAGGAGCATTTAGTCTCACCCCCTCTGGTATGCATCATGTGCTAGGATTACAACAACAAAAAATGCCCTGTCAGGTCTGCCCTCCTCTACATGTCTCGGTGGGCAATCCAATGCTGCTCCCGAGTTACCTTTCACGCCAGGCTCACCTGTCACCCAAGACTGATAACTGGATGGCCAGCTGCCAGAGTGCATGGCCCCATAAGTCAACACACAGACCTCCCAGGATTTTCAAGGGTTCAGTTCTTCCTCACCTCCCTGGCTTTACTTCCAGGACAGATAACAGGAGGAGATTAGAGTGTCAATCAGACCCCGTAATCAATATTCAGTCAGTCTTTTAGTCTCAGGTCAAGTCTCCCTCTTTTCCACAAGCTGACAATACATAGTGTCTCTCTGTAAGGACTCCTACTTTTAACTGCACCTACAGGAAAGATGTGGAGGGTCAGAGGATTTTGAATACAGAAGCATTGACTCTCTCTGGGGACCTACTGCTATGCTGACATCTGCCTCCATGTACAGAAAGTCTATTTTTGAGTCTGGCAACTACTGATTCGCAGGATCTCAGTGCCCCCACTTTGTTACATGTTCACTGTTAATGTATTTATGCCAATGATTATTTTGAGCTAAGGCCAGTCACTTCATTCTAAAAATATGTACATACATGTACAGTACAGCTAGAATTATTCCTTCATTATGGATATACATGAAGCAGTAAATCCTTTGTTGTTGCAGTACAGTGAGTCATGGAAGAGCAATCTTACTTTCATTAACCTTCCATTCTAAAGGGAATGAGACTTTTGAATGTGTCCTTTTCAAGGAATTAATTCAGTCTTTGGTCAGATTCTATAAAGGGAAATGAAGCACAAAAATGTTCCTGGTGCTTAACAAATGTGTGTGTGTGTGTGTGTGTCACGACGCCCCTTTCTCTTACATAAGTGACCAGATGAAGTAGTTGGCTTACAGAAAAGGCCAGTGACACAGGTCCTTTCAAAGATTTTGTGAATCCTCAGCCCCAGCATTGAATGACAGAGCACTGCCAACAAACTTCCAGACAGACAGATCATTAAAAAAAAAGGTACTGTACCTTCTAAACCTTTTTTTTTTTACACAGACAGTATAAGTGCACACTTTGAGAATCAAATCAGATATGATGAGACCAAAGCAAAGCTTCTGTTTTCTCTTTATTTTTAGTCCAACTGACACAGAGGCAGAAGATTTAAAAGTGTGTCATCATCTGCACATAGGAATACAATCACAGGTTGACGCCCACTATACAGCTGGAGGCTATCATTCACATACTCCTGTTATTACTTTACATATGAAAAAAACAACAATGTTCACTGCTCAATATTGCTTTCACTGACCACCCTCAAGAGTTTGGATAATTAAACATACTGTGCCGAATGACTACTTATTAGAGAGCCACTTCCAGGGAAAATCATTCAAAACAGAAACGAGGCTGTATGAATGAGCATTCAGCGTCAGCATGAGAGCTGTCTGGTGTCAGGGTTCAGAGGTTAATTAACTGGAGGATTACGGCGGTGTCATCCAATAACACAGAGGACACAGGGCCGCCTTTCATTGTGACTCAGTTGTATCGTGGCAGTGTAAAATGGGGGCAGGTACGACGCCATGGTCTTAGAGAGCACTGTAAAGTTGAATGAATAGCAGGTCCAAATGTGATTTCCCTCAGGGTTATCTGTGGCAATATACAGTGGGGCAAAAAAGTATTTAGTCAGCCACATATTGTGCAAGTTCTCCCACTTAAAAAGATGAGAGAGGCCTGTAATTTTCATCATAGGTACACTTCAACTATGACAGACAAAATGAGAAAAAAAATCCAGAAAATCACATTGTAGGATTTTTTATGAATTTATTTGCAAATTATGGTGGAAAATAAGTATTTGGTCAATAACAAAAGTTTCTCAATACTTTGTTATATACCCTTTGTTGGCAATGACAGAGGTCAAACGTTTTCTGTAAGTCTTCACAAGGTTTTCACACACTGTTGCTGGTATTTTGGCCCATTCCTCCATGCAGATCTCCTCTAGAGCAGTGATGTTTTGGGGCTGTTGCTGGGCAACACGGACTTTCAACTCCCTCCAAAGATTTTCTATGGGGTTGAGATCTGGAGACTGGCTAGGCCACTCCAGGACCTTGAAATGCTTCTTACAAAGCCACTCCTTCGTTGCCCGGGCGGTGTGTTTGGGATCATTGTCATGCTGAAAGACCCAGCCACGTTTCATCTTCAATGCCCTTGCTGATGGAAGGAGGTTTTCACTCAAAATCTCACGATACATGGCCCCATTCATTCTTTCCTTTACACGGATCAGTCGTCCTGGTCCCTTTGCAGAAAAACAGCCCCAAAGCATGATGTTTCCACCCCCATGCTTCACAGTAGGTATGGTGTTCTTTGGATGCAACTCAGTATTATTTGTCCTCCAAACACGACGAGTTGAGTTTTTACCAAAAAGTTCTATTTTGGTTTCATCTGACCATATGACATTCTCCCAATCTTCTTCTGGATCATCCAAATGCTCTCTAGCAAACTTCAGACGGGCCTGGACATGTACTGGCTTAAGCAGGGGGACACGTCTGGTACTGCAGGATTTGAGTCCCTGGCGGCGTAGTGTGTTACTGATGGTAGGCTTGGTTACTTTGGTCCCAGCTCTCTGCAGGTCATTCACTAGGTCCCCCCGTGTGGTTCTGGGATTTTTGCTCACCGTTCTTGTGATCATTTTGACCCCACGGGGTGAGATCTTGCGTGGAGCCCCAGATCGAGGGAGATTATCAGTGGTCTTGTATGTCTTCCACTTCCTAATAATTGCTCCCACAGTTGATTTCTTCAAACCAAGCTGCTTACCTATTGCAGATTCAGTCTTCCCAGCCTGGTGCAGGTCTAAAATTTTGTTTCTGGTGTCCTTTGACAGCTCTTTGGTCTTGGCCATAGTGGAGTTTGGAGTGTGACTGTTTGAGGTTGTGGACAGGTGTCTTTTATACTGATAACAAGTTCAAACAGGTGCCATTAATAGAGGTAACGAGTGGAGGACAGAGGAGCATCTTAAAGAAGAAGTTACAGGTCTGTGAGAGCCAGAAATCTTGCTTGTTTGTAGGTGACCAAATACTTATTTTCCACCATAATTTGCAAATAAATTCATAAAAAATCCTACAATGTGATTTTCTGGATTTTTTTGTCTCATTTTGTCTGTCATAGTTGAAGTGTACCTATGATGAAAATTACAGGCCTCTCTCATCTTTTTAAGTGGGAGAACTTGCACAATTGGTGGCTGACTAAATACTTTTTTGCCCCACTGTATGTCATTCACATCTGGGTTCAGCATGAAAAAAAATTGGTTGTTGATCCTTTACAGTTGTTTGCATTGAATAAACCTCGGTTTCAATAGAAGGTTATTTGAAATGTTCTGCAGAAACACCTAAATATCCACTCAACACCCAAATTGTGATAAAGGTCGATGCAAAAATGACACAGCATATTGTAGCATTGAAGTGAAGCACTGAATGAAATAGATAGTATTTATTTCAACATATAGTACATCAAAGGCACTGATCTCACTCTTTTTTTATGAGGTAACTTCTCAGTATAGAGAAGATATTGTTTCATGAGTAGCAGTGTTAATTGTATCTAATAAATAGGATTTAATATTGGCATTGACTGGATTTCGCAGCAGGAAAAAGTGTAGTTACCGAAGTAATTTGACACCCACCGGCTTTAAGGACACAATGAACATAAACGTAGCCTACGTGTGATAATAATCAACTGTTTCCTGCACATTTTTGCAGTCCGTGAAAACATTGGATATTACTGGCAGTGAACAGGTACTGAACAGGTACTGAACAGGTAAGCTACTAATGCCTTTCTGTATCATCATTACACTACCGGTTCCTTTTTCTTCTTTGAGATTTCATGGAAATATCTGTACTCAATAATTAAATAATGCCAGCAACAGACATGGCATTTTCAAGGCTCGTAGATGTTCACTTGCAAACAAAGATGAGAGTGGGCCTCCATCCTCTTTAGAAAACACAGATTTCCAAGAAAATGTAAGACAATATTGGAAACACTTAAGTGAATCATGTTTTAAGAGGCAGGCCTCCAGCCCTACCATTTATCAGGACGTTCTCCCCAGGTGCCCCATCTAAGTAACAGAAGAAACACATATTCTACAAGAACCAGGTCTGAGGTAGCTAAGAGCTGAAAGCATGGTGAGACATAGACAGGTCTTTAATAGGGTAAACATGAAATACAAGTAGGCTATACCTCAGAGGAAT
This sequence comes from Salvelinus alpinus, assembly GCF_045679555.1. Classification (NCBI taxonomy): domain Eukaryota; kingdom Metazoa; phylum Chordata; class Actinopteri; order Salmoniformes; family Salmonidae; genus Salvelinus; species Salvelinus alpinus. The sequence continues at coordinate 11,331,451 of NC_092092.1, forward strand.
GGAAACAACATTAAATATGATTTAACTGTACCCTCCGCTTGGCTACCAACAATATGAAGTGTCCAAACGCACAGGTAGAGAATTACATTCTGGCAAAGATTTTATGGAACAACACCCCTTTATGGTTTTGTGATCCCTAGACTCAACTTTATCACTGGGAAAAGCAGAATGATCAAGAAGGGTCAATGGGAACATGAGTGCTATTCAGTGGCCTGAGAGACAATTACTTCTCTGGTGATATTTCAGCTTGGCTATACAAGAGGGACATTTGGGTTCAGATGAAGCCAAGGTTGGGAATGAATCCCCTAGAGGTTCTCTTCCATGAAATGTTCATGTGGCATGGAGATCTTTACTTGGATCCATCGTGGACCAGATGGTGCCTGAACACAGGCTTTTCTCACTCCATTGCCCATGTATATCTGTCCGGGTGAGAGAGTGGGCGTGGAGTCAGTTCAAGTCCAGCCCATTGGCAGCGTCATCTCGACACATGCACCCCGTCAACAAAAGACCTAAACAGAAGGCATCTACCCATCATCCCCATGGGATTCCTCCACAGCAGTTGACATTTTACATTTACATTTTAGTCATTTAGCAGACGCTCTTATCCAGAGCGACTCACAGTTAGTGCATTCATCTTAAGATAGCTAGGTGAGACAACCACATACCACAGTTATAGTAAGTCTTAGTTACTGCATGATTATGAAAAGAAAAACAGTAGAGTGGTTTGGCGCATCCTTTAAATGGGACTTATTTTCTAAACAACAACAACATTGCCAATGGCAACGGTTTTAAAACCTTTCGGTTGCTCCCGTTCGCCAACTACTTTTCTCCCCAGGGACCTATAAGCCTATTAATTCTGGAATTAGCGATTATTCCTTTTTGAGAAAATTACTGGTTTGATTAAGCATACAGTGCCTTCATAAAGTATTCATACCCTTGACTTTTTCCACATGTTGTTGTGTTACAGCCTGAATTTAAAATTGATTCAATTGAGATGTTTTGTCACTGGCCTACACACAATGCGCCATAATGTCAAAGTGGAATTATGTTTTTCAACATTTTTACAAATTAATTAAAATTTAAAAGCTGAAATGTCTTGAGTCAATAAGTATTCATTGTTATGGCAAGAGTAAATACTGTAAGTTCAGGAGTAAAAATGTCACATAATAACTTGCATGGACTCACTCTGTGTGCAAGAATATTTCTTAACATGATTTTTGAATGACTACCTCATCTCTGTACCCCACACACACAATTATCTGTAGGCTCCCACAATCGAGCAGTGAATTTCAAACAACAGATTCAACCACAAAAACGGAGAGTCTTTCTAATGCCTCGCAAAGAAGTGCACCTATTGTTAGATGGGTAAAAAAATAACTGGAGTTGCTTACCAAGAAGACAGTGAATGTTCCTGAGTGTCCGAGTTACAGTTTTGATATAAATCTTCTTGAAAATGGTCGTCGAGCAATGATCAACAAACTATTTGACAGAGCTTGAAGAATTTTGAAAAGAATAATGGGCAAATGTTGCACAATCCAGGTGTGGAAAGCTCTTAGAGACTTAATCAGAAAGATTCACAGCTGGTGATTCTAACATGTATTCACTCAGGGGGTTAAATATGTATCTAATCAAGGTATACTAGTGTTTTTGTTTTATATAATGTTAGAATTTTTCTTCCACTTTGTTATTACAGAGTATTTTGTGTAGATCGTTGACAAAAAAATTACAATTAAATAGAATTTGTAGCACATCAAAATGTGGAAAAAGTCAAAGGGTGTAATATGTTTGGAAGGCACTATATTCCTTAAAGCACTTTGCTCCCCTGGCTAAGTAAGAGTCTTCTATTCATTACTTTTGGAAGGGGTATATGTACATTAAATAATTAAAGGAAGATTTAATTGCAGTGTTCGCTTCCCCTGTTGACAGAGGAGATAAAATAGTGACTCACTGTGCAGATCTATCAGATTGTTCCATGCTTAATTCGTTAAGCTGTGAACAGAAACTGGTAGAACTTGACAAGTAGGATATTTGTCACAACCTCCTTACTTCCTGTGATGAGACTTACACCATATTGTCTAATTAGCATAACTGGCATTACAGGGTTTTTTCTCCCCAGGCAGGATGGATTCTCATTAACTGTAAAAGCGTCAGAGAGCTGAAAAGGCATTAGTGCCATCTTGTGACTAACTTAAAACCTATAAATCTTTACATAAGGCCTAATACTTTAGGTTTTCCAGACAAATCAGCAAAATACTATTGAAGAATAAGCATTTACTCTGATCCAGAGTGACGTACAGGAGCAATTAGGGTTTCACCTAGTTGGCTCTGGGATTCAAACCAGCGTCCTTAACCACTAGGCTACCTGCCGCACTTAACAGCTAAGCTACCTGCCGCCCTTAACCGCTAGGCTACCTGCCGCCCTTAACCACTAGGCTACCTGCCGCCCTTAACCGCTAGGCTACCTGCAGGCCCTTAACCGCTAGGTTACCTGCAGGCCCTTAACCGCTAGGCTACCTGCCGCCCTTCACCGCTAGGCTACCTGCCGCCCTTAACCGCTAGGCTACCTGCAGGCCCTTAACCGCTAGGCTACCTGCAGGCCCTTAACCGCTAGGCTACCTGCAGGCCCTTAACCGCTAGGCTACCTGCAGGCCCTTAACCGCTAGGCTACCTGCCGCCCTTCACCGCTAGGCTACCTGCAGGCCCTTAACCGCTAGGCTACCTGCAGGCCCTTAACCGCTAGGCTACCTGCAGGCCCTTAACCGCTAGGCTACCTGCAGGCCCTTAACCGCTAGGCTACCTGCCGCCCTTAACCGCTAGGCAACCTGCAGGCCCTTAACCGCTAGGTTACCTGACGCCCTTAACCGCTAGGCTACCTGCAGGCCCTTAACCGCTAGGCTACCTGCCGCCCTTAACCTTTAGGCTACCTGCTGCCCTTACCCTCTAGGCTACCTGCTGCCCTTAACCGCTAGGCTACCTGTTGCCCTTAACCGTTAAGCTACCTGCCGCCCTTAACCGCTAGGCTACCTGCCACCCTTAACTGCATGATTTGTGTTACAACTAGGCACCACACCTGACCAACTGAGCTAATTGATCAGTTCAGTGATTGCCTAAATTCAACACACCTGGTCTTCCAGGTCAGTTAAATCAAAAACATGACCAGGGTTGCCTATCTCTGACCTACAGTATACACTGGCACATTTAATGTAAAGCCCCGGCCACGACAACCAGGTTAGATCCATCACGGGGAAGGGATTTTCCTGGGAGGCCACATGGATGAAAACATCTTAGAATCAAGAGCCAAAAGACCGAGCTAATGTTATTCACATTGCCAAACAATCAAAATATAAATTTCAGAGACATGCTTTAATTAAACCAAGGCCTATAATTGACTTGCCACAACGGCAGATCAGTTCACATTAATGAAAATAAAATGTTAGCAAAAAAACAACCACACAAAAGGACCATTGAAAGTGTCCAATCTGTGTGGGTAGGAGAATGACAGAGAAGAGTCCATCTGTGTGGGTAGGAGAATGACATAGAAGAGTCCATCTGTGTAGAGTAGGAGAATGACAGAGAAGAGTCCATCTGTGTGGGTAGGAGAATGACAGAGAAGAGTCCATCTGTGTAGAGTAGGAGAATGACAGAGAAGAGTCCATCTGTGTGGGTAGGAGAATGACAGAGAAGAGTCCATCTGTGTAGAGTAGGAGAATGACAGAGAAGAGTCCATCTGTGTGGGTAGGAGAATGACAGAGACAAGGTCTGTGAAGCAATGTGTTCCAGTCAGTCTTAGTCCACCTCTCTGTAGGCACTAGCTAGTTAGTATGAATAAAGACAGGAGAACCAATCAGTCTAGTCATTATCCCCTGGGTCAAAGGGCAACAGCTCCCAGAGGGACTGCTTTTCATTCAATCATCAGTTGTTTTGGAGGTTAACTGACGTCAGCTGGACTGAGTTGATTTGTCTTTGAGCCTCAGCCTGTCTGCCACAACCCTGGTCAAGTTACAGGAAATGAGGAGTGGGGAAAAGTGTCTCTCTCTCTCAGCGCACGGACTAGACAACCTTTGGGAATATAGTGTTGAAAAATAATGAAAATAAAATAACCATGGAACATTTTTATTTGTATTTTTATATTTCACCTTTATTTAACCAGGTAGGCTAGTTGAGAACAAGTTGTCATTTACAACTGCGACCTGGCCAAGATAAAGCACAAGCAGTTCGACACATACAACAACACAGAGCTACACATGGAATAAACAAACATACAGTCAATAATACAGTAGAAAAAAGAAAAGTATATTTACAGTGAGTGCAAATTAGGTAAGATAAGGGAGGTAAGGCAATAAATAGGCCATGGTGGCGAAGTAAATACAATATAGCAATTAAACCCTGGAATGGTAGATGTGCAGAAGATGAATGTGCAAGTAGAGATACTGGGGTGCAAAGGAGCAAGATAAATAAGTAAACAAATACAGTATGGGGATGAGGTAGTTGGATGGGCTGATTACAGATGGGCTATGTACAGGTGCAGTGATCTGTGAGCTGCTCTGACAGCTGGTGCTTAAAGCTAGTGAGGGAGATATGAGTCTTGCAGTTCGTTCCAATCATTGGCAGCAGAGAACTGGAAGGAAAGGTGGCCAAAGGAGGAATTGGCTTTGGGGGTGACCAGTGAGATATACCTGCTGGAGAGCGTGCTACAGGTGGGTGCTGCTATGGTGACCAGTGAGCTGAGATAAGGCGGGGCTTTACCTAGCAGAGACTTGTAGATAACCTGGAGCCAGTGGATTTGGCGACGAGTATGAAGCGAGGTCCAGCCAACAAGAGCATACAGGTCGCAGTGGTGGGTAGTATATGGGGCTTTGGTGACAAAACGGATGGCACTGTGATAGACTGCATCCAATTTGTTGAGTAGAGTGTCGAAGGCTATTTTGTAAATGACATCGCAGAAGTCATGGATCAGTAGGATGGTCAGTTTTACGAGGGTATGTTTGGCAGCATGAGTGAAGGATGCTTTGTTGCGAAATAGGAAGTCGATTCTTGATTTAATTTTGGATTGGAGATGCTTAATGTGAGTCTGGAAGGATAGTTTACAGTCTAGCCAGACACCTAGGTATTTGTAGTTGTCCACATATTCTAAGTCAGAACCGTCCGGAGTAGTGATGCTGGACGGGCGGGCAGGTGCGGGCAGTGATCGGTTGATGAGCATGCATTTAGTTTTACTTGTATTTAAGAGCAGTTGGAGGCCACGGAAGGAGAGTTGTATGGCATTGAAGCTCGTCTGGAGGTTAGTTAACACAGTGTCCAAAGAAGGGCCAGAATTATACAGAATAGTGTCGTCTGCGTAGAGGTGGATCAGAGAATCACCAGCAGGAAGAGCGACATCATTGATGTATACAGAGAAGAGAGTCGGCCATGGAACATGGCCACCGCTCAACGAGGTATGAGAACCACTGATCAAAGATGCGTTATAAAAGTGTCGTGTAATTTCAGCCAGTAGTTTTGAAAGTAGCGCTCACGAGCGAAAACGGGTCCCAAAGAATTGTGCACAATTGTGTACAATATCATCATGTCATTGTTCTTGAGCCTAGCGTGTGCCCGAAGAGAAAAAACAACTATTTGGTTTTCATGTGAAGTGTGTATGTTGGGCTCACCCCGCAACCTCATTGGGCAATACTATGCTGACCTGATCTCACCTCCCACTTTAACCTTGAGACCTCTTTGGAAATCATTCCACCCGCTAATCAACATTGTCCATCAAGTTCGGTTTTTGCAGGCTTCCGTTGTAGTGTATGGTCTCATCTGACTAGTATCGCAAAAGTGCAAGCGAATGTGATAATATGCAATTTTATACAAAAGAAAATGTATACTTCTTGAAAGCCATGTATTGATTATATAATTTCCCTACGTTATGAATGATGATTGCTGGCAATCAACAGATACAGTGTTGCCTACATTAGATTACCCCATATCATGGAATATGTGTGTGAAAGTTTCTAAAGACAAAAGGTGGACATATGGAATTATTTAATTTGGATGGATGGTTGATACAACATAAAGGTCAATATTTTTGTACTTTATCTAAAAAGTGGGTGAAACTTTGCAGTATACATTTCTCAAGCGCATCAAAGTTGTGTGTTCTGTCACAATTCACAAACATAGATGGATGCGCGCCTTGTAAAAACCTTATAGCCTATTGCACAATATATTCCAAAATTCTAACAAAATACACCAGCAGCACCATTCAGGAGATGCAGGTTGTAAGCATGGTGTTTCTGATGAGGTTAACAATGATCTTCTAATGTATTTGCGTGGCTACAATGCCCTCTTTAGCGCACAACATTTTGAGAAATGCATTGAAAGAGATAAATGAAATCTACCGAGGTCTACGAGATATAACTTCTAATGTTAGATGTTTTTTAACTTCACTACATGACAGAAATGAGCACGTAATTTCATACACTAGATCAGGGATGGGCAACTCCAGTCCTCGGGGGCCTAATTGGTGTCACACTTTTGCCCCAGCCCCAGCAAACACAGCAGACTCCAATAATCAACTAATCATGATCTTGAGTTTAGAATGTAATTAGTTTAATCAGCTGTGTTTGCTAGGGATGGGGGGAAAGTGTGACACCACTCCAGACCCCGAGGACTGGTATTGCCCATCCCTGTACTAAATTATGGCAGGTTATAATGTAATCCTGTGCCTTTTTTCGCTGGGAGAGGACTGTAGATAGTTTATTATGCATGTATACATTGACAAGTCGAGTCAAAACGGGATGTTTAGAAAACAACGGGGTAGTTTTAAATAACGGAACATCTCTTTAATATAGATTTTTGGGTGAAATATTAAATTACTCAACACTCCATTTTACAATTTAGCTATTTAATTTAGAATTAGGCCTAATCAATTTATTCAGCATTATCAAAACTTGGGTTTTCGAAAGGTCAGGTAACTGTTGGAAAGCATAGCCCACAATATGTTAGGTAAACAAAACCAAACATATGTACTGCAGATTGGCCTGCATTTCAGTATGCATCATTACACTGGCAGCTCTCTCTCTCTCTTTCTCTCTCTCTCTCTCTCAGACCTATCTTGTGCATTGTGTGATTTAGAGGAACTCGCTCCCTGTCGAACGGAGTCGAAGGAATTGTATCCTCAATCCAGCTAATTCTGTGCGCCATTAATTACAACCCTGGCTGCAGCTGGCAGCGGGAAATGAAGATAGCTGTTCAAGGGCACGCTCTCCCTGCCTGGCTGGTGGTATCCTCTCATGTCCCCCTTCTGGAAGGCCCCTCTCCTCCATCCATATTGTCTCAGTCTATGGGGACTCGGAAATGTGGTTTGGTTGAAGGGCTCTTTTCACGCATTAAAGAGCTAACACCATTTACTGACAGAGCCTCCACAGCTGTTGTCCGCTTTAGAGCATGGTCTTCATAAAACTGTGGGAGTTGCACTGCCAAAGTGGCACAACTGCGAGCGGTGGCTAATTGTGTTAGCATCTGTTGCATTCAAGTACCGATGTGTCTGAACTGAAATCTGGTGACCCTTATGTTGGGCTTTACAGAGCACCCTGAGACTCGGGTGCAGGTATGTTTGTCAGTCTGTGGGGTAACTAATTGCCAGATCAAAGGATTTGTAGGATGTAGGACCTTAATTTGACCAGTTTCTCACAACAACAAAAATAATACTGTAGCAACAGGGTGATCAAATGAAATAATGAGGTAAAAATGTATTTTCAATACAAATGTAATGATTTTCCAACACAACGTTGACTGTGAGAAACAGAATATAGATACAGTGCATTCGGAAAGTATTCAGACCCCTTGACTGTCTCCACATTTTGTTATGTTACAGCCAGGTTGGATGGGGAGTGTCGCTGCACAGCTATTTTCAGGTCTCTCCAGAGATGTCCGATCGGGTTCAAGTCCTGGCTCTGGCTGGGCCACTCAAGGACATTCATGCGTTGTCTTGGCTGTGTGCTTAGGGTTGTTGTCCTGTTGGAAAGTGAACCTTCGCCCCAGTTGGAGGTCCTGAGCGCTCTGGAGAAGGTTTTCATCAAGGAGCTCTCTGTACTTTGCTCCGTTCATCTTTCCCTCGATCCTGACTAGTTTCCCAGTCCCTGGCCGATGAAAAACATCTTCCCAGCATGATGCTGTCACAACCATGCTTCACCGTAGGGATGGTGCCAGGTTTCCTCCAGATGTGACACGTGGCATTCAGGCCAAAGAGTTCAATCTTGGTTTCATCAAACCAGAGAATCTTGTTTCTCATGGTCTGAGAGTCCTTTAGGTGCATTTTGGCAAACTCCAAGCGAGCTGTCATGTGCCTTTTACTGAGGAGAGGCTTCCGTCTGGCCACTCTGCAGAGATGGTTGTCATTCTGAAAGGTTCTCTCATATCCACAGAGGAAATCTGGAGCTCTGTCAGAGTGACCATCGGGTTCTTGGTCACCTCCCTGACGAAGGCCCTTCTCCCCCGATTGCACAGTTTGGCCAGGCGGCCAGCTCTAGGAAGAGTCTTGGTGGTTCCGAACTTCTTCCATTTAAGAATGATGGAGGCCACTGTGTTCTTGGGGACCTTCAATGCTGCAGAAATGTTTTGGTACCCTTCCCCAGATCTGTGCCTCGACACAATCCTATCTCAGAGCTCTACGGACAATTCCTTCGACTTCATGGCTTGGTTTTTCCACTGACATGCACTGTCAACTGTGGGACCTTATATAGACAGGTGTGTGCTTTTCCAAATCATGTCCCGTGTGGCTCAGTTGGTAGAGCATGGCGCTTGCAACGCCAGGGTTGTGGGTTCATTCCCCACGGGGGGACCAGGATGAATATGTATGAACATTCCAATTTGTAAGTCGCTCTGGATAAGAGCGTCTGCTAAATGACTTAAATGTAATGTAAATGTAATGTCCAATTGATTGAATTTACCACAGGTGGACTCCAATCAAGTTGTAGAAACATCTCAATGACATCAGGATGCGCCTGAGCTCAATTTCGAGTCTCAATGTAAAGGGTCTTAATACTTACAGTTGAAGTCGGAAGTTTACATACACCTTAGCCAAATACATTTAAACTTAGTTTTTCACAATTCCTGACATTTAAATCCTAGAAAAATTCCCTGTCTTAGGTCAGTTAGGATCACCACTTTATTTTAAGAATATGAAATGTCAGAATAATATTAGAGAGAATGATTCATTTCAGTTTTTATTTCTTTCATCCCATTCCCACTGGGTCAGAAGTTTACATACACTCAATTAGTATTCGGTAGCATTTTCTTTAAATTGTTTAACTTGGGTCAAACGTTTCAGGTAGCCTTCCACAAGCTTCCCACAATAAGTTGGGTGAATTTTGGCCCATTCCTCCTGACAGAGCTGGTGTAACTGAGTCAGGTTTGTAGGCCTCCTTGCTCGCACACGCTTTTTCAGTTCTGCCCACAAATTTTCTATAGGATTGAGGTCAGGGCTTTGTGATGGTGTCACGCCCTGACCTTAGAGAGCCTTTTATGTCTTTATTTGGTTTGGTCAGGGTGTGATTTGGGGTGGGCATTCTATGCTTTGTTTTCTATGTTTCTTTATTTCTATGTTTTGGCCGGATATGGTTCTCAATCAGGGACAGCTGTCTATCGTTGTCTCTGATTGGGAATCATACTTAGGTAGCCATTTTCCCTCCTTTCAGTGTGGGTAGTTAACTTTGTTAGTGGCACTTAGCCCTGTACGCTTCACGGTTGTTTTCTTTGTTTCTTGTTTTGTTGGTGACATTTTAATAAAAAGGAAAATGTACGCTCACTACGCTGCACTTTGGTCTTCTTCCAGCATCAACCGTGACAGATGGCCACTCCAATACCTTGACTTTGTTGTCCTTAAGCCATTGGGGTCATTGTTCATTTGGAAGACCCATTTGCGACCAAGCTTTCATTTCCTGACTGATTTCTTGAGATGTTGCTTCAATATATCCACATGATTTTCAATTCCTCATGATGCCATCTATTTTGTGAAGTGCACCAATCCCTCCTGCAGCAAAGCACCCCCACAACATGATGCTGCCACCCCCGTGCTTCACGGTTGGGATGGTGTTCTTCAGCTTGCAAGCCTCCCCCTTTTTCCTCCAAACATAACAATGGTCATTATGGCCAAACAGTTTGATTTTTGTTTCATCAGACCAGAGGACATTTCTCCAAAAAGTATGATCTTTGTCCCCATGTGCAGTTGCAAACCGTAGTATGGCTTTTTTATGGCGGTTTTGGAGCAGTGGCTTCTTCCTTGCTGAGACGCCTTTCAGGTTGTCGATATAGGACTTGTTTTACTGTGGATATAGATACTTTTGTACCTGTTTCCTCCAGCATCTTCACAAGGTCCTTTGCTGTTGTTCTGGGATTGATTTGCACTTTTCGCACCAAAGTACGTTCATCTCTAGGAGACAAAACACGTCTCCTTCCTGAGCGATATGACGGCTGCGTGGTCCCATGGTGTTTATACTTGCGTACTATTGTTTGTACAGATGAACGTGGTACCTTCAGGCGTTTGCAAATTGCTCCCAAGGATGAACCAGACTTGTGGAGGTCTCCAATTTTTTTCTGAGGTCTTGGCTGATTTCTTTTGATTTTCCCATGATGTCAAGCAAAGAGGCAATGTTTTTGAAGGTAGGCCTTGAAATACATCCACAGGTACACCTCCAATTGACTCAAATGATGTAAATTAGCCTATCAGAAGCTTCTAAAGCCATGACATAATTTTCTGGAATTTTGTGTCATGCACAAAGTAGATGTCCTAACCGACTTGCCAAAACTATAGTTTGTTAACAAGAAATCTGTGGAGTAGTTGAAAAACTAGTTTTAATGACTCCAACCTAAGTGTATGTAATCTTCCAACTTCAACTGTAAATAAGGTATTTCTTTTTTTATTTGTAATAAATTTGCAAACATTTCTAAAAACCTGTTTTTGCATTATGGGGTATTGTGTGTAGATTGATGAGGATTTAAAAATATATATATTTTAGAATAAGGCTGTAATGTAACAGAATGAGGAAAAGTCAAGGGGTCTGAATACTTTCTGAATCTATTGTAGGCCTATAACAGTGATGTTACAATAGTGTGGTCCCGTGTGGCTCAGTTGGTAGAGCATGGTGCTTGCAACGCCAGGGTTGTGGGTTCATTCCCCACGGGGGGACCAGGATGAATATGTATGAACTTTCCAATTTGTAAGTCGCTCTGGATAAGAGCGTCTGCTAAATGACTTAAATGTAAATGTAATAGAATTATCTGAACAAACTTGCGTGTCAAAGCCTAACAGCAGAGCTCTCTATTTGGCAACATTTAACTTGAGTCACAGTATTGTATTGGGCTATGCCTGGTGTTGTAATTGTGAATGGCTCTTCTTCCTACCTAATCAGTAGGCTAATGAAATACCTCTAATAAGACTAAGAAAACCAGACCCTGTCATTGTGCCAAAGTCCCTCCAATTCCTCTGCAACAATCCCCTAGGTAGGCAGTAGATTTAATTGAAAAACATTGTGTTTCAGTCATCAGCATCCTACCAGGGGCGAGAATAGCTTGTGTCCCTCATGTCAACCTTTCGGCAAATATCTACACAGGCATACACTTGTTTCTTTCATTCCAGCCGTCTCGCAGCGGGAAGGCAGTCTGCCCCTCAGTCACAGGCGAATTGAATGATTTATTTTATTAACCATTAATACCCTGAAAACCAGCGTGTTCTGACCAGCACGCTGCTCTGTGTTGATTACTTGGACATAATCAGACACAAGATGCCTGCGTGCTTACAAGTGACATCAATGCTGATAAGTACTATATGTGTGTGTGTGTGTGTGTGTGTGTGTCAGTGTGTGTCAGTGTGTGCGCGTGCATGCATGCATACCTGTAGACATTCAAACTGCAAATTCACCAAGGGTGAAACGAATAGAGTTTTATAGAGCCAGCCACATCACATTACCCTATAACTAACACCCTGGAATAATTTGTTTTATAAAGCCAGCCACATCACATTACCCTATAACTAACACCCTGGAATAATTGGTTTTATAGAGCCAGCCACATCACAGTACCCTATAACTAACACCCTGGAATAATTGGTTTTATAGAGCCAGCCACATCACAGTACCCTATAACTAACCCCCTGGAATAATTGGTTTTATAGAGCCAGCCACATCACATTACCCTATAACTAACACCCTGGAATAATTGGTTTTATAGAGCCAGCCACATCACATTACCCTATAACTAACACCCTGGAATAATTTGTTTTATAAAGCCAGCCACATCACATCACCCTATAACTAACACCCTGGAATAATTGGTTTTATAGAGCCAGCCACATCACAGTACCCTATAACTAACACCCTGGAATAATTGGTTTTATAGAGCCAGCCACATCACATTACCCTATAACTAACACCCTGGAATAATTTGTTTTATAAAGCCAGCCACATCACATTACCCTATAACTAACACCCTGGAATAATTGGTTTTATAGAGCCAGCCACATCACAGTACCCTATAACTAACCCCCTGGAATAATTTGTTTTATAAAGCCAGCCACATCACATTACCCTATAACTAACACCCTGGAATAATTGGTTTTATAGAGCCAGCTACATCATAATTAAGTGATAATGCCCGAGAAGCAGGTGCTTTGAGGATATATTGGCACAGGTGTTGTTAGGCCCGATACGAAGTCGAGGGCCCGCGAACCATGCCTATATAAGCTCCAAACACCGGCTTCGAGGGCATTATCACTTTTATACAATGGGTTACCAACATATTCAAATAATGATTGACATATTTTAATTAAAAACATTATATTGATGAATTTATTCATACTATTTCATCCTTCCACAAGATATAGTACCAACACAAATCTAGGGTTGCTACCCAAGCCGGCTGGTTGTTCATTCTATTGGTTCGGTTGCCAGAGACGCGACCCAGTCGTTCAGTCTTTTTGTTCTGTATCTATGGATGTTCGTTCTACATTTATCATTGCCATACTGGCTGGCAACGTTCTTATCCTTTGCTTGCTAGCTAGCCAACTATGGCTAACTTACGGTCACATCAAACAGTGCAGACAGAACAACAACAGTAGCTGCATTTGTTGAAGCTGTTTTGTAGTGACATTTATTTGGATACATCCATAACAATGAGCTAATGAGGCACGATTTCATCTGGCATTGAGAATGTGTTCTCTCGTCAGGACACTGTTGTTCAGAGGAGCTAGCCAACAACACAGCTAACACAATCACTTCAAACTGAAGCTGGAAAGACCGCAAACTAGCTGCACTTCATTTCATTTTACCTTTTTTCTTTGTATATATCCATAAAAATTAGGCCAGTTGATTCATGATTTTTACTGTCTGAGAAACGCTGCATGCCTCTCTCTCTCGTCAGACTGCCGACTCCTACACGTTCATTACTATGGGACAGTTGGAGATCAAATATGAATATTGGAACAATGTTGCAAATGTCGGAGAGACAGACAGCAAGGTTTATACAAATCTCCGCCGTTGAAAACTAAATGATAGTCTAAAAGAAATGTGAGATAATGTCAAGATGCTTTTTATAGTGGAGACGAAGTTTATAACTTCCCTGCATGGGCTGATGAGACAGAGGATTGTGCAGTCAGATGGAATAGAGTAAATAAGCCTTTTAACATCATAGATTTAGCCGGTGGTAACTTGTGGAATAGACATCGGCTGGAATGCACTTTTAACCAATCAGCAGCATTCAGCATTAAACCCACCCGTTGTATAATACCCTATAACTAACACCCTGGAATAAATGTTTCTGAAGATATGGATTAGTGAATTGAAACAAGCCCTGTCTAAAATGTATCCTGCACATTGACTCCTGCATGCCAATTCCTAACGTTCCAGGCCTAATGAAACTTCCAAATCCTATTGGCTGTCTGCTGTCAATGGCCGTCTTATCACAACAGTATTTTGATTTTCAAAGCGAGTCCCTCCTCCATGTTAGACTAGGCAAGATCTTATCTGCTGCCAAAATAATGGGAGTAAACCCCTCTGTTTGTCTGAAGTACTGCCATATACACACTAAGTAACCTGCACAAGGTAATAATAAATCCCAGCATGCCATCTGTCCATCTGATTGATGTATTCACTTCAGCCTCTATCTGATGTAATGAACTAGAACCCCATCACTCACCTCCCACCAAAGACATCATCATTTCACAGAGCTACATCCACACAAATATTTTGTCATTAAAGTGAATAAAACCATTAAACATGCTGAACCCAAGTGTAACAACTGCCAGGCTGGCTAATTGCATTAATGTCCGCTGCCTCTAAACTGGGAATGATTGCTTCCATATATATATATATATATATATATATATATATATAGAGAGAGAGAGAGAGATCTTTTTATTTTTATTTTACAAATGAACACCATACAGGCCTTGCTACTGCACAATCCTTCAAAAAGATTACTGATAAAAATACAAATAAAAACACAAAACAATGTGGTTAATGGTAACAATGATGCAGCTGTATATATCTCCCTGTAGTAACTGCATCTGTGCTGCTGTGAAGGTCAAAATCATTTGGGTTTGCTAGAAATCTCATCTATGAAAAGAGCACTGAAACCTGAAAGTACATGTGATGGTTTTCAGTCAAGCCAAAAATGAACAGGATTTTGTGAACAGGATCAGCTTTAGCTTTAGCTGTCCATGTCTGAAGGCTTGCTAGGTCATTTGAAATGTGACTGATTGTATATCTAGAAATCTGTCAAATTGCATGCTTATTCAAGACCATAGTCTAAATGCACAAACATTCGTGTTTCACTGACTACCACGGGCAGTTCCACTGGCAATCATTTTCATCAGTTTTGAATTTTGCTAGTATGATTTGAGATCATCCGCAGACGACAGTCACGATAAAAAACTCTCAGTCTACATGAAAGAAATCACATAGACTATGTGGCACCTCACAACATGTGTCTAAACAGTTTGCCTAAATTATCTGGTACCAAGATTGGATTTTTCTCAACCCTACCCGATGTGTTGGAGTGAGCATGGCCTAAGTGGTTTGTTGACGTGTTTCTCCATCATTGTTCATACAAACCCCCATCTCTCTTCTATTTTGATCCCCTTCATTATTAATAAGGGAAAACACATTTATCAGCTATGCTAATCTGAGCTGCAGTGCACATTTGTCACAGGGAGAGTTGAAATGCTTTCTGTTGGGCAGGACCATGCATTTGAAAGGGGTTGTTGTTTTCTACCCTATGCTGGGTGCTATGCATGCTGTGTATTTGTATTAATACAGCACGTGGGTTTCTCAGCCAGTAAATATCACAGCTTGTCGGTGTCGCCCCTTGAGACACGTTAACAGGAGAGAAAGCGCTCCAGAGAAGGCTAGTAATTTATGGCAAATTTAAACATTTGAGGAACAGAGGGTGTGCAATACATTCCTACAATGACATAATATAGACAGTGGTTACACAGGGACAAGAGCGACATGGAATAATGCAGTTATAGTCTACACGTTTACTAGAACAAACCGTACAAATCCCATACTTATTAAGGAAGTCATGGGTAAAGTAGTAAACATTTTTTTAAATATATCTAAGAAAAAAGTTGAGAGCCTTTTCAACATGCATGTAAAAGAGACACAAAGATATGAGAAATGACAGTACTGTTGTACGTTGGTGTAGGCATGATTTACCACATTTCTGTGTTTGTCTATAAACTCTTACCAAATAGCAAACATTAGCCAAGGTAATTCTACCCATAGGGGCTAACACATTGCTTGCCTGTGTGAATCGTTATTCATCTAATTTGTCTACATCGGCAAATTGTTGTTTTTGTTGTTGTTTACATAGACCTTTGAACATTCCTATAAATCCCATGACTGTCTTAGAGTTTATCTGCTGTAGAAAGGAATGAATAGTACAGGTCAACTATTCCTTGGTGTAATATTCATTGTGGATCAGTCATATAAAAGTGACACACAACATGCCCACCAATAAATCCAATCCATACATGTTCATATTCAAATAATTCTATTATCCACTCCCTTACAGAAAAACCACATGATTTCACATGTGGAAAATCACATGATTGTGGAACACTTAACATTGTTTCACAGGTTTTCACATGTGTAGTTTCATGTTATCACAAGTTGCTTTACATGTTATCACATATTATCAAATTAACTTCACATATGTGAACACATGAAAACGTGTTTTTGGAATACTTCACTTGATCACGTGAAATTCATGTAGTTTTTCCGTAAAGGGTTCTAAGTTTTAATTTCATATAGCCATTGAGTCCTTTGAGGCCAGAGTAGTTTGGGTCAGGAAGTTGTCAGCAAATAAAGAACAATACACTTAAATGTATTGGAACCTTATGGTGTCGCCCATAAAATGGGCCACTAAACTTTAAGCTGTCACATCTGCTCCTGCCACGCCCTCTAGCGCTCATCCTGTGTCTCCTTGACCTGCCGCCACTCCCCCAGTGCTCTCTCCCTCTCCGTGTGTGTGTGTGTGTGTGTGTAGAAACAGGTGTGCTGGAGTCAGAGCAGATCCCCACCAGCTGCAACCTGTTCCATAATCAAGACCTCTACAAATACTCAGTCCTGCCACTTGCACACTGGCAGATCGTAATCTCTGCTCAGTCAGTCCATGTTTCTAGCCGTTTGTTCCTGTTGTGCCTGGTTTCCCTTGCCTGGCGCTGTTTTCCTCTCCGCTACAGTCCTGCCCACTCTGACTCTGGTCCCTGTCTCCAGTCCGACTTCTCGTCAGTCCTGCTACTCTGTCCTGGATTCCTCACTCTACGCTCCCTTGGATTCCCCTCCGGACCTGCTTACCCTGTCCTGACACCTCTCGCTCCAGCCTCCGCACCTGGCTTCCGTCAACCCGTCCGAGCTTCCCCTGGCCTGCACTCAATCTTCCCCCCGTGTTTCAATAAATACCTTGGTTACCTCCTTCCAGTATCTTCGTCTGAGTCTGCTCTTGGGTTCACCTGTTCCGCTCCGCGTGAAATAAGCAGAGATATCTATTTTAGTTGTTGTTTTATTCATTTTATTACTGTATTTGTTTCTTAACACCTTGGCGATCATTATCTGTCATTTATTTAGATTTGAACTTACAAACAGGGTATGCCTGTAGCATGTTGGCTATGCCTATAGCATGTTGGCTAAGACATTATGAGTGAGAACTCATTCTAGCCCCCTGAGCTCAATGATAATTTGGCTCTAGTCTACAGACTATACAAACTTTGCTGGTAATTTCAATGATTAATGTTGCATTTCATGGTCTCAGTCCCTCTATCCCTTCAATTCAGGGGACTTTGCGCTCATCATCCCAATAGGCCTGTGTGGCTCAGCTGAGAGCCGTAGCACCATGGACAGCATCCACCACTCTCCCCCTCACTATTCAGCACCACAGACAGAGCTGATGACTCAATGGTGGCAGCTGCAGCCCATTGCTAATCACATACAGTACCTGGAGGGTGATAACGCTCATGAAAGAGAGCAGTGGAAGCACACAACACACATCACATCACAATGTAACACAACACATCACAATATAACAATCACATCACAATCACATCACAATGTAACAGAACACATCACATCACAACGTAACAATGCATCACAACAACGCATCACAATCTAACACATCGCAACTTAAGACAACACATTAAAACACATCACATCACAATGTAACACAACACAATGTAACACAACACATCACAACATAACACATCACAACGTAACACAACACATCAAATTACAATGTAACACATCACAACACAACGTAGCACATCAAACATAACACAACACATCAAATTACAACGTAACGCATCACAACACAACGTAACACATCACAACGTAACAACAAATCACAACACATCACAATGTAACACACATCACAACACAACGTAACAACACATCACAACGTAACACATCACAACGTACCGTAACACATCACAACGTACCGTAACACATCACAACGTAACACAACACATCACATCAAATCACAACGTAACACATCACATCACAACGTAACACAACACATCATAACACATCACAACGTAACACAACACAACATATCACAACATAACACAGCACATCACAATGTAACACAACACATCACAACATAACACAGCACATCACAAAACACAACTGTTGTTCTCTTGTACATTTTACTGTCATTCTCTTTTACACTTTACTGTTGTTCTCTTTTATACATCTACCCTCTAGCCGAGTCACTGACAGCAAGTTGAAGTTTTCCTCCACTCCTCTGTCCTCACCGTGATCAAGAGTGACATTATATTTTTACAGTTGTAGCTTTACCACTTACTATGGAAGTACACAGTACAAGTGCTTGCCCACTGCACAAAGAGGGGTTAATTCACCCTGTTGTGCATGTCTGCTATCTTTTTAGGAACTAGGCTACCCCACCATGCAGTTGTGCCTACACCTAACAAACTATGACAGTTCACAGCTGTTATTGTTCTCCTAAAGGCGGGATAAATACAGTTTTTTTTGTCCACTTCAGTTAAGCATAAGACTGCACCTCATATTTTTTTTACTGATCTCTACAGAACCATGCAGTGATTACAGGAAATACACTAAAAGTACACATTCAATTAATTACACTTAAATAAACATTTTAATGACAATTTTACTGTAACCGAAAGCTTGACACATTATGATATTGAAATATGCATTGATCAAACAAATCATGTTAAATTCTCCGTCATCCATTGGTCACTCTGACAGTTCTGTTTGCCTGACGCATTGGCTACTCAGTGGCCCATAGACATGAGTAAACCCAGTAGCAGGTGAAGGTTTGTATAATTCTTCATTTGGATACAGTATGAAAAGGGTTACAGCGTGAGACTTAATTTGCATGCATATTTTCTCTCAGTGTTCCTGTCCTCTGAATGTCAATTTCGATTAACATCACCATGGCTCTTTTTCAACACATGACAGTTAAGGACACTTTATACCTATACAGTATGCATACTGTATGCACACAGGAGAGTACAAGACATAACATAAAAATAACCCTTCCAAGTAATCCCTCAGTGCCAGGAAAAAGAATCCTCCAAAACAAAAAGAAGTTCACAGAGACCCATCCTTTTGTGGGACTGTTTTAAGTCGGTAACCTACAAAATCAGAAGGAGTAGTGAATTTGTGTTGATTAGCCTTCCCTATCCTTTACTGGTGTATATGAGTGTTGAAAATACACTTACCATACAGCATAGTGCTGGTGAACCTTTGTGTCCGCTTACATATACTGTATGTGACAGTGGTGTTGAAAACTTTATTGTGCCTTTTATGACTATAATATTGTCAGTCTTTACTGCCGTCTTTATGATTATTATTTCAAAAGGCAACCGCAGCTCATATGGAATTTTGTCTTTGGGGACTCTGTGTCATTGTTGTAAGGGTTTGCTTAATTCATAAAGCAGATGGCACATGAATACAGGCTGAGAAGAGATAGTGGGACCTCAATCAAGTCCTAATGCCATACGGATCTGGGACAAGCCCTTTAGTGCTGGCTTACAGTACCTTCCCACTGGTGACAGTGGTGAGTGCTGAACTGAGCAGGAGAGTGGTCTGTGAAAGAGAACTCTGTACAGATGTAGGATCTTAGTTTGATCGCCCTGTTGCAGGAGAATGTTCCTGCAATGCAGTACATTTAAAACTTGTAGTGTATTTGAGGTTTAAAAAGGCATCTGAAGTTTGTAATTTCCACTTTGAAATTCCAGACTTGATTTTCCCTTACGAAAGATATACCAACCCCTACAAAAATGACCAATTAATTGTATTCTACACCTGTACTCTGTATAAACACACGCCAAAGATAAAAAGGTGCCTCTAATCAAAAGTCTTCCCAAGATCTGTGAGAATTAATATGCATACTAATACATGCATACTAATACAATATATATGTCATAAGAAGCTTGCTTCTATTGTGCACAGTGTTCCTAGCATCACAGAATCTGGGAGTCAACAGCCCGTTTGATATTGAAAAACAATCAACCTTAAAGGCCCAGTGCAGTCAAAAACGTGATTTCATGTGTTTTATATATATTTCCACACTATGAGGTTGGAATAACAGTTTAAAACTGTTAAAATTATGATAATGCCATTTTAGTGTAAGAGCTGTTTGAAAAGACTGCCTGAAATGTCAACCTGTTTTGGTGGGATAGAGCTTTGGCCTGCCTGGTCAAATCAATAGGCTGTACATGTGTTAATAGACCAATAAGAAAGAGAGTTCCAAACCTGTCTGCCAATAACAGCTAGTTTTCAGTTTTCCCCTCCACACTTAGACAGTGCTAACAAAATTCTTGCTTGAGAAATTGCTCTTTGCTAAGAAGCAATTTTTGTGGCCTAAAACAAACAAAAGATAACTATTATGAACTATACTGTGTCCGTAAAATGTATATAGAATGTATAAGCTGGTAGTAAAAGCCTAACTAGTCCACCTGCGCCATCGGGTGCATGTTGATTTTGTCCACGAACACCAGACGCGATCAAAAACATTAAACATTTATGTCAATTTAGTTAACTATCTTGCTGTTGCTAGCTAATTTGTCCTGGGATATAAATATTGGGTTGTTATTTTACCTGAAATGCACAAGGTCCTCTACTCCGACAATTAATCCACAGATAAAAGGGTAAACCGAGTTTGTTTGTTTCTAGTAATCTCTCCTCGCTTCTTCTCCTTCTTTGGACTTTATATGGCGGTTGGCAACCAACCTTAAGGTGCATTACCACCACCAACTGGACTGTAGTGTGGACCTCAGTTCATCTTTCAATCACCCACGTGGGTATATGCTCCTAAAAACCAATGAGGAGATGGGAGAGGCGGGACATGTAGCGCATCAAGCATCACAAATAGAATCAAGTTCAATTTTAGAGCCTGGCTATGCAATAATAAAGGAAAATACATTACAAAGAATATATGGGGGATTGGAAATGATGCAGACAATTACATTAGTGGAAGCATCTTTTTTACATTTTTGACCATTTGAATTGAGAGAAAAAAATCACAGTAAGGTACCTAATTGTTACCCAGAAATGATTTGCTACTGAGACACAAATTGCTGAATTTGACCTTAAAGACGGACTGGATTTTAACCATTTCCTCCAACGAGGTGCAGTTCGGAAGAAGAAGTAGGACTTCATAAACTCATACCAGCAGGCCTATGGCCAGGAGCAGACGTTGGCATGTCACATCCAGGCAGTGAGTTTGATTAAAGTGTTAGGACAGATCGTTGGAGGCGTTATGTGAGGTAAGGCAGACTCACGCCGCTGCTCAGTACTCACTCTCCCTCATACACGAAGCCTGAGATTTTAGTGTCGCTTAGCTTTAAGATTAACGTGAGTCATTCCTCTCTGACACTGCTTGTCAAGACGATGTTAGTGAGTGTGAGTGAGAGGCACCAGAGAAATGAGTCAGTGCGGAGGACAAGGACATCATCTCTCTGAAGCTCTGAAAGATGTTTCATGTTCTAATTCATATGGCTTTATCTATAACTCTGCATTGTTGTAAAAGGACCCGTAAGTAAGAATTTCACTGTTAATATACACCTGTTGTTTACGAAGCATGTGACAAATCAATTTAATTTAAAGTGGCAACCACTAAATTGACAAAAAGGCCACGGCAATTCTGGCATGGAAAAGGTCAATAATAACCATGATGGAGTGTAGATGGTGATGCCACTGTATTCCATCCATAGTGACTAGAAGAAGACGGTGAGCTGAAAACATGGCTGTATGATAACTCTAACCAATATGTCTCTTTACTGCAGCCTGTTCTACTCATTATAGCAGTGGTTATTCAGTATGTTGCCTACACTAGCACCGTGAATTACCTCGGGTGACAAGACCAGACAGAAAAACATGGGCCCTGCGGTTACAGTCTGTACATAGTTGCCAGCTACAGTAGGAGATGCACAGCCATACTTTGTGCACTCCAGTACTTTGGACATGATCCAAAACGTCTATGCCTGGGTGTTGCCTGACAGTCTGCTCAGTCAAAGCAAGAAAGCTTTGGGGATGAAGAAAACTATGGCTGCACGAAAATAGCATATGTACATCAGTATGAAACAATAATGTAAATAGTCTCAAGGGTATACCCATGTCACTATTAGGTTCTTCCAGGCTGCTCCTTTGGAGGGTGTTATCTTAGAGTTTCAATGAGAGATAGGGACACATCCGGCTCCATGAACAACCAGTCATGTTTTTCTCAATCCCATTTATGACAGCTTATTTACAGTGCGTAATACGCAAAAGATGGCTGGCTTGTCAGAGTTTGGAGGGCATTTCCTAAACACATTAATCAAATGCTTCCCGTGGTGCAAGGGACAGCTAACATAAATGCCAGGAAACACAACAACCAGAGCTAAATTAGTCCTCGCAACTAACTAGCGCTAGGAGCTTAAAGGAGTTGTGCCTAGCAAGAGGCATTAAAGCTACAGCCACTTTGTCAAAATGTAACCTCATTAACTCAAACTCTTCTTGGTTATAAGGAGCAAGAACAAGCATATTTTCTTATCTGCTACAGGAGCTAGTGGAGAGAGAGAGATGGAAGAAAAAAAACAGAACACAGTCCTTTATCTGGGAACATGCATAAATGCGGATTTATCTCCAGTGCCTTCATTTCTGTCTCCTCCTCTGCAGCAGAAAACCATCTACAGCCACACAGTGAGTGGGAAAAGATGTCAGTAATCTGCAGCAGATTCAGAGGCAGTTAGCACCAGAAGCTCCTAAGAATAGCCCCTTTTTCCCCCATCCTTAAACCATTCTAGTTTTCACTGTGTTTAATTTGATAAATTTGCTGGTTAAACCCTAATGTGCACAGTCCCCCCCTCCCGCTTCAATCTCCCTCTCTCTGATATAGACACACACACACACACACACACACACACACACACACACACAGTCTTGCACTTATTCACATTAACATCAGGAACATTGCCCTCTAAAACGCATGCCAGATGCCAATAGGCTTTAGGACTTTTGTTTGCCTTGTTTGTGCATGACTTGGGCATCATTTTGGACAATACAAAGGAAAAGACAACTGAAAATGTGAGAAAATATCCGCTGTTTGGTTGAAACAGAAGAAGATGCATGTCCATCCACACACAGTGAAGCAAAATGTAACAGGTTATATGTTAGTACGACAGCCACTATTGGTTTCAATCCATGTTTGTCGTATGAAAGTGATTTATTAACAGTTCATGCACCATACTTTAAGTTTACAGTTGTTCTTGTCACTCATTACTCTAAAGAGGTCTCAGGTGGTTTATCAAGGGAAATGTACATTCCCAATGTTTGATTGTTCTTCAGACCCTTTACATTGCAAATCTTGCACTTTAGTCTTCATCTGTCTCCAAATGTACTCTTAATTGTTCTGCATTTACATGACTACACATTTTTCAAGGGTGTGTTGGTAATTGAGACACCCTTGAGAAACAGATTTTACAATTGTATACTCTCCATATAGTATATATGCCCTAAAGTGCCACTTTAGCTACAAATCCTTCTTGAAAATCACCCCAGGTCTGGTGAAGTAGGCATATTTCAGCTTAAGTTTACCCTTCCGAAGATTCATTTAATTCTACAAGGTCCATTTAAACGTCACATTTTTTCCAGACGAGGTACATGGTGCTCTATCTCAATGCAACTGATATTTAGATTTTCCCCAAAATGTTGAATATCATATCTATTTACTATAATACAAAACTACATCTGTGACATACTCTGTATACTGCAGGAACTGATGTGGCTATTTTAAGTTCAGTTCTTCTACTCTGCATGTCTATATTCAATGGTTAAAATGTTTTATGGCTTCACATATGATAAAGTAATGAATCACACAACATTACAGAATGAAAACCTTACAATGAAACCAAGTAAAGGATATTTCCATGGCAACTGTATCCTATACGTGTAATTTCAAGCCTATGATGTTTGAAAAATGACATTATTCCCAGATCCCTGTGGGAGGTGTGACCTGCTTTAACTCCCCCTTATCTGTTTCAAAATTACATTTGACTGTCACCTACAGTAAGTCGGTGCCAGAACATCCATCAACTCCGTGTCCCTCTTCTCCAGACTTTTTTCATCTCACATCCCTACCGTCCTCTCAGTCCTCTCTGCATGGCTAGAGTGCAGTATCATAGTAACCATGTGGAACATATACCACTCGTCCAAGATCCTCTTCTGTGTGTGAAGCAGCTCTCACGACAGACTGGGAGACTGTCCATGGCCATAGCCCTCTTCAGACTTGCTTCCTTATCTCTTGGATTCAGATAGACATCAATAGCTCGGGTCACCTACAGAATTTGATCACTCTTTTGTTGCTGAGAAAATGTAGATGAGCTTTGGGATTTACATAAACTCACTGAAAACCCACACTAACACACAGTTATTTTAACAGTATTGCACTTTTCATCTAGCCTTCATTTGGCCAGCTACAACGTATTCGGAATTGAAATGTCGTTACGTTACAGCCTTATTCTAAAATGGATTAAATAAATACAAATTCTCATCAATCAACACACACAATAACACATAATGACGAAGTGAAAACAGTTCATTTTATTTTTGCAAACGTATTAAAAATCAAAAACAGAAATACCTTATTTACATAAGTATTCAGACAGTTTGCTATGAGACTTGAAAAAGCTCAGGTACATCCTGTTCCCATTTATCATCCTTGAGATGTTTCTACAATTTGATTGGAGTCCACCTGTGGTAAATTCAATTGATTGGTCATGATTTGGAAAGGCACACACCTGTCTATATAAGGTCCCAAAGTTGACAGTGCATGTCAGAGCAAAAACCAAGCCATGAGGTCAAAGGAATTGTCCGTAGAGCTCCGAGACAGGATTGTGTCGAGGCACAGATCTGGGGAAGGGTACAAAAAAATGTCTACAGCATCGAATTTCCCCAAGAACAGAGTGGCCTCCATCATTCTTAAATGGAAGAAGTTTGGAACCACCAAGACTCTTCCTAGAGCTGGCCGCACGGCCAAACTCAGCAATCGGGGGAGAAGGGCCTTGGTCAGGGAGGTGACCAAGAACCCAATGGTCACTCTGTCAGAGCTCCAGAGTTTCTCTGTGGAGATGGGAGAACCTTCCAGAAGGACAACCATCTCTGCAGCATACCACCAATCAGGCCTTTATGGGACAACGCAACACCGGGGGCAATCTACCTGCACTCTAGGACAACTACACCACCCGATGTCACAGGAACGCCATAAAGATCATCAAGAACAACAACCACCCGAGCCACTGCCTGTTCACCCCGCTATCACCCAGAAGGCGAGGTCAGTACAGGTGCATCAAAGCTGGGACATAGAGACTGAAAAACAGCTTCTATCTCAAGGCCATCAGACTGTTAAACAGCCACCATTAACATTGAGTGGCTGCTGCCAACATACTGACTCAACTCCAGCCACTTTAATAATGTTTTTAAAAAATCAAAACGTATCACTAGCCACTTTAAACAATGCCACTTCATATAATGTTTACATACCCTACATTACTCATCTCATATGCATATACTGTACTCTATACCATCTACTGCATCTTGCCATCTTGATGTAATACATGTATCACTAGCCACTTTAAACAATGGCACTTTTATATGTTTACATACCCTACATTACTCATCTCATATGTATATACTGTACTCTATACCATCCACTGCATCTTGCCTATGCCGTTCTGTACCATCACTCATTCATATATTTGTATGTACATATTCTTCATTCCTTTACACTTGTATGTATAAGGTAGTTGTTGTGAAATTGTTAGGTTAGATTACTCGTTGGTTATTACTGCATTGTCGGAACTAGAAGCACAAGCATTTCGCTACACTCGCATTAACATCTGCTAACCATGTGTATGTGACAAATAAAATTTGATTTGGTAGAGTCCTCAGTAAAAGGCGCATGACAGTCCACTTGAAGTTTGCCAAAATGCACCTAAAGGACTCTCAGACCATGAGAAACAAGATTCTTTGATCTGATGAAACCAAGATTGAACTCTTTTGCCTGAATGGGAAGCATCACGTTTATGGAAACCAAGTACCGCTCATCACCCGGCCAATACCATCCCTACGGTGAAGCATGGTGGTGGCAGCATCATGCTGTGGGGATGTTTTTCAGAATCAGGAACTGGGAGACTAGTCAGGGTTGAGGGAAAGATGAACGGAGCAAAGCACAGAGATCCTTGATGAAAACCTGCTCCAGAGCGCTGGAAGGTTCACCTTCCAACAGGACAACGATCCTAAGCACACAGCCAAGACAACGCAGGAATGTCTTCGGGACAAGTCTCTGAATGTCTTTGACTGGCCCAGCCAGAGCCCGGACTTGAACCCGGTCAAACATCTCTGGAGAGACCTGAAAAGAGCTGTGCAGCTATTTTCAGCTATCCAACCTGACAGAGCTTGAGAGGATCTGCAGAGAAGAATGGGAGAAACTCCCCAAATACAGGTGTACCAAGCTTGTAGCTTCATACCCAAGAAGACTCCAGGCTGTAGTCGCTGCCAAAGGTGCTTCAACAAAGTACTGAGTAAAGGGTCTAAATACTTATGTAAATGTGATATTTCAGTTTTACATTTTGTATAAATCTTCACAAATTTCTGAAAACCTGTTTTTGCTTCGTCATTATGGGGTATTGTGTGTAGATTGATGAGGGGGAAAAAACAATACATTTTAGAATAAAGCTGTAACGAAACAAAACGTAGAAAAAGTGAAGGGGTCTGAAAACTTTCCGAATGCTCTGTAATAGTCTAACCACCGATCAAGCAACATTATGGACTAAACATAAAAATCCTGATGCAGCGGGATTATTTTGCTGTTACAATAGTGTAAAATTAAGGTCCTACATCTGTATAATGTCCTACAGAGCCACACAACACAGCATGGTGGTAGTAGAGTGAGTCATGCCTGAATCACACACACATGGCCTGCATAAGTCTGTCTGTCTGTGGCCCACATTCTCCAGCACCACCGGGTGAGCTTGGTACTGATTTTACATATTTTTGTTTTTAGGGATAAACCACCAGCAAAATCATTGTACGCCTCCGCTTTTTCTGTGAAAGGGAGTAATGTTTCATAAATAAAGACATTGCAGTTCTGCTCATCTGTCTGCTGGTTTAAACTAATGTAGCTTCAATAGCAGACTTTATTAGGTGGAAGAAGATCATCGAATCATCTACCCTCCAATCGAAAGTAAATAACCCCATCTCCTTAATTTACCAGATTAGCTCTAAACACACATGACAATCTGGTGTGAATCTAAATCCTTGATCTTGCTCTCTGCAAAAGTAGGATATTTTTCCGTTGTACTTCAAACTGAAAATTAAATCTAAACCCTGTAACCCAGCTACCCCCACCCCGTTGGTATAACTGCTTGCTTATCGTTCCTTTAAAATTCCCTTTCATTCTGTGTCTTCTTTCATGTGACTATCCTTTTCAGTTTCTGATTCAAAGACCTGAGGTGCGTGCAACAAAGGAAATTGTTTGCGAATGTAACATATTCCATTTGTTTTGTGTTAGCTGCGACCATTCGCTAACATCAGCTTACAGTCTGAGAAGGTACAGTAGTGTGCGTCGAACGTAAATGTCTGTTTTGGGTCTAAACTGCCGCTAAAAATAATCAAGTGGTCATGTAGACGTTCTACTATATTTAGGAGGAAAGTCGATTTCAGTTTGAATATTGTTGCTAAAAAGCCACAGTAATCAAATCAAATTGTATTTGTCACAAGCGGCGAATACAACATGCCGTGAAATGCTTACTCACAAGCCCTTAACCAAAAATGCATTCAAAAATAAAAGAGCAACAATAAAATAACAATAACGAGGCTTTATACAGGGGATACCGGTACCGAGTCAGAGGTACAGCTAGTCAAGGTAATTGAGGTAATATGTACATGTAGGTAGGGGTAAAGTGACATTGCATAGATAATAAACAGCAAGTAGCAACAGCATAAAAAACAGGGGGTGGGGTCAATACAAATAGTCCGGGTAGCCATTTGATTAGCTGTTCAGCAGTCTTATGGCTTGGGGGTAGAAGCTGTTCAGAAGCCTTTTGGTCATAGACTTGGCACTTCGGCACCGCTTGCCCTGTGGTAGCAGAGAGAACGGTCTATGACTAGGGTGGCTGGAGCCTTTGGCAATTTTTAGGGCCTTCCTCTGACACCGCCTGGTATAGAGGTACTGTATGGCAGGAAGCTTGGCCTCAGTGATGTACTGGGCCGTACGGACTACCCTCTGTAGAGCCATGCGGTCGGAGGCAGAGCAGTTGCCATACCAGTGGGTGATTTAACCAGTCAGGATGCTCTCGATGGTGCAGCTGTATATCTTTTCAGTCTCCTGAGGGGGAATATGTGTTGTCGTGCCCTCTTCACAACTGTTTGCTGGTGTTTGTTGGTGATGTGGATACGAAGGAACTCTCAACCTACTCCATTACAGCCCGTCAATGAGAATGGGGGCATGCTCGGCCCTCCTTTTCCTGTAGTCCACGATCATCTCCTTTGTCTTGATCACGTTGAGGGGGAGGTTGTTGTCCTGGCACCACTCTTCCAGGTCTCTGACCTCCTCCCTATAGGCTGTCTCATCGTTGTCGCTGATCAGGCCTACCACCGCTGTGTTGTCGGCAAACTTAATCCTTACGAAAATAGCTGTTTGATATTTCACCGTAACATTTTGGAATGTTCATTGAAATCGCTCAACTGAAATTGTTACTCTGGCAGTCAACAATCAAATCCTTCCTCTGTGAGGTCGGCAAAGCAACCACCCCCTTTTATATCTATCATCTAATAATCTCACCACGTATAATTGTATAATTGTTCTCTATGTGAATATGCTTTGTGCAGACATTTCATTCTCCGTCACTATTCATACAGTCCTTGTATGATATGAATGTTGTTTTACGAGTTGTGCCTGAAAGCGCTATTCATTCTGCTAAACAGTGGAGGTATTGCTTTCGTAAATTAAATGTAGAAACTTCCTTTGAAAGAGCATATACAGTACACAGTACAGTACAGTTCTTCTAACATCCACAAGGTATTGAAAATGGTCTATAATGCATGGAATTGTATAGGTTTTCGAAAAGTTAAGTATTGTAAATACAGTATATACAGTATAATTTAGATATCCATCAGAAGAGCATCTGGGATTTCACAACAGCAGGAGGAAGTTGAACATCATTAATCATTGGACAATTCCCAGATTTCCTTCTGACATTTATCTCTCTCGATTACAGAGCTGATCAGTGCAACTCAATTCAATTTGCGGGTTCCCTGCTAATAGTGCCTCATGTATCTCCTCATGAACGCATATTTCACAGTGGCTTTCTTCATGTAGCTACCCAAGCACGTTAAGTACCCGAGAAAGGTTACAGAGGTTACAAAGCATCAATTAGTCCGTTTTCAGTGTGAAACGCTCTGTATCAATGTGTCTGTCACCTGATCGCTCAACATTTCACACAACATCAATCTCACTCTTCTGAGCTACTGTGATTTAATTAAATTAACAAAGTGGAGAATCAGACTTTATCAGACCTGGGTTCAAATGGTATTTATTTTCTTTAAAATATGTTGATTGAGCCTACATGGAGTGCCAAATGGCAGTTTGAACTTGCCATGGTATAAGTATAGCTTTCGACATTATCTCCCTGAATAATCCCACATCAACACTGAGCTGAGGCTTCAGCAAACATTCCCTGAACCTCAAGGAGCAGAATAGTTGTGGGGAGACAAACATTCCCTGAAACTCAAGAGGAGCAGATTAGTTGTGGGGAGACAAACATTCCCTGAAACTCAAGGAGCAGATTAGTTGTGGGGAGACAAACATTCCCTGAAACTCAAGAGGAACAGATTAGTTGTGGGGAGACAAACATTCCCTGAAACTCAAGAGGAGCAGATTAGTTCTGGGGAGACAAACATTCCCTGAAACTCAAGAGGAGCAGATTAGTTGTGGGGAGACAAACATTCCCTGAAACTCAAGAGGAACAGATTAGTTGTGGGGAGACAAACATTCCCTGAAACTCAAGAGGAGCAGATTAGTTGTGGGGAGACAAACATTCCCTGAAACTCAAGAGGAACAGATTAGTTGTGGGGAGACAAACATTCCCTGAAACTCAAGAGGAACAGATTAGTTGTGGGGAGACAAACATTCCCTGAAACTCAAGAGGAACAGATTAGTTGTGGGGAGACAAACATTCCCTGAAACTCAAGAGGAACAGATTAGTTGTGGGGAGACAAACATTCCCTGAAACTCAAGAGGAACAGATTAGTTGTGGGGAGACAAACATTCCCTGAAACTCAAGAGGAACAGATTAGTTGTGTGGAGACACACAGTCTCTGAAAGTAAAAGAGCAGAATAATGCGAGCTCATGTGGGGTGACAAGACTGCAAGGGAATGAGTGTGACCCTCCAACTCTTCTCAATGGCAGGAGTCTCATCAAACAGTGTTATTGGAAAACAACCGTCTGAGAGGCACCAAAGCAGTTCCGTTTACTCTAGTACCAGCAGTGCACACAGTGCAGACCGAATAAAAGATGGAGCAGTATAATGCAGCAGGAGACGTGGGAGAGGTGGCAGTCCAGCCAATTAAGTCAGGCTTATGTTCAGAGACAGTCAGGCGTTCAGCTGAAAAATCGCAGAAACCTCAGCGTTTTCTCCCACTGAATATGAGATGGGTGGCGGCGTGACACTGATCCCTCGCCGTGACAGGAGAGAGGATGTAGTCGGCGGTGAGCTATAGCACCAGAGTGATCTGTGGTACAACCTGTCAATCAGTGGAGCTGACTGAGAACCAGGTTACACAAGACCAAGTGACACGCATTGAACATGGTATTAGTTTGTTGGTTTATATAATTCAATAATTGCTCACGGTATGGAACAAAAATAATATTGACTAAGCTCCGGGGTGGCCAGGGGGGTTATGGGTTATTCTGAGCTGCTGAATTGTTGATCATTTCCATTCAAAGCATGCTTTAAATGACATTCCGAAGCAGTGCCACAAATGGCACGCTAAAAACATATTACTGCATCACTCAGGGTTGAGATGTGAAGTGTCCATGATGTTGTGAAAGTCTACTATAGACGTCCTATAACTAATGTATATGTAGCCCAACCACAACAGAAGCCTGTTATATAATCCTGCTATCAGTGTATCACAATGTTCTATACTGCCATTGATTCCTGAAGAAGACAGGTTGCCCATACTAAACTCCCATTTAGGAGGATCATTTT
The DNA here is from genome assembly GCF_045679555.1 of Salvelinus alpinus. Classification (NCBI taxonomy): domain Eukaryota; kingdom Metazoa; phylum Chordata; class Actinopteri; order Salmoniformes; family Salmonidae; genus Salvelinus; species Salvelinus alpinus. The sequence continues at coordinate 11,362,707 of NC_092092.1, forward strand.
GAAGCTTTCCCCCTCTAAACCCAACAGATGTGTTAAGCTTAATTGGAATGTGCTGTATTGTGCAAATTTGAATGACCAGGGCTCTCTCTGTCTTCTACAAAAGGGCAGATAGGAGTGTAAAAACAACTCATTATTGCAAGCTTGGTTAGATGTTTTTTAAACAGTACCTCTTTGATCTTTATAGAAGAACCAAATCTGTAATTAACACCACGTTCCTCCACTCTCGCCTGAACACTTTATTGTCAAATGTGGATTAGACCCCAATTAACTTAATACCTCAGACAATTCACCTGAAAAGTCTGTTTGAATTTCATTGTATTTTTTATTCCATAGTATTAGTGAGACTAGACAATATGACTCCATATTAAACTTGAAGTGGTCCTTTATTGAGTGTAAATAAATAAAAGTACTATATAAAAACCTACATTTTCAACAAAGAGTAGCTGTAAACAGCAGGTATTAAACATTACTTGTGCAGGTAACACCCAAACAACCAAGCCACTGGGCACACACTGGTTGAATCAACATTGTTTCCATGTCATTTCAATGAAATTACGTTGAACCAACGTGGAATAGACATTGAATTGATGTCGGTGCCCAGTGGAAAGTGACACTTAAGAAAAATGGAATCCTATAAAAGAACATGACACTGCTTGGGGCTGTCAGGTGGGTCTTTAGGTTGCCATTACCAAGGGAATCAAATCATCTGTTTCTACTAACCATTGACTTAACAGCAGGACTGATGAATTTAGATGTTTCCCATTACAATGTTCAGTAGACTGAAAGCCCCAGAAGAAAATGTACTTCATGGGAGATTGTGCTTTTTCTCTTGGTTTTCAGTCCAGAGGCAATGACAGCACTGAAAATAGTCACAAGCCCATTTGGAATATCATCAGAGTAAATCTACTCCATGGGAATTGAGACAAACTTCTTTCACAGCTTGTGATTTTTGATTGTCAAAGCAAATGCCCTCGCTGACATGTCTCATCACAGGAAAGGAATTCGAAAAAGGGGATGATTTCTTTGCAATTGAAAAGTAAGACAAGCAATTATGAAATTGCAATAAGCTTAGAAGGCGGTGGACAGTCCAGAATGATTGATTTACTGTAGGTCAGCTAAAACGCCAAGGGGTGGAGAGTACTCCTAGGACAGTGGTCGCCAACCAGTCGGTCGCAATCGACTGGTCAATCTTCAAGGCCTTCCTAGTCGATCACCAAATATTTCTGTTGAAAAGCCAACGAACGATAAAGGCTTGCAGTCCTTTTCTAAAATCGTGTTGAGCTGTTGCCAGTAGGTGCACTTGATTCAAAAGTCCTGCGCACCAGGTAAGCAAAGTGTTCCCATGAGACAAACTCCGCCTACCCGGCAGACCGGGAAAATCTGTGACTAAATCGAGTGCACCTACTGCGCTGCCCAATCGGATAGCTCAAATCACTGTGGCTACAGAGTTTCCATGACCCTGGCCACAGCCAAGTTTAATAGGCTACTAGCCTACGTCAGATTTAATCACTTTTACAACCATGACCACAGACAGACTGTCAACGAATACAGAAAAGAGTTGCTGTTTTTATGAGTGAGTTCATGTTTAAGTTTATATTCAGCACTGTCATTGTTTTTATTCAACACTATTACAAAACGCGCTTCTCCGTACTTCCCCTCGGGCTGCAGCTGCAATGAATGAGTAGCCAAGTATCGATAGCCCTGCGTTCTATTATTATTAGCAGCTCGTGGTGTCGATTTTAATATTAAGCAATATTTAACTTTCTCTGGTCATAGGAACAACATGAATTTGTGCATGAGCCAGATGCGGTGCGACTCGAGTTTCGCCATGAGGTGGAAGACGGTGTCCCCTCTCTCTGGTCAGTCTCACCCGAGGAAAGGAAGGAGAGAGCAAGGACCGTGATAGGCGGTTGGGATTTTTTTTTTGAACGGTCATCCAACTCGGAATTCCAAGTCGGAAACTCGGGCATCTTTCTAGAGTTCCGACTTTTAGACCTGAAGATCACTGATGTCGTGATGTGACCTCGTTGACCATCGGATGCAGGTACTATCAGTCCATTAAAATAAAAAAGCAAATGATTTCAATTCATGCTCCACAGTGCCTCACAAGTCCTAAACCAACTGATCTATTTTGTTATCAAAGCTCGAGTTTTGAAATATAATATGGTCTGATGAACAATATTGGCAGGCCAATCATATAGCCAATATGCTGTGATAATGTTTTAGGCCTACTGCCCAAACCTCATTCCTACAAAACTGTTTATGTGAGGTTCATTTAAAAATAAAAAAAATCTGAGAAGGAGATCTCAGCTTGCTTTTTGACTGCAAAAGTGATCTTGACACAGAAAAGGTTGGTGGCCACTTCTAGGAATACGTATAGTCTTTCAATGTTACATTCAAGCAAGCATAGGCAGAAGTTAAACAGATCTATAACAAAAGAGAACAGACCAATTCTAATGTAAAATCACTGTCATTGAATAATCTACCTCTCTTGGATGAAAGGGTTGGATCTTAAACAGGTTTGCAAAGTGGTTACAAGACTGATTTAGATATTACTATCGCCAATTTCAGTCAGCGGTTAAGTAATATTGTCAAGTTATTTGCCTCAAATCTATTCTTGGAAATATTTAATTAATTACATTTTTAGTTCATGGTAAATTATTAAAGAAAATCTATACTCTATTAATCATGTTCACGTTGTATTATTATTTTCCATCAGTACGAAGATACATAACAAATGTGGTCCTGTATGGCTTAGTTGGTAGAACACAGCATTGTAGGTTTGATTCCCAGGGCCACACATACAAAATATATGACTGCATGACTAAGTCACTTTGGATAAAAGTGTCTGCTAAATGGCATATATTATTATTATTATTATATATTTAAATGTGCTGTTGTGGGACAGTATATCAGAAATATCAAAACAAAAGCTTTAAAAGTACTACAAACAAATCACATGTTGACCAAAGCTGAATATCTCCTTCAAAATAGAAATGTCAAACAAAACATGGCTGTCTGCTCGACATCTATCTTGAATCTTGTTTATTTTTTTCCAAATACTCTCTCAGCTTGGTACCATTGTATAGAGAGTATGGTGCATTTGGCGAAGACAAGAAAGCAACACAATCATCCTGTCCCTTTTCTCTCAAGCTCACAACCTTTGATAGAGAGCTCTATATTGATTAAAATGTCCAAGATAGCCATATTAAGCTCCAGGGCCTTTACCACCACTCCGTTTGAGTTGTCTGTGTGTTAATAAATGTTTCAAATTCCCTTCTCTGTTGAAAACAGCACATTTTGAGTGGGGGTCATGTGTTTCTCTTCCCTGTTGAAAACAGCACACTTTGAGTGGGAGTCATGTGTTTCTCTTCCCTGTTGACAACAGCACACTTTGAGTGGGGGTCATGTGTTTCTCTTCCTTCTTGAAAACAGCACACTTTGAGTGGGGGTCATGTGGTTCCCTCTCCTTCATGCCTACTTGAACCTGATTGTTTTTTTAATCAATTTTTTACAAAATGAAAGTGCTGGTATTCAAATTGATAGATTTACCCTCTAAGACAGTTATTACATGGAGATACCCTAAGGAACAATGTGCTAGTAATTGCAATGTTGCAAACATGAGGATGGGCTGTTGTACATAATTTACCTTAATAGTTATTATTCATAATAGTCATTCGAAACAATTTAAAATTCCTGTTAGAATGTGTCCTCAGACGACATGATTAGTACAGATGTAGGATCTTAATTTTATCACTCTTTTGTTGCTGAGAAATTTCCTGCACAGCAGAAAATGCAAACTTGTAGTGTATCCGAGTTTTAAAAAGGCTTCTAAAATGTGCCATTTCCACCTTCGAAATTCAGACTTGATTTGCCCTAGCGAAAAATTTATCAACCCATACAAAAATGGCCATTAATTATAATCCACATAATAATTCATATTTCCTGTTGCGGCGGGATTATTTTCCTGCTGTAGCAAACTGGCTCAAAGATACTACATCTGTATACTTGCCCTTCCCTACACAGCCCTCATTCTGTTGATGTGGCCTCTAATCAACAGTTAATAGAAACCATATCCCTTTGTTTACAGGAATATACTGTAGACGATGAAATGTGAAGCATTCAGGTATGCTTCTATGGCTTATGGCACTATTCGCGTGCTTTCAATTTTCAACCTCATTCAGGTCAGGTTATTAAAATGATTGTGATCGCCTCTGGGGAATTGGATTAGGTGCACCTCCTCCACCACCTACTGTCCTCCACTACTACTGTATTCAGACCTCGCTACACTACACACACATACACACACACACACACATACTCACAATGCACAATCCAGAACCACATAGATATCAGCCTTCTCACTCGACATAATGGTATTAATCATTTCAAGGAGATTAGCTGAACAGCCCACTGTAGCGTACTGTCTCTCTTCCTATTGCAAGAGGGCCCTTTCCCTCTCCATCTCCCTTCTGGAAGAGTTGTGGAGACATTTCATATTTGCCTTTTGAGAGCCATTCACCTATCCACACACATCTCGAAAATCATAGCTGAAAGGCCAAAGGAAACACTCACCAAGCAGAATTATTCCTCATTGTAGTGTGGTATCCAGACAGACAGGAAGTAGTTCATCTCCTGTAAATTGCGGTGATAGGAGTCCAATTAAGTATGAAACAAGGCTGTCAGAAGCTGCTTGGTGTACAACAGCCCAGGAGTAAACGCAGCATTGCCTGAGTCTACACAAGTTGATGTCCGTATCTGGGAACTGACTACTGCCATTAATAAAAGGCATGTTGCTTGCATACACAACTATCTCTCCAATGTGGGAATAATGAACAACCTTTGGCAGTGAGATCACTGCATGGGTAGCAAATCAACCGCTAAGATAATCTCCTCCTTTGGCCTTGAGGCCATGAAACAGACAGATGTTAAACCTTTTACCACAAAATGTTGTAATTCAATCACTGTGCATTGAAAAATTCAAACAGCACAAAATGTAAACAATCCTTGTCTGTATTCTAAACAGTTGAGATTTCAAACTAATATTTTATGGATAGGTATGGCTTTGTTTTGTATTCAAGTGCTCTGGGCTTTTGCGCCTGTAACGCTTACAATTCAGCAAACACAACCTGAGATCAATCATTTTACAGATAAAAAGGTGTGAACAGGAACATGAGATGTGTGTGTAACGAGACTTTATATGTAAATCTCCTATTTACACCACTGAATGACTTACACAAATTCATACATTAGGATTCAGCTCCAAGTGATTTATACTTGGTGTTATTTTTATTGATTCATATACAGTAACACACATTGCCCTTCAGGGTCTCAGTCAGGATTATGTAAATGTACTTGATTCATAAGGGAAGGTGTTTCATAACACTCCAATGTTTATCAGAGGAAATAGAGGGAGCCCTTAGTTTGCCATGTCAGTTCCCAAGGTGGAATGATTCTGCGTGGCTGTATCATATTGGTATCTCTATTTACTTTCTACACAAACTCTGCATGTACAAATAGACCCGGGGGCTGGATCTGGCTACGCTGAGTAAAGCGGCTCCAAGGTACTTCCATACTACTCCATATTGTACATCTACGTTAAAAAGAACGGCTGGTAATGTGACTTTTTCTCTCCTGATCACAACCTTTTTTCCACACCAAGCAATGAGGTATTGAACTCAGAGGGTCATCCTGCAGTTGCACTACTTATGGAGATATTTTAAATAAAAAATTGTTTTCTCTAAAGTCTCCATTTAACGCATAAAAAACATACACTCAAGGCCTAAAAACATAATGTATTCAATAAGCAGTAGGTATATTTGACAACAGTTTTACATCAAAAAAACATTTATCAATGACCTGACTCCTGGCATCCAATGGTGTTGTTACAAATGTCAGCCAATCTTTTGGCCAACCCTCTCTCCAGCCATTTGTAATAAACCAGCTCACGCTTTGTATTTAATGCCGTGACGATTTACATGCAGCTGTGAATTTAATTTAGAAATTGCCAGTGTTAAACCATAAATTCTGCCCTGACAGCTCATTAGATTGTGGTGAACACAGTCCCTGGCTGGGTCGGCTGCCGGGGGCTCTTATGCGGCTACACAGTAGAGTGCTGTGTACTGTGAAACAAGAGTGCCAAAGGTTCACAGGCGCCATACTACTCATTCGGACTATGTTGTCATTATATTCTCTACTTCCAGTAACGGAGCAGAAAACCACAGCAGAAATCTGTCAATAATAAACTTTATATGAAGGGGATTTCTTGAACTTCTTGCCCAATTACTATGGACTGCATCCATGGAAGTTGTATCAGGGACAGACAAATCTCAGTCATACAGACTTGGTGTCAAAGTCAGTCAGACATTAATCAAACATTCGCGTAGACAAGATCCCATAATGCCCTGTCGGCCATATTGGTACCTCCTGGGCAACGGCCTGGGTCATTCTTGAATTACGGTGGCATTTAGTCATTGTATTCTTTGAAAAATGAACTTAATGTTTCTAGATTTCTATTTAAATGAATTTTTGTAAATATTTCCATTCTAAATCAATTAATATGGTAGCTTAACAACTTTACATATTTTTTTACCATTATGATAACATTGTGTCACCAGTATGAGAGAGAACACCAATGATGGTAACACCAATGAGACATTTTTGGTAAAAAATTAGGATTTTCTGAAATGGAGGCCACAAATGCTGAAAGCTAATACCCTGACTACACCGCTCGCGTCAGGTGTGCGAGCGTTGCAAAATAAATTTAGAAATCTATGTTATTCAATTATTGCACCCACACTGCTCGCGCGCATCAACTAGCGTCTGCGATGCCAAGGGCTAAAATGGAAGTAATTTCTATTTCTGACGCAGATCGCGCTGCAAGTCCTGCCTCTCCCATCTCCTCATTGGTTTATAGAAGCAGGTACCCGCGTGCCATCTCCTCATTGGTTATACCCAGGTGGGTGATTGAAAGATGAACTGTGTTGCCGGTCGTCGTAGTAATACTATAAAGTTTAGATGCCAATCCCAATAAGTTCAAGGATGAAAAAGCCTGGAAGGAGGAGAGATGACTAGAAACGATTCGGTTGACCGTTTTATGTGTGGATTAATTGTCGGAGTAGAGGACCTTGTGCATTTCAGGTAAAATAACTAAATGTTTATATCCCAGGACAAATTAGCTAGCAACAGCAAGCTAGCTAAATAGGACAAATTAGCTAGCAAGTGCAAGTTAACTAGCTAAATTGCCATAAATGTTTAATGCTTTTTGACCTGTCCCCAAATTAATGTAATTGGTTCATTGTTTGTTTTGATATTTTAACCTGCGTGTCGTGATCGCGTTTGGTGTAGGGGGACAAAATAAATATATGCACGATGGCGCACTTCCGCAGCCGGTTTGGGTTCCGTGTAAGGTCATCAACCCTTTAAAAATCAACCACTAAAGTGATATGATTAATCATTTTGCTCAAACTGTTATTTCCCTTCATTTCAATTAAGTAACATGAAGTGACAATTTGTATTTACACCAAATTATCAATGGAATCCTCAAATGTATGACATACTAAAAGGGTGTGATTAACTAATCATTTTCTTTCAAATGTAATATGTGTAACTGTCATTTTAAAGTGTTTTTCATGTTTGCAAAGGCAAGGGATGCAAATGCCACCACAATTCAAGAACAACCCACCTATACTGTGCAAACTAACAATCCACCTAATTTTATGAATTTCAAACCAAGTATTAACAAAAAGTACTGCCTGCTGTCACATTATGATTAGCTGCTGCCAGATTAGCTAAGTAGCTAAGAAAAATGTTGCAGGACTTTTTGGGAACAACAATGAAGATATCTCCTGTTTCCAAAGTTGTAGGATAATCCATTCGTACAGGACCAACTAAAGCTGTGGCTTTGGCAGCAGCAACATGCATTATTGCTGCTTATCCTGTATAAATATTAACCATTCAAGGTAGTAAATGAAGGACATTTTTCTACACCATAAAGCCAACTAAACAGAACCCCTGTATAAAATAGAACAATTCAGGAAGTATTTTGTGGCCTGAAAGGGAGCCGGTGACAGATACAACCTGTAGAAAACACATAAACCAGGCTTAGCCAGGATTTGTCCTGTCACTCCTCTTGATGCCACTCCTTGGCCCTCAGGATTATTACATGTAGGGGATTCTCTGCCCTTTCATATCTTTTCTGTGTGGATCAATTCAAGTTTATACAGGAATACTGTACATTCAACATTGTCTCTGTCACCACCAAAGCACCTCTGACGCATGTCTACATGTGTGGTTACACAAGCATCCAACAAGGAGATCATGACCATCTCCCTGCAGTTGCTACAGTACATCCATTGTTCGACTTATAAATTAATGATGTACCCATTGATTCTTGAAGAATATAACTTATAAATGCCTAATGAGCTAAGTTCAACTGTCAGAACTCAAAATGTAAGCTTGGTTTACTCCAATGTTTGTCAACAAAGTAAATGTAAATAAACACTACAAAATAAACACCTCAAAACATGGTTAAACTATAATTTTGATTTCATGGATGGTCCGTCCTTGCATCAATAGCTCTGTCTATGAATTTGAACGTGGTTAGATTTCTTAAGCCCTATCCCTCAGCTTTTTACCAAAACAGAGGCAGGGATGCACTGCTATTCTTTCAACTGCTGATTGCTGCTTTATTAGTGCTTGAGACTGACTGAATAAAGCTACCTTCAACGTTAGACAATTGTAGAGGCATAATGTAGCTACAAAAATATACATTTAAAGTATATGACTCTGAAAGCAACGCAAGCTGCTATGATTCACAACTTGGTAGATTCAGAAGGAGAAATAGTGTTGTGCAAATCACCATAAGTTTCCAACATATGCATATAGAATTGTCCTCAACAAATATCAATAACATTTCATTACAAAATAAATCTGTCAAATAAATAAAATGTAAAATCAGAGGAGGAACATGACTTTGATGGGAATCCAATCCATACCAGTTGCACCTTTTACTCACAAGCTGGCTTGAAACAAGACATCCGGGCTCACTCTTGGAATAATGATGCTCAAATACGAGAAAAACATTCATTTAAACACTTTAAGTGAATACCCTGGAGACAAACCACCTCCTGACTGTTGATAGATCTCGGTGCATCACAGTAGGTGGTCTGCAAATCTTTCCACATCTGACGTAGCCTTTATGCTCCATGACTTCTTAGCTAAAGTTAATGTAAATTGTTGCTTTTATGAGACAAATGACAACAAAATGATACAAGTAGTAATCAGAAAAAGTGCTTGGTTATTTTTTGCATGGAATAAAGTCACAAAAAGTGTGGAATATGTCTGGACCAAATGTACTGTGACTGACACAAAAATTGGCGTAGGATCTATTCTGGTCACTGGTGAACAGAACCAGATCTAAAGGACAGTTTTATTTTTTTTATTTTGTTTTCATATCAAAAATATCCTACCAATATCAAACAGAAGTATTGAGACGTATCCAATAGCCTGGTGTCTCAAACCAGGCTCAGGTTCTTAGTCATTGAAGTGTGGCCATAGTTGGATTGTTCCAATGATGGATGTGGGCCAGATTGAGGTGGATTTTCTTTTACCATTTCTAACTGCAAACATGCCAATAGGTGGGTGTCCTTATCCACATTTTTACTGTGAGAAATAGACAACAGAAAATCTAACGAAATCTGGGCATTCATCACTGTTTCAATACATTCCAGTTCCAGGATAGTACTCTCATTGGGTAAGAGTAAAGCTTTCTGAACTGGCCCCAGGAAATGGGCTAACTTTTTCCTCTTTTAACCTCTTACCGCAGTGGGCTAAATCAGGGTCACACAGTGTTTCTTGGTAGTCTTAAACAAATCCACTTTGAAACAAAAGTAAACACCTCACACACATGGTTATGGTCTTAAAAAAAGAAGACAACTGTACCATGTCAGATATTGTCACGTTCCTGACCTGTTTTCTGTTGTTTTGTATGTGTGTGATGGTCAGGGCGTGAGTTTTGGGTGGGCATTCTATGTTGTGTGTTTCTATGTTGGTTTAGGGTTGCCTGGTATGGCTCTTAATTAGAGGCAGGTGTTTTGCGTTCCTCTAATTAAGAGTCATATTTAGGTAGGTTGTTACCTGTCTCTGTGTTTGTGTTCTGCACCAGATAGGTCTGTATCGGTTTTGCACGTTTGTTGTTTTGTAGTTTTGTAGTGTCTTGTTTGCTGTTTTCATTAAAAGTATGATTAATCACCAATCCGCATCTTGGTCCGATCCATGCTCCTCCTCGTCTGAGGAGGAGAACAACAATGACTGCCTTTACAGATATAGAGTTGAAATGTATTACATTTTAAGTTTGCGTCCCAATATTACACTTAATATACAGAAGACATCACAGAAGACTGAAATATAACAAAACCGTTTGATATAGAAACACCAGATTTTTTTGTGGATTATTTAAAATAAAGTTGATTAATTATGAAATGATAAACATTCCACCTATGAGGCCACTAGGTCATTTGACTGCATAAAAGGGGTCAATGTAGTCACATCTCACAGCTCACATTAGTACTACAGGTAGGTTTGTATTGAACATTTTCAGGAGCAAAGGCAGGAAATAGGGAGGTAGAAAACGGAATAATGTAGTGATGGTATCTCTGGAGAAGCCAATCAGAACACCTTCCAGTTTAACTGCTATTGCCACTGTTTCTCAGATTACCTGTTACCTCAGCACACTGAAAGGAACTTCACTTCACACTAGTCGACCAAACGACTAGATGTGGTATTTCTTAAGTACTTACACAAGAAAGCATGTTCATGGAGTACAATATTTTAAGAGGGTAGTAGAATATTTGAAACACTCCCTAAAAAGTTGAGGAGAAAGTTGCAATAGTCCAGTAAAATCCTAGCCTTGCAAGCTGCTGATCCTGTGAGCTTACATGAATGTTCGCTGCGGCGAACATTCATGTAAGCTCGCAAGATCAGCGGCTTGCGAGGCTAGTAAAATCCACCTTCAAAAGGTAAATGTCAAATACCAAGCAGCTGGCAACTCCTATTTTTGGCAATATTTCTGCCCTTTAGAGAATTTTGATTAGGTTGCTGGCATTTTCTTGAAGTGTTACGTAAGCCTCTCCTGAAGCTTTTCTTTTTGCGATTCTCATACCCTCAGATCTCTGGTTCCAATTACTGTCAATACATCTGTGCTGCCTGCATGGACAACATAGCACTAACAATGCCTGTTCTATTCTATTGTGAAACACTGCAGTTGTCCTCAGTTCTCTACTGAAGGTGTCAAAGAATTGTCCAGAAGCACCACAATTTTTATCACGCGTGATGACTCTTACTCTTTGATACTTAGCAGATTTTGGAGAGAGAGATTGACAGTTGACAACCAAGTGTTGCAGTTGATCTATTTTCTTTCATATAGAGACAATGATCTAAAGTTGCATTCACAGCTAATTAAATTATCCATTTCTATTTGCGTACACAGGTAAGCCCAACACATAGTACAATGCTGATGGCTGAAATTGCACTTAAGGGATGCAGCAGGAGTAAACACATTGATGTAAATGTACAGTATCCAGAGCACCATTCAGGGCCTCATCTGATGCTTCTCACATCTCTCTCTAGTTCAGTCTTAAAGTGAGAACTTCTTGATGAGACTGATTTAAGATTTAGTCACCAGAATGTTGTGTGGGTGTGATGTCAGATTATGATTCTGTCACTGACTACGTATTGCAGAACAGCTAAAGCTGTTAAGTGCATGAGTTTTTAATGGACTCTAAATTTAGCTCAATTACTTCCTCCATTGAAATCAGATGTCTTCAACGTTCTCTTCCCATTTTACCAAATAAATGATTTCAGGACGCTGAGCTATTTTCTGCAGTGCAATCAGAATGGGTGAGATGATCACATTTTCAGTTAAAAACTACAATTTCATGCATATGTGTTATGCTGTATTTTTGCAAAGGCCCACAACTTGTGAGGAGGAGGATCTCTACATATGTTGCTTATTAAATGTTTGATGTTTAGTGCTGATATTAGCCAATATGCTACTGAAAGTGACCAACTTTGATTTTCCTGACTACTCACTAATGCAGTTGCTTATATCCATGACATTACTGACAAAACCGCTATTCTGCAACAGCAAAAAATACTCTAATGTGTCTAATCTGATTCTAAGTGTTCCAGACAGGTTGTAAAATTGAATCAACTGTTCAAAGCACAAGAGATTAGCTAGTACTTTGTAATAGCTATTAATAGGTATCAGAAATGAGTCTGGATTCATCACACTTGTTTCTCAACCTCATTTCCTTTCTCAAATTCTGACGTCACGCAAGAAGTACTTGCACACTGCCTAAATAGGAAACGCAGACTTCTCATATCCGACAAGTTAGGAGGACTCTAAAGGAGAGGTCAGGAGAACCTCTTCATATCTGACTAGTTAGGAGGACTCTAAAGGAGAGGTCAGGAGAACCTCTTCATATCTGACTAGTTAGGAGGACTCTAAAAGAGAGGTCAGGAGAACCTCTTCATATCTGACTAGTTAGGAGGACTCTAAAGGAGAGGTCAGGAGAACCTCTTCATATCTGACTAGTTAGGAGGACTCTAAAAGAGAGGTCAGGAGAACCTCTTCATATCTGACTAGTTAGGAGGACTCTAAAAGAGAGGTCAGGAGAACCTCTTCATATCTGACTAGTTAGGAGGACTCTAAAAGAGAGGTCAGGAGAACCTCTTCATATCTGACTAGTTAGGAGGACTCTAAAGGAGAGGTCAGGAGAACCTCTTCATATCTGACTAGTTAGGAGGACTCTAAAGGCTAAAGAACTAGAATACAGTTTGTCTTTTTGCTAAATATACTGTAGGCCTACATCTATATTTACTCCGGAGTTTAATGTTTTATGTTCAATGTACTTATAGTGTACGTATATTCTGTATGTTGACTTTGTGTCTGTATTCTGTCTGTACATTGTCTATTGCTGGAAGGACCTGTCATTAAGTCAGATTCCGGGTATGTTTAAATATACTTGGCAAATAAAGGTATTCTGATACATCACATTTCTCTGAATTTTGGAGTAGGCCCTACTTTGAACTGATTTATACATGAAGTATTACCCTGAACAGCTGTGTGGACACACCAGCAAGGTCACATGAGAATTCACTGTTCTTGTGCTTAGTATGCACCCTGAGCCTCACCGCCCTGGGTTAACCATACACTGAATCTCAAAATAAACCAAAGGAGAAATAAAGCAACTGAAATATCATCACAATATTCTTACAGAACTATGGCATCTACCGCAACCAATGAGACTTCCCGTCAAGTACTCATAAACCTTTGAACATGTCCATAGTTATAAATGGTTCATGGTAGTTATAAATAGCCTGAGTGACACCCATAAAATGTATTGAGTATGCCTAGCCTGCATCTTCCTGTCAGGAATGGTTTTGCATCTAACCACAGTAAACCTTCTCTCTTGAAAAAAAGGGTTCCAAAAGGGTTCTTCAGCTGTCCCCTAGGAGAACCCTTTATGGTTCCAAGTAGAACGATTTTTGGTTCTAGGTAGAACCCTCTGTAGAAAGGGTTCTACATGGAACCCAATAGGGTTCTACGTGGAACAAAAATGGTTCTACCTGAAACCAAAAAGGGTTCTTCAAAAGGGTTCTCCTATGGGAACAGCCAAAATAAACTTTCTTTCTAAGAGTGTATTGCTAAAACTGTCTCTTAACTCACCAGAAGACAACAACCACTAAATTCTCCCAGTCCTATGTTCATTTCCATGTGGCAATGTTGATACTTTTGAATGCTGACCATTTTTAGAATGTATGATGACTGCATCGTCATGCATATTACCTGTATGCCTTAAGTGTGTTAGCGAAGTCTTGGAGCCTTGACGTTAAAGCACCTCAATTTCAACCAATGAGACGACTTTGACCATGGGACATTTCACAATTCCCAGTGGTTATTTCAGAAACCACAATCCATTTAAAGCCTATAAAATATGAATGTCAAATGAATGCAACAGAAGCATTCCTCCACCACACATCCACTGCAAAGCACTTCACTCATATGGCAATGTAAAGTACACTACACAATGGAGTGAATGATTGACAGAGTCATTTTAAATGCCTCAAATTTCTCCTCTGAACCATTCCAATTATCATATACCGTACATCCCGAATGGTAGGAAACCACTTCAAAATGACAATATCATCCCTAAACTGTACCAAACAGCCACTTAATTAAAATGCATATTTTCTGAATTCCAAACCATGTAGACTTTTTTTCTATTCTGCCCCTGGTCTCCATAACCTGTACAGAAAAACCACATAATTTCACATGTGGAAAAATCACATGATTTCGCATGAAATTTCACATGAAATCATGTGAAAATGTGTTTTTGGAACACTTCACATGTGATCACGTTTTCACATACTGTATGTAGTTTCATGTTATCACATTTTGCTTTACATGTTGTCACGTTATCACATTAACTTCACATAAGATCACGTGATCACAATAAAAGTTTTTTAGAACATTTCACGTGTTCATTTCACGATATCTGCTGACTCTGGACGCTTTTAAATGCAAATGGCCTTATTGGTTATACATGTATGAGAGGGGTCTTTTTAAATGCATTATATTAAGTGGGCCTCCAACCTAATGCACAACCAAGGGAAATAACTAGACAGGGAACTATTTTTGAAGTCACAAAACTCTCCATTACTTTGTATAGGAGATGGGGTGGCTGTCACAAACTCAAAATAAAAGATTCTGCTGTCACATAGAGCCAGCTGTCTGCTAAATAATGTATGTTTTTGGCTCTCAACTTTGCATCCATCTGTCTAATCAATGTTTTTCAATGGAAAGTGTATACCTATAAATAGGATTCTATTTGAGTGATTACACAATTTAGAGTCTAAAATGGTGTGGAAAGCTATGCTTCTTGACTCTAAGAATTGTAGATGTTTCTATTCATTCAAATGTTTTTCTTTGTAGAACAGTGTATGTGTTCTATGTGTATCTTCCAAAATCACTGACAAAACTCAAAGCATTTAGTATACGTGTAAAAAAGCACCAGCAATAAACTACATGTATAGCCTTCTTTGTTTTATACTAAGTTTGGTTAAGTCTGTCTTGAAGAGTGCTTTAGTAGAATAAATACAAATACAAAATAGCAAGAGGTAAAGATTCAATGGACGTTCATGAGTGTTAATGCTGATGTGAGCTAAATTAAACTGATACACAAGATGCATGGCAGACATGTCAGCATGTAGCCAAACAGTTAAGAGCGTTGGGTCAGTAACCGAAAGGTTTGAATTCCAGAGCCCTTGAACAAGGCACTTAAAGCTGCAATATTTTACTTTCTGGGTGACCTGACCAAATTCATAGAAATGTGTGTTATAGATCTTTCATTCTCATTGAAAGCAAGTCTGAGAAGCAGTAGATATGTTGTATGTGCTCTATTTCTATGCTTCCCATTCTAAAGTTTTGTTTTTGCATCTTTTGTACACCAGCTTCAAACAGCTGAAAATACAATATTTTTTGTTATTTTAAATTTATTTCACAGAGGTTTAGATGGTACAATGATTCTCAACACAATACTTGGTTGTTTTGTCACAAACTGAAATTAAGCGAACCATTAGAATTTTAGAAACCAGGAAATTACAGACCTTATGTCACTCTGGATAAAGAAAAAATGTATAGTACCAGTCAAAAGTTTGGACACACCTACTCATTCAAGGGTTTTAATTTATTTCTACAATTTTCTACATTGTAGAATAATATTGAAGACATCAAAACTATGAAATAATAGATATGGAATCATGTAATAAGCAAAAGTGTTAAACAAATCAAAACGTATTTTATATTTTACATTCTTCAAAGTTGCCACCCTTTGCCTAGTTGACAGCTTTGCACTTTCTTGGCATTCTCTCAACCAGCTTCACCTGGAATGCTTTTCCAACAGTCTTGAAGGATATGCTGATCACTTGTTGGATTCTTTTCATTCACTCTGTGGTCCAAATCATCCCAAACCATCGAAATTGGGTTGTAGTCGGGTGATTGTGGAGGCCAGGTCATCTGATGCAACAATCCATCACTCTCCTTGTTAGTCAAATAGCCCTTAC